>NW_028255035.1:942500-1504989 GCF_964263255.1 Lissotriton vulgaris | reverse complement strand
CATTCCGCCCTTACCCCCGCTGCCCACAGCTCCCTGGATCCCTCACATTTCTCCAGGTTCCTAGTTAATTGCACTCTCTCTTGCGCTGCCCCCCTGCTCCCTGGTTCCCTCTCATTCCACCGCACTCCCTCCTCTCCGATCCTACACACATCATGGAACTCTCAGGTACGCACACACACTCCATCATCTATCCCCCTGGCCTATCTAGAAAATCGGCCAAACGGTTTAACCCAATTTTATCAAATCACACCCTGAAACCCTCTTCGCTGATCCCTACTTCACCTCACGCAACGGGCAATCAACCATGGACATCATCTTCCACACGAAACGGAGAGCCCAATGGAGGAAAGCACTCCTAGCCACATTTACCATCTCCTCCTCGAGAAATTCAGCACATGGCCTAGCTATTGCTATTGCCCCCTCCCCACTTTTCCAAGCAACTGCCACCATTACATTCACAACAATGGTGCCATCCTCTTACACGCCTCGGACCATAGCTTAAATCTCCTAGATAACATCTTCCCCATTATTAAGGAAAAAGTGGATAATCCCCAAACTGCCACCAAATCCACCCCCACTATCATTTACCAAGTTTCTTCCACCCCCACGCTGCTCACTGCTCACTGCCTCTCCCCTGATGACTCTGCGGCCCACTCCCAAAGACACACTGAACGACATCTCCCTGACAAATAGTAGGCATCCTCCAAATAACATAGCTGCGTCCACACCTGCACCCTCCTCAGCATCTGAAGCCTCTCGGGGCACAACCATAGCGTCTCAACCCTCCCTCAGAACCTCCGCCCCGGTCACCACTCCCCCTACCCCTTCTCCCCCTCACATTACCACACCACAAACTGATCCCTCACCGCTCAATCCTCCCCCAGCCAACACAACCGTTTCTACACACACTCCCCCTACAGCTAATTTACCCTTCCTGGAGCGATTACAGCCCAAGCCCACAATACGGCAACAGAACCTACTTCGGAAAGTGCTATAGACCCCTATCCCTATAACACAACCCCCCTCCTTTCAGCATACCCTCTAACTCTACCTCTTCCCCTCCCCGCAAAAACATACCCAGCAAGGACCCCTCCCAGGCCAACCAGTCACCCCTAACGCAGTCGCCTGTACCTCTCAGGTCACCCCCGTCCTCTCAAATAATTTTCCACCCTTTGTAAATGCACCACCCCCTACGTCACTACACACCCCTACCCACCCACATCCCTCTACTCAACCACCCATAGTAAGACCTAGCCCACACAAACACGCAAATAAGATGACTAATCCTGATACCCCTGCTTCGACCCTTACACCCCTCCAGCACACATCAGACACCAGATTAGATGAGATCATGTCCACTCTTCACTCAATCAAAGAGGATCTCCGCATTTTTAAAGCGATGCTTTCGAGACAGCCAGGGCTACCTAGTCTCTGCAGAACATGGTCACCCAGCAAGCCCTGAAAAACAATACCTTACCATAATCTAAACTCCCGGCCAAGGCGCCCCACCAACCCTTTGACGGAGAACGACCTTCGCTCTCTTCTTCCTTCCTACGAACTTCCCATCGCAAGTCCCGACCCCATTAGTCACATCTCCATCCTCTCTATCCTGTCCGACCCCAATAGGCCCTCTACCCATAACAATAGAGGAATAAACAACAACAACCTTAGTAAAGTCCCAAACATGCAGGACTTTACCACCCCCGCTACTCCCCGACTTAAATGCTCACTTCTGAACTGCAGATCGGCCTCCAAGCACGCAACCGACATAGAAGACCGCATTATCTCCACTGATCTGGATCTGCTAATCCTCACTGAAACTTGGCTTACTGAATCCTCCTCGCCTCTCATCGACATCCTTGTTCCACCTAACTATGACATCTTCAGGCTAGACAGGAGTGGCAAGACAGGAGGTGGAATTGCATGCATCCACCGGAGCAACATCGCCGTAAATAGAGCCATATTCCCTGCACTCCCCTCTTGCGAATACATGGGCCTGGACATCAACAGTAAGGGCAAACCTGTGTGTATGTTACACACCAGTTATCACCCTCCTGGGGACAACCCCATCTTCATAGAACATCTCATGGACATGGTCACTACGTACACGGGACGACAGAACACCCACATTTTCCTGGGTAATTTCAACCTCCGCTGGAACGACCTCAATGATATTGCGGTCAACAGTCTTAAAAACTTCCTCAATGCCCTGGACCTCAACCAAATTTGCAACAGCCCAACACACAATAAAGGCGCAACTCTGGACCTAATAATCTCCAAGAGCGATTCCACTCACCTTGAGTTGATCCTCCCCTGCGATTGGTGGGACCACCACATCATCACCTTCTTCATCAATGAAATTTGGTGGGAAACGCTAAAAAAGCTCCTAACCCCCCTAGAAATTAGATTATCGCGTATAGAAAATCACCTGCTTGAGGTAGAAAGGAGCATTTTAACCCTAGCAAGCCTTAGATTGGAGGAAAATAAACCAAATAGCCCATCCGGTGATGATAATATCGCACCAGCACCTACTGTTATTCCACCAACACTACTCTTAGTTAAACCAATACCTAAACCTCGCTCAAAGTCTTACGTTCTCAAAGATACTAAACCTTTAGCGAAGGCACCTAAACAATTGCCTGTACAATCGTTACCACCCCAAAAAGAAGTCGCTGCCCAGAGGGTGAAAGAAGCTAAGGCCCATCAAACTAACCTACAGGGGTCTCAAATTATAGAGAAACATCGTGAGGGCTTTATAGATCTTCCTCCAGATGCAAGGCCATACGTAGTAGTGTTAGCAGGGGTACCTGAAACTGGTAACCACCACCAAGAACATTTTTGGTCATTGAGAAATAAAGTAACTCATTGGCTGAATGAAAATAGGCCGTTACCCAATCACCTGAGAAGTAAAATCTTAAAGGTGCGAAGGGTGCCATGGATAGGCCCCTCATATAAATCCATCCCAGGCGATTGTATTGTTGTCTCATTTGAAGATCCGAACACGGTACACCACATATGCTCATGGAACACCTATGGTGGGAATTCGACTATTGTAGTTAGACCACTCACTTTCTTTTACCCTCCGCGGTCACGTTCCAATCATGGGGGGAACTGGTCAATGGCTAGACATCATGCTCGGGGAGGGGCTGTAGATGGCTGGCAAGGCAACCACAGTTGGTGGAAAGGGGCACCAACTTTTAACAGGTTCGGTTGCCTTGAAGAAGTGGATTGACTTACCCGAAAGATAGCTTGTTTAACCAGCTCTGAAGGTATATCCCCTACATCTGGCACTGAACCCATGTTGATTAGGTGTAACATAGGAAAAAGTAACCTACCTGTAAGCACAGAAATGGATACAGGGGGGGGTGACCAGTACCTCAGATTTTGACCCAGTCTCGAAGCTTACTAGCGACAAGATGGGCCTGGCAGTATCAGTTGAACAGGGTGCGATGAGCAATCCCTTACAAGGGTGGTGCACGAATCATGCAGTTTGCCCCATGTTGTGCCGACTCCTCCGGTGCCACTTTCATATGACGTAGTAAGTCGAAATGAAGGAACTCCCGGTAGTAGCTCCAACCCACTATTGACGCTAACCTCTGGGGTGGAACTTGCCGGCCCCGGAGGTCTCAGGGGGGAATCCCTATCCTTGTTCATGGATAGGGTTTCTAGCACTACTCTTGACCCTCCTGTGATTGATCCTATGTCAGGGTCGGGAGGAGCTGGTGGTGCAGCCCTGAAGGTGGTCAGTTGGAATATAGCGGGCCTTGCACAGAAAATCGACATACTTGAATGGAATTCATTTGCCGAATCCTTCGGGATTTGCTTATTCCAGGAAACCTGGTGCTTGGAACCACGCCACAAGGTGGGTTACACCACCTACTTTGTGCCCGCGTTACAATTGCCTGGAGGGAAAGGCCGTCCGTCTGGCGGCCTACTAATTTGGGCTAGTGTCTCTCTGGGTCTAAACATCAGGTCCATACCAACTAAATCTCCTGACCTGCAGAGAATAATAGTCAGAGGGCCATGTGGGGGGAGGAAGCTCGAAGTCTTCAATATCTATGTCAGAGGGTCAAGGGGTGGTACATCTATGCTGACCCTTACAGGCATCGAGGAGGGACTCGGATCTTGTGGTGCTGATTCCCTTGTCATTCTAGCCGGGGATTTCAATTGTACATTTGAACCCCTTGCTAGCGAGGACATTTTGGGCACCAGGGAAGATGATGTTAGGATAGGCATCCCCCCCTCACTTTACCACCTATTAAAAGCGGGACCCAAAGCGCTATTGACCTTAATGCCCTTTGCCTGGAATATGGCCTTAGGGCAACTAATGGTAGATCAAAGTCAGACTCCTCCAGGGCACATACATTTAACAGAGTGGGCCATTCCTCACAAATCGAATCTTGAACTACAGGATCTGGGCTTACCTGATAGACATGGTGGTTTTACCATCTATTGATAGTGATCACAACCCCCTAGTTCTGACCCTGTCCCCCCCCTGGACGGGAGCGATCTCGGCCCCAACCTCACATATATGGAAAACATCACACAAAGTCCGCCCTTCCGATTGTGGTAGGCGTCTGAAATGGAACAAAATTGCTGTCAATGAGGGAAAGATCCTGGAAGTAAATTCCATAATGTCTAATACTATGTTGCGTTTAGACTCCCCTGGATTCAGCAAGTATGATGTTCCAACTTTGTTTGCCGAAACCACCAAAGCGTTAGGTGAATTGTTCGTAGCATAAGACTGAGGAACACCAGGGAAATAACAATACATTCTGAACCGAATCTAGTCTGAGACCCCCAATGAATGATGTACTTTCCTTATATATGAACTTTTTATCTGAATTTTTTTTTAAAATATTCTTTTAATCGTTTTAAAATTGTATGTATGTATTTTTCATGCTCTTTAATGGTATCTTTTTAAGTACCGAATAAAGATAATTTGAAATTTGAAATTGAAATTTGAATTGTTCGTGGTTCGCCCTGTAGGCACAAGGGGCAATGCAAGAGGGGGACCCATGGGTAATGCGAGTTGGTTCTCTTCCGCCTGCCATGCTGCTAAAAGTTAGCTAATCAAAGCGGGAAAGCCAAGGATGGCAACCTGATTAGCCTTGCTAGGAGAAAATACAGAAGGGTTCTATCTAAGGCAAGGGTTGAGCATGAGAACCAGTTTTGGAACGATCTGAAGGTGGCTAGCTCAAGGAAGGATTCAAAGGGATTTTGGGACTTGTTGAGAGCAAGGGACAAACCCGTAGACTCGCTGATAACATGTAATATAGCTGGGGGAGTGTGGTTTGACCACTTCTCCCAGCTTTATACACTGCCTGTGGGTCCTGTTGCTACCCTGACGGAACAGCCCCCCATAGAATGCACAGAGCCCAATGAGGAAATACTTTTTACACCTGAGGAAGTAGCAGGGGCGGTTAAGTGCCTTGTTTTGAACAAGGCAGCGGGCCCTGATGGCGTTCCGGGGGACCTGCTTCGGGTTAATCCAGATGAGTGGGGGAGACTCATTGCTTCCCTACTGAATGTTGGCTTGGCTGGTGGGACTCTCCCGGACTCATGGAAGGGCGCAGAGGTCGTCCCGATCTTCAAGAAAGGGAGTTGGGACGACCCTGCTAACTATCGCCCTATAAGCCTTTAGGACTCTACACAGAAGGTGGCAGGCAAAGTGGTTCTAGGAAGGATCTTACAGTGGGTAGAGGAGAAGCAAATTCTCTCAGACTTCCAGGCTGGCTTTAGAACTGGTATGGGGACCATTGAACAATCATTCCGGTTAATGATGCTTTTTTGGAAAGTGGTCGTACTGGGCAAAGGCAGTCTGTACCTTGCATTCATAGATCTTCGGACTGCCTTTGACCTGGTCCCACATGACCAACTCTGGAGTGTACTTGATGCATTGGGTATTCCCCCATACCTACTTAACATGCTGATAAAGTTACAGGAAGATAATTTTGCGCAGATCAGGTGGGGTAACCAGGGACAAAAAACTCCACGGATTCCTGTAAATAGAGGTGTCCGCCAGGGATGTGTTCTAGCCCCCACTCTGTTTTCATTGTATAGCGCATTTTAAAAAAACATAAATATATTGATCAGCACACTTGCCTGCTACCTGCATTCACTGTAGCATACACGCGCTCGATACCTGCCGATTCAGGGCAAGGCACCGAGCTTCAGGGAATCTGTGGCGGCCATCTTGGGGCGGGACAGAGCGGCGAGAGCGCTCTAGTGTGAGGGATAAAAGGAGCACTCAGGCAGAGTTTTCCGAACTAGCGAGCACTTGGGCAGTGTGTCATCTCACTGCTCAGACACCCATTTCGAGGAGAATTGAATTGAATTGAATTGCCGATTTTTATTGAAGCAAAAGTTTTAAAATTGTATTGTGTAATTTTGTTGAACTAGCGCATTTTTAAAAAACATAAATATATTGATCAGCACACTTGCCTGCTACCTGCATTCACTGTAGCATACACGCGCTCGATACCTGCCGATTCAGGGCAAGGCACCGAGCTTCAGGGAATCTGTGGCGGCCATCTTGGGGCGGGACAGAGCGGCGAGAGCGCTCTAGTGTGAGGGATAAAAGGAAACAGCCCTACTCCGCGATAGCGGACGCGTTTTTTGCGGACGCGCCTCGTCTTCGCCGGAGTCTAGCCAGAGTCAGTCCGTCTGTGCCCGTCCGGGCCAGGACGGGACATAGGGCATAAATCTGCGTCCTTCCTACTTTACAGGTATGCTTACAGGCGCTCGACTTAGGGCGTTACGCCCCATCAGTCATGACAACTGTATAATCTTAAATCCGCTACGAGCTGGTGCACAAACTTGCCCGAAATGTATCTTTACTCTGACCAACTACCAGCCCTATCCCGATACCCCACAGGGTACTGTTTTTAAATTTTATCAACGTAATGAGAGCTCTAATGATCTCATCTTTTACCTGATAAATTGTCGTTCACTACCCCAGCACAAATTAGATATTTTCCACCTATTGACTGAAAATAAGCCCTGTGCCATATTTTTAACTGAGACGTGGCTTCATGATGGATCGGGCCCTGATGTTGCAACCGCCCTCCCCCCGAGCTATGCTATTGCTAGGAGAGATCGGGTAGGCCAGACAGGAGGGGGTATAGCTATTATTTACAGCAGAGATTATGTGTGCAACTTTGAACCTGCAGCTATCCCGAACTGCGAAGCAGCATCTTTCAAAATTTCCCTAAGTCCCAATTTTACCTTTTCCGGCTTATTGTTATATCGTCCGCCAGGAAATAATCCCTCCTGGTCAGCAAATTTGGCTGATTATATCCTACCCTTCCAGCTGAAATCCCAAAATTTCACTTTATTGGGAGATTTGAATCTTCATCTAGATGATGATAACAACAAGACCTGCAAAAACCTATTAGATGACCTTATGGTGTTAGACATGACGTTACGAAACAGTGGTCCAACTCACAAAGCTGGACACTTGTTAGACCCCATAATATCAAATCTGAAAGAACTTACATGGCTTAACACCACGCCTGTTCTCTGGTCAGATCATTCTCTACAAAGTTTCGCTATCTCACTTAAACCCAAAAAAGGTCCAATTATGACCCCCTCAGAATCTTTTAGAAGAAACTGGAAATCCCTTAATTTAGAGGATCTTAATAATGCTTTGAAGGAAGATCACCCATGTTTAGATGGAGATATGGATAGCATCGCAGAGTCAACACAAACGTGGTTGACTGGTGCTGTTGACACTTGTCTGCCTTTAGCCCGTTGCAAAGGGAAAGTACATCGCCCTCCCGCTCCCTGGTTCACAGAAGCCCTGAAGAAAGAAAAATCTACCTGCAAAACTCTAGAGAGGCAATGGCGGAAAAACTACGACCTCTACCAAAAAGAAGTCTACCGGAAAGCCAGAAATTGTTACCATTCAGCATGCACGAAAGCTAAAGCATGCTATGTCACCAACACTATAAACATGGCCGAAAATAAATCTCAGACTCTCTTTAATATGGTAAAAGAGTTAGCTGGTGAAAACTCTAGAGCAGAACCTACCCCTCTCAATACCCAACAATGCCAGGACTTGGCTTCTTTTTTCACGAATAAGATTGAGAATATTGTCTCTAATATTAAAAATGACAGCAAGACCACAGACAAGGAAGGAAACACTGCCCTAGTCCCTAGAGTACAATGTCATCTCGAAGCCGGGCCTCCCATTAAATTGGACACACTGAAGGAACTATTAAAATCAATTAAATCGGGTTCCCCACGTGACCCTATTCCTATCAGTATCATAAAAAATTTAGAGGACCCTGCTTTGACTTCCATAGCAGAGATACTGAATGTCTCCATGGAGCGGGCCACAGTTCCTGCTCTATGGAAACACGCTATGGTCAGTCCTCTACTTAAAAAACCAGGCGCAGACTCCATGATACTGGCCAATTATCGGCCAATCTCATTACTGCCTGCTTTTTCTAAAATCCTAGAGAGACATATTCATAAGGCACTTTCAACCTATGTGGAAAACAATGAGCTCCTGCATTTGTCCCAATCTGGTTTCAGGAGTGGCTTTTCTACGGAGACGGCTCTGCTCGGGGTCACAGAAAAGATCAGAGAACTTATGGATGACGGACAAACAGTAGCACTGGTCTTGTTAGATCTGAGTGCGGCTTTCGACACCATCTCTCACTCCATACTGCTTGCCAGGCTGGGGGAGAATGGTGTCGAGGGCAAAGCTCTAGAATGGATTAGATCCTACTTATCCCTCCGCACATTCCAGATTTCCTCTTCGGAGGCATGCTCTGAGGTATTCCACTCTCCTCATGGGGTGCCACAGGGATCAATTCTGAGCCCTCTGTTTTTTAATTTGTATCTACGACCACTGGCCAATCTTGTAGAACACTTTGGTCTTAGTTTAATGACCTATGCAGATGACTCGCAAGTCCTGTTTTCACTCTCCAAATCTGATCTGTTTGTCCCCTCTGCATTAAAAGTTGGCCTCCAAGAAATATTTAACTGGATGTCAGCCAACCAACTCAAATTAAATGGAGACAAGACAGAGGTCCTTCTGTTAGGAAATAGTAAAGATCTCTGGAACGACTCACACTGGCCATCGTCATTAGGCAAACTTCCATCTTCAGCCTCGCAGGTTAGAAACCTTGGAGTCATCATTGATGACAGTCTATCTATGACTCAACAAGCAAACAAAGTGGCAGGTATATGCTTTACCATTCTTAAATGGTTACGAAAAATAGTATGGATGTTGCCGCCCACTACCCAGAAGACCGTGGTCAATGCCTTAGTGACATCTCGGCTTGATTACGGTAACATCTTATATCTGGGCTCGAATAAGGCAGTGATAAAGCGTCTGCAATTAGTGCAGAACGCTGCGGCCAGACTGCTCTGCAAAATCCCTAGATCCGCCAGGATCACTAAACATCTTAGGGAGCTGCATTGGCTTAGGGTTGAAAATCGGATTCGTTTTAAGGCCCTGAGTTATTTATTTAAAATCAAAGCTGGCACTGCCCCTAAATATCTACAGGCCCTTGCTAAACCCTACCTCCCAAATCGCAGTCTTCGTTCAGGCACAGCTGCAAACTTTGTGGTACCAAGGTTCAAACGGGCCGGAATAGGCGGGAGATCTTTTTCCTACCTGGGCCCAACGCTGTGGAACTCACTACCTATTCATATACGCAAGGAGGAAAGCTACATGATTTTCAGGAAAAGCGTAAAAACCTGGCTATTCAATAAGTAAATGCTTTGACGCTCTCTCTCCAGTGGTATTGTGTTCTTGCAAGTCCGGCGCCGGGAAACCCTTTGTGGGTAGCTGTGCGCCTTACAAGTGCTATAAAATAAATAAATAAATTGTATGTTAATGGAGTGGTGGAGCATTTGCTACAACACCCAGCAGATGCACCCTCCCTGGCAGGCAGGAAAATACCTACCCTCTTATTAGCAGATGATACCCTCCTGATCTCCAAAACCCCAGCAGGCCTGCAGAGTCTCCTAACTAGTTTTAAGACCTTTTGTGATTCAAGGGGACTAGTTATAAATGCAGGGAAGACTAAGTTCCTGGTCTTAAACCCCCCAAAGAAGACCATCAATCCACCTATGTACAGGAATTTATATATGTAAATGTACAGGAATTTATATAGCTCAAATCACCGAGCGGTTTCTAAGCGCTTGCTTAGGGAACCCGTCCTGGTATTCCCCTGTGAGATAACCCTGGCAGGGTATCCGCAAGGTGAAAGCCAGGCATCCCGCCGCGAGGGGCCTTTGTGGAGATTAAGCAAGCTATTGCCCAGAGTCGCAGAGTGTGAACCCGTGAATCGAGTAGGCACCGGAGCGAGAATTGTCGAGTCCATGGACATTTTAGGACTCAAGACCCCGCCGAGCCGGGAATTGAACCCTGGTCCTGGGCTGACCTCTGCTTCCTGGTATGCCTCTTCTAACCAGTGAGCCACACTTCTCCACAATCCTATCTTAGAATCAGTCCCACTCGAGAGGGTCAAGGAGTTTGTTTACCTAGGCATTCGACTATGTGACTCTATGAGTTGGCAATGCCACCACCAAAAGATGTTGCTGACCCATAAGAGAGTGGTGGGGGCCCTCCTCAAGGAACAACATGCCTCATCCCTTAAACCCATTGCACCGGTACTTGACATATACAGGGCAAGAGGGGTTAGCGCAGCTTTGTATGGGGCTGAACTCTGGGGTGTGTAGAATGTGGATCAATTGTCCCGCTCAGAAAATAAATTCCACAAAGACCTTATGGGCCTCCCTTATAGTACACCAACTCTCCCACTTCTTTTGGATATGGGCACTCGGCCCATTAGGGATCAGGCGAGGCTGCGCCCTCTTCTTTTGTGGACACGCATTTGGAGAGTTCCAAAATTGTCCAGTTTTGCAGAGGGTTTAAAAGAAGTTCTTCTAACACCTGGTTGGGCTAAGGTCCGTTGGCTAAGGGAAGTCAAGCGCCTCCTTATTGACCTGGGTCTTGAAGACGCCTGGATCACAAGAACTGCCCCGCCCAAGTCAATCCTGAAGAAGTTATATTGGAGTTGGGTGATTGATGGCAGAAACAGCAAGGCCAATTTTTGTAAGACCACAGTGGAATTTCTTTTGGTCAAGGAGGTGCACTTTTGCGAACCGTACCTGGATATCATTCTAAAATCCTGGGATAGGGCCCTATACTTTAAATTTAGGGTAGGCTTACTTCCAGTGGGGCAACTGACTGCTAGCTGGAAGGTTCCGGCGCAGACAACTCCTTTTTGTCCTTTCTGTGCGAATAGGACAGAGTCAGTTTCCCACTTACTGTTCGAATGCCCGGCCTGCGCAGTACCACACCGCAGATGGCTGAAGCCACTCTGTAGAGAGCTTGGTACTAGATCACATAAGGAGGCCTTACGAATTTTAAAATCAGATCCTCGGCCCCTGTTTGCATGTGGCTTGGCTAAGTTTCTGGGTTGGGCATGGCGTATTAGATCCAGCAGGTTTTTGTACCTTGTTTAATATCTATCTTAGATCGTTTTTATGTATAATATTCATGCCACTTGTACTATGAATGGTATGCTTATTATCTATCCACTGTCTTTTTATTGTTTTTATTTATCTGTACTGCTTTTTAAGATATCAACTATATCGAAATAAAGCTTGTTACAACAGCACCTTCTTCATCAATGAAACTATTAAACTCAACTCGGCTCAACCCACAAAACTCAAAGTCTGGAAAAGAGACTGGAAAAAACTCAACCCAAACATTTTACCCATCTCCAGTCACAATCTACTTTTGCCACCCGCTGATGCCTCCAACGTACATGATCTCACTAACCATTATCTCAACTCCATGACTACCATAATCAATGAATTTGCCCCCCTTCAACTTAAGAGAGTTGCCACAAAAGACTCTAAACCTTGGTTAAATGGCTCGCTTAATGATGATAGATGCTCTCTTAGAACTGCCGAACGCAACTGGAGATCGGTCCCATCCGCCAAGCGCCTCATGATTCTAAAAGAAAAGAGAAATGCATACTACCGTAAGATTAGACACACTAAAGCAGACTTCTTCAGTCACCAACTTGACCAAGCAAGAAACCGACCAAAAAAACTCTTTGAATTAATCAAAACACAATCTAAAGATGCACCTCAGCATCCACCAGACCTATCACAACCACAACCCATATGTGAAGATTTCTCCGCTTTCTTCAATCTGAAGACTGAGAACATCAAGAAATATCTCCTCAATGATCTTCTCTCTCACTCCTGTCCACTCACCAATACCTCCCTTCTACCCAGAAATGCAACACCTCAATCACCCTCAAAGTATCTTTTAAAAAACAATGCAGTCTGGTCTTCCTTTTACATCTACACTGAAGACGCTATAGGCAAGTTTCTCAAGGCTCTGAAGCCTTCCAATCACCTCACTGACCCTCTTCCCGCAAATGTGGTTAAGGAACTTACTCCACTGCTTTTCCCTCTCTGGACCAAAATCATTAACAGTTCACTCCTACAAGGTTGCATCCCTGACTCCCTTAAGGTTGGGCAGGTCTCTCCCATCCTTAAGAAACCCACAGCTGACCCTTCGGACCTAAACAACTACCGTCCTATTACCAATATTCCCACGCTGGCCCAACTTCTGGAAAAATGTGTTCAACACCAATTAACTAAACACATTGACCGCTTTAACCTTCTCAATAAACACCAGTCCGGTTTCCGAGCAGGTCACAGCACGGAAACAGCAATGACTCACATCATTGATGTTGCTCTCCAGATACTGGATCATAATGGTTCATGCCTGCTTATCCTCCTATTCCTCTCATCAGTCTTCGATACTGTCAAACACAAGAATTTGATAGATCTTTTGAGCTCTAGAATGGGCCTCTCTCGAGCAGTGCTCAACTGGTTTACCACTTTTCCGCAAAACCGGTCCCAAAAATTCAAGGTCAACAACTCCTTCTCCAAACCGTTGCCAGTCTCGCTAGGCGTGCCACAAGGTTCCTCGCTATCACCAACACTTTTTAATTTATTCATGGAGCCACTCACAGATCTGATTCAAACGTCCAACGTGCAATTCCACATGTACACAGATGATACCCAACTCTACCTTAAGATCAACACCCTTGAAGACATCAAAATTCTCAACGCGACCCTTAAGACCACCCAAACATGGCTGGCAGAGAATCACCTCAAATTGAATGCTCTAAAATTGAATTCCTCCTAATTGCCCCTCCTGCCAAAGTCTCCATAATGCACGAGTGAATCAAACACCTCACGGCATTCAATGTTCAGCCAACTATTGTGGACTCAGCGAAATCACTGGGCATAACACTGGACTGCAACCTCAACATGCAGAAACACATTGGGAATGCCACTAAGGGAGCAAACTTCCGGATTAACACACTGAGGAAAATAAAACCCTTCCTACAAGCCAATGACTTCAAAATGGCAGTGCAAGCTCTAGTTCCACCTCGTTTGGACTACGGAAGTGTATTGCTTTGCGGTCTCCCAGCAGCTACTGCGGCCCCCCTAAGAGCCTCTACCAATGCTGCAGCGAGACTCATCACTGGTTCAAAAAGAAGGACCCACATCTCCCCTGACCTTAAATCTCTAAACTGGTTGCCATTTGAAGCCAGAATTCACCTGAAAATAGCGTGCATGACGCATAAGGCCATACACCATAAGGCACCCAGCTATCTCCCACAGAAACTTACAATATCAGGCGGATTAAGATCCACGAGAAATCTGGAAAACCTCCTTCTGAAGCCACAAAGATTCAACAAGAAAAAAACGTATAAGCTCTCCTTTTCTGCAATGGCGCCCAGGATCTGGAATGCCCTCCCCCCAGAAACAAGAATGAACCCTTCCATTGCAGCTTTCAAACGGGAAGTAAAAGGCATTCTTATGGCAAAATTCTCTTAAATACAGGCCTTTGCTTCCTTGAGTTCTTATATACATGTTATCAATGTAAATCACCCTATCTCTTGTTATCAGGGCTCCTCAGCTCGTTATTATCTTTCATATTACTGGTCCGCTTTTGTCGGTCCCATTGATGTTATTCTTGTTTTGACCTACTTACCGCTACTGTATTAACTTCACTCCTGCACTTCCTGTACCTGCGACACTATTATTCCCATGTACTGTAAAGCGCTCTGATACAAGCAAGGGTCTTGTCCGCGCTCTATAAAACTTTGAAAATAAATAAATAAATAAATATGTAAATGTTATGCACATTATCATACCACACTGCTGTTATGACAAGGCACAAAACGTCGAAATATTGTTGCAAATTCAGTTCAAAAGTAGATGAAAAGGAACTGATTAGGTAGAATAAAGTGAAAATTGAACTTCTTATGGTGGCCTCAGAATACACACTCGACAATCTAAAGACCTCTTGCAGGCAGATAAAGATCGGTAGCATTGAGATAAAAACTGCTCAGAAGGGGAAGATTTCAGTGACCTGGTCAAAAGTCAGGTGAAATTAGCGCATGCTGGATTTGCCAGGTGTGGAAGAACCGGACCTCATTTGTCCATCCGGAAAAAACACGCCCCAAAAAATCGCATGAGACTTTGGCTACAGCAGCTGCTAAGTCTCAAGCCACTCCTTGTTTTTAAAAACGACCTTTCCTCTTATTCTCATCACTTCCTACCCCTTGTATCAACCCTCACATCCATTCACCGCCTGCTGAAAGCAGCTGGTAAGTGTATGTGGTAAAACCACATGATATAAGGATTGTATGTCGTTTCACAGCCGGATATTTGGCCCCACTTGATATTTCTTCATTCAATGGGTTTTGCTCATTATTACATGGTGCTAGGAGATTTTACAGGACAAAAACGGTAACTTCCAATGTGCTTTTCCCACACAGTAAAGTGGTCCCAGTACCAAGCATCTTGTGATTATGGTATAAGGGGCCTATTAGAATGATGGCCTGCGGAGCTGGGACCATCTGCCATAGGTGCACCGGTCCCACCCACCGTATTAGGATGCGCCCACCACACTGGCGGGTGCATCCTGGTACTTTAACATTGCGGATGGTGCTGCTGGCTGCAGCACCGTACGCAAAGTTAAACAACCATGTTTTGCATTGCGATGCACAATGTGGCAGGCAACGCGTCTGCCACCTTGTGCATGGCAATGTAGGGGGTACCATAGGTACCCCCAAGTGCAGCCCCACACCCCCCACTCCCTTGGAGGCCCGCAACAGGCCCCACAACAGAACTCCATATGCCTTTCCATAGCAGCATCGCCGCCATGGAAAGGCCAGTGTTTGCCTGCATCCTAATCTGGTGGACAGTGCCTGCTAGGCACCACCACCATTTAGGGCTCCCTGGGCCATCCACCAGGCAATCGGGACGATTGCTGGTGGCAGACGGTCTTTGCGTCCCCTGCGGACGCATTCATGTTCCCACCACCATCCTAATCTGGTGGTTAGAAATATCTGTTTGATGTCGGACGGACCGCCACCGCAGGGCCGGCTGTTGCCACCACCGGCCCTATAGTGGCGGTCTTTCCGCCATCATATTCAGCCCTTTAGTGTTGTGTTTAACCCTCTGTTAAATATCAAAGAACAGCTTTATCTATTAACCAAGAATTGAAGCTTCTATTCACACATTTTCTCAAGGTAGAAACCATTCTTGGAACCAAACCAAATGGCTACTTCTTTGCGAGCGTACTTGACTTCCTCTTTAACTGTTGCAATTAACGCTTTAATGGGGCTCCTAAGAAGATCTTAGCGATATCGTCGAAAATGCTGAATCATAGAGCCAAAGTGGTTGTAGGAGCCTCTTACAACTCACAAATCACCGTCATACGAAAAATGTTTCCCTGATTTTCCTTCGCAGGGAAATGATAATGCCACAAAAACTAAATATCAGATTTGTCTAGAACAACGCAAGTCATGATTTCATTTGGTACATTTATATACCACTTGTTCTCAAAATGTACCCCATATACATGTAGAGCAATTGAAATTTTCCCAAAAGAAGATGAGTGAAAAGTTGCGTGCATGCATGTCGCTTTACATATATGCATTGTCGCAGATCACTGAAACAATATCGATGTCAACAATATTGAATCACAAACATTTCGAGGAAAAATTATAGAATACCAAAATATCGACCTCCTATCTCCAAACAGGTAAGTACAAAAATATCGAATAAAAAATATCGATGTATTTTTTTAAATGCTTTAAATTAATTAAAAATTAATGAAATAATAAATATAATTAACGTAAACATACTTAAAATTCTTAAATAACCTTAAAAATAATAAATAATTAATGTAAGTTAAAAAAAAACATACAAATGTATTTGTTAATACATAAATATATATATATATAAGCGTAATATTAATAAAAAAATTACAATGTTTTTGCCATAGGATAGCGGAAAGGGTAAAATTTACTATTACCACTTCAGTGAGTGCAACAGTAGGGAAAGCGTTGGTAAGCGTACGTGTAAAAATTTCTATTCCCACTCCGGAGAGTGCAACAGTAGGGAAAGCGTTGGATAGCGTAGGGGTAAAAATTACTATTCCAACTCCAGAGAGTGCAACAGTAGGGAAAGCGTTGGATAGCGTAGGGGTAAAAATTACTATTCTCACTCCAGAGAGTGCAACAGTAGGGAAAGCGTTAGATAGCGTAGGGGTAAACATTACTATTCCAAGTCCAGAGAGTTCTACAGTAGGGAAAGCGTTGGATAGCGAAGGGGTAAAAATGACTATTCCAACTCACCTGGAATCCTCGTCACGCCACGGACCTCCGTACTATCTGAAACCAGCCTGCTCGCCGGACCCGCTGCGCGGGTCCCGCTTCGGGGACTCAAGCAGCTGTGGGTAATTTGCCTGGGGCTTCGTTTGGACACCGGCAGGGCTGCGAGGGTAGAGCGGGTGGACTCAAAGTTCCAGGAGTCCCGCGCGCCCGTTGTCAGCTGGGCTCCTCTCCCTGCCGGCCACGCCCCCAACACAGCACCACTTAATCGCCTCCAGCCCACACAGCAGTGGAAAACTCACCTGGAATCCTCGTCACGCCACGGACCTCCGTACTATCTGAAACCAGCCTGCTGAGCCGCTGCTGCTCGCCGGACCCGCTGCGCGGGTCCCGCTTCGCGGACTCAAGCAGCTGTGGGTAATTTGCCTGGGGCTTCGTTTGGACACCGGCAGGGCTGCGAGGGTAGAGCGGGTGGACTCAAAGTTCCAGGAGTCCCCGCGCGCCTGTTGTCAGCTGGGCTCCTCTCCCTGCCGGCCACGCCCCCAACACAGCACCACTTAATCGCCTCCAGCCCACACAGCAGTGGAAAACTCACCTGGAATCCTCGTCACGCCACGGACCTCCGTACTATCTGAAACCAGCCTGCTGAGCCGCTGCTGCTCGCCGGACCCGCTGCGCGGGTCCCGCTTCGCGGACTCAAGCAGCTGTGGGTAATTTGCCTGGGGCTTCGTTTGGACACCGGCAGGGCTGCAAGGGTAGAGCGGGTGGACTCAAAGTTCCAGGAGTCCCCGCGCGCCCGTTGTCAGCTGGGCTCCTCTCCCTGCCGGCCACGCCCCCTAGGTCATTCTGTACATCTTTAAAAGGAGCAGTCTCTCCCCGCAGCGCGGGAGCGCGCGGGAGGGCGCCGGGAGAAGCCCGGGACAAGGGCGGGACCGTCTGTGGCCGTCCGGGGCCGCAGGAGGCCGGGCTGGGCCAGGATATTTTCACCTTACTCGCAGTAAGCAGTGACTATGTTCTTTGACATTTGGGATTGTTAGCACTGTTTTTGAGCCTCTAATCCAATCCCCATATTCTGTTTTGTCCTTTGTTAACATGAGCCATTCTGCTCCTCCAGGTGTTAGTGTCTCTGTCTTGGGTCCCCTTGATAAATTCTTCAAGAAATCTGCCAAGGAGGTCGATATGGACCTACTTCTGGCCGAAAGGAGAGCTGAGCGTAGACGCTCAATTGAGCAGTTAAAGAGTATTCCACTGCCAGTCCTCAATATTACCAAGGATCTCCTCGCCCAAGGTTTGAGCGTTATTGATGCTGACACGACTGATCTCAATCTCACCCCTAGCATATTTAGGTTCCCTGCTATCTCCCCGCCTTGTAGTAGTGCTACTTGCGGAGGTCAGTTGGTCTGTCCCCCTATTAATCACTCTAGTATAATAGAAATAAATATCCCTGAGTCACATAGCAGGGAAGTAGATCCATCCCCTATGCTGTCCAACTTGTCTCTGGGTTGTATAGTCCCAGGAGAGACCATTCCAGAGGCGAATGGCCTAACGCCAGGACGTTCGTCCAACGCAGCTCTAGGGGTGGTTCACTCCCCTCCAAGGAAGAAGAGGCGAAAGGGGGGGGTAAAAAGGAAAGGACGTAGTCGCCACATCCCACCTCCACCGAAACCCATCACAAATAGTGTGTTGGGCCCACCCCCTACAGTAGAGTCCCGCCCCACTGTCGCTGGTGAGCATGCAGCCCCTGACTTAGTATCACCTGAGTTAGTTTCCCTAGGGGTTAGTGAAGCGACTCTTGACATCATGGGGAAACTTATTAAATCTTATATGCTCCCTCTGCTAGAACGTGTAAGGGTTATGGGCGAAAAATTGGATCGCCTTGTGGCGTCCTTTGAATCGTCTCATACCTCAGGCTTAGATAAGATCAAAGGCCCCCCCAGTAACCCTGCAAGCTCATCTCATGCTGCAGGCGTATTAACCAAAGCCACTAGTCATTCTTCCTCCACTACTACCAAAACACTCACTTCCAATACCACCAAATCTGTTTCCACATCAAACAAAGCACCGTTAGTGGTTGCGAAATCCTCATCAATACAACCCCCCGTGGCAGCTACCCCAAGTGTGGCAACTACCAAACCACTGGCCAAGGGGGCAGTACCATCGAAAAAGAATGGGATGGGCAAATCTGCTGATGTAAACTGTAAACAGAAGAAACTTTTACCTTCAAAAAGAAATGTAGACTTGCCGCCCGATTCTTTCAATTTTGTTATTGTCATGACAGGTGTGCCACCATTACAGGAAGGGGACAGGGAAAATGACGATAGTTTAAAAAATAAAGTCATCTTCTGGCTAAAAACAAACAGACCCCTTCCTCCGAACCTTAATGGGGATATCGTCACGGTTAGAAGATGTCAGTGGGTTGGGGTGCGCCCTAAGGACATTGAGGGGGACATTGTCATTATCAATTTTAGAGACCATAGGGTTGTATCCCACCTCACTGACTGGTATGTGGGGAACAATGAGGGTGGGATTTCCACAAGGAATCTAGGTTATTTCTACCCCGAAACCTTGACTAACCCACTCAAAAGTCAGCCTGGTGGTACTATCAAATCCAAAAACCCCCCCAAATGGTCCAACTTCACATCAAGCTTCCATGTTCCCCATTTCAACCCCGAAGCACTTTATCGCTCGTACATCCAATCCACCTACAACTGTCCTCTTCAAACGCCGGGCTGGGCTAAGCCATATATCCAGCCATTTGGTCCTCCTACATCCTTGGGAATGCCTTTTTCTAATAATCCCCCGTACCCCTTGATCCCCCCTACACCAGTTTTTACACAGGCACTGCAGCCCCCCAGCTTCGTTCCAGCCTTTTCTAATTTTAACAGGCCCCCCCATCCTAAAGATCTGTGGAACATCCCACTGAGAAACTTATACGACCCTCTTTCAGGGCTGTCGTCTATTGATTGACAAACAAGTGAGAAAAGCAACGACGCCCAGTCTAATTCATATGTGGGAGTGGTCCCGTGCATCCTCCCACGCAATGCTGTAAGTGACAAAGTTCCAGTCGTGTGTTGTGAGGATGGTAACCCTGTTCACCCAACCGAGTGGGTCACTTCTCCTCCGTCTCATGACACTCTGCCCTCTATTGTTGCTTCTGCTACAGGCTCACTTTCAGTACAGGCAACACAGGTTGGGGTATGTAGGATGCCAATTGAAGGGGTTCCAGTTGAGGTTTCCCCATCTGTAGTAAGTTCCCTACATTCCGGTGAATCCACTCTCGTAGATGTTATTGTCCCGGGTGTACAAGTCCCTCTTAAGGGTACCACGCTGGGTTGCTGGAATGTGGCGGGTATAGATTCCTGCATATGTATACCTGACTGGGCTGACTTCATCAGACAAGGTGACGTCTGGTCCTTTCAGGAGACATGGTCAACTCTTCCGGTTTTTCTCCCAGGTTTTCTGAGTTTTAACAAACCCGCAGTTAGAGGACAAAGAGGCAGGGCCATGGGGGGTCTTACTGTCTGAGTGCGCCAATCAGTAGGAGTCTCTGTTAAAGAAATTTATATCGACTGTCCTGATATCCTCATTGTTAGCTTGAAGCTCAATAGTGGGTTGGTTATTCTGTTGTTTAATGTTTATGCCAGAGGAACACCGGGTGGTCGTGTATCATCTACTCTAACACTCTTAGATGAATTCCTTGGCTCCTCACAGCAAGGGGGTCATGTGGTGGTTATGGGAGATTTTAATACTTGTTTCGAACCTCTAAGCGGGGAGGATGGGATGTTAACTGAGGCCGAGGACATGACATGGGGAATTCCACAACTAGAGCTATCTCCGATTACTAAATGGTCCCAAAGTGCCACTTTCATCAAAGGCCTATGTCTGAATTGGGGACTACGTGCCCTAAACGGTCGTACTAGATCGGACAGATTGGGCAACCCAACATTCTTTAATGGAAGACATAGTAGTCGTATCGACTACATTTTAGTCGATGTAACTATGTGGCCCCTAGTCTCGGATATGTTAATTAGACCTCGGCCCGAAAGCGATCACGAACCTCTCCTATCAGAACTGAAGGATTTCAGTTTTGCCGGGCCCTCTGTGCACCCCTCCAATGCCGTACAAGAGGCCTTGGTAATAACAAATGATATGAGGAGGGTTCGGTGGCCAAAGGTTGCCGTGGACGTGAATGCACGTACTAAAATAAGATCTCTGGTTTCTGACTCCCTAAGATTACTTGAGCAATGTGACGATTCGAACCAAATATCTCTCAAAATTTCCGACATCCATGCCAGTTTGTTCACATCCCTAAAGACTTTATTCATTAAAATAGTTGCAAAAAAGGGCACAGGAAAGCCGAGGAAGCCCGCGAACTGGTTTGATGATGAGTGTGGCACATCCCATTCAAACCTGTTCAAAGCTCTAAAATCTAGGAACCCAGCCCTAATTAAATCTTCCAGGAAGGCCTACAATATAGCTAAGAGGCGGGCTAAAGCCGCCTGGGATGAAGAGCGCTGGGCTCTCCTTGTTGAGGCCTGTGGCTCTAGGAATCTCACGCACTTTTGGCACCTCCTTAAATGGGGTAAGTCCCTGGATGATCGTCCTAGCCCTGCTTCTGTCGACCAACAAAAATGGGTGTCCCATTTCGAGGAACAGTTCAGGTGCCTCAGGGAAGGGGAAGCACCCATTGGTTGGCCGCTGTCCTTTGATACCCTTGTGTTTTCGGCCAAAGAGGTTGAAAACGTCCTGAACACCATCCCCAGGGGCAAAGCGCCCGGCCCGGATTGTATTCCTGCGGACATTTTTCAACAGGATCAAGACCTATGGGTACCCTATCTACTGCACTTGGCAAACACGCTGGCCAGGGGAGTAAAGGTGCCTGTTTCTTGGGCGGGTGCCGAGATTTTGCCCATCTTCAAGAAGGGTGATCGGTCGGTTCCTTCTAACTACCGGCCGATCAGCCTTATTGATGCTGTTCAAAAGATAGTGTCTCGACTTGTCCTTTCCAGGGTCCAGGCTTGGATTGAGGAATATAATATACTTACCCCTCTCCAAGCAGGGTTTAGACCCCATGTAAGTACCCTGGATCAGGCTTTTCGGTTTATGTTATTACACTGGAAGACGGTCACTCTGGGCAAAGGTAACCTCTTTGCGGCTTTCGTAGACCTTCGGTCTGCGTTTGATCTTGTTCCGAGGGTTGGGCTCTGGAACTGCCTTCTGGAAATGGGTATGCCTCCCTCTTTGGTTCGTATCATAGTTAACCTTCACGCTGAGACCTATGCCTTTGTAAGATGGGGCAAACCTGGTGAGGTGACTAAGAACTTTCCTGTGTTGAAAGGTGTCAGACAGGGATGTGTTTTGGCACCAACCCTGTTCTCCCTATACATAAATAGAGTCACCAAGTACTTTGAGGGCTGTCCCACAGATGCTCCTAGTTTGGCTGGCATGAAAATCCCTCTGCTCATGTTCGCTGACGACACTCTCCTGATCTCGAGAACCAGACAGGGATTACAGCTAGCACTGTCGAGGTTTGAGAGTTTCTGTAGTGAGCATGAGCTGGAGGTGAACGTTGCCAAGACCAAATTTATGGTCATGAGGGGACACAAACAGGTCAAGGCTAGGGTCACAATGGGGAATTCCCCCTTAGAGCAGACCAAGCATTTTACCTATTTGGGTGTTTCATTTAGCGACACACTAAACTGGTCCCACCAGATCGAGCTCCTGACCCTGAAACACCAACAGTTGGGTGGAGCCTTGATCAAGGAACATAAAAGCTCATTTTCGAAGCCTATGTCACCGCTGATGAAGATCTATGGTGGAAAGGTTTTATCAGCGGTGCTATATGGCGCAGAGCTATGGGGTGTAAGCAACTTGGATTCCCTGAAACACGCCCAAAACAAGTTCCTAAGGATGGCAATTGGTCTGCCACAATCGACTCCTTTAATCCCCCTTCTATTCGACCTGGGGTGTCACTCGGTGGTCGATTGTGCTAAATACCGACCGATCTCATTCTGGCGACGCTTGTGGAAAACCCCAGATCTACACCACTATGCTGAAGCCTGTCTGGAGATAAAAAACTTTCCGGGAGCCTTAAAAATCGGATGGTTCAGAGATCTCAAGGCTACTCTTCTATCTATGGGCCTCACTGAGTTGTGGTTGTCGCCTGAGACAGCCACATTTCCATCTAAAAATGAGCTCAAAAAATGTTATTGGGACTGGGTGATGCTCAATACTTTCTCAAAAACAAGCCCAAGTAGTCTTTCAGGATTATTTTTGGTACACAAAGATCTACCCAGGTTAGAAAAATTCTGGGAAATCATTACGAAACCTCTGGACCGAAAACTTTTCTTTCAATTTAGATGTGGCACACTCCCTATTGGGGACTTCACCAATAAGTGGGGAAAAGCTAGTCTGGGGCTTTGTGCAAACTGTCAAGGTTCTGGGGAAAGTATATCTCACTTTTTGTTTGTGTGCCCCTTATACTCTGCCCCCAGATCTAAGTGGCTCAAACCAGTTTGTAGTCAACTAGGCACTCGCTCGTCTGCTGAGGCCTTGAGATTGTTAAAAACTAATCTGGATCCGCTCATTGTTGTGGGGGTTGCCAAGTTCCTTGGCTGGGCCTGGGTTATCAGAAGCAGGTTTATTAAACAAAATTAGCAGAGATTGTTTTATCTTGTATTTACTGTGGTAACCGGTATCTGTAACACCTTTTAAACTTTTGTATATTTCTGCATGAAGTTAATTCGATGTCAATGATTTAATACTGATTTTATATATGTTATTGTGTATTTTGTATTTATGTCTTTTATGATGAATTAATCGAATAAAGACTTCTTGAACTTGACTATTCCAACTCCAGAGAGTGCACCAGTAGGGAAAACGTTGGATAGCGGCAGGGTAAAATTGACTATTCCCACTCCAGAGTGTGCAACAGTAGGGAAAGCGTTGGATAGCATAGAGGTAAAAATTACAATTCTCACTCCAGAGAGTGCAACAGTAGGGAAAGCGTTGGATAGCATAGGGGTAAAAATTACTATTCCAACTCCAGAGAGTGCAACAGTAGGGAAAGCATTGGATAGCGTAGGGGTAAAATTACTATTCCCACTCCAGAGAGTGCAACAGTAGGGAAAACGTTGGATAGCGTAGGGGTAAAAACTTACTATTCCAACTCCAGAGAGTGCAACAGTAGGGAAAGCGTTGGATAGCGTAGGGGTAAAAATTACTATTCCAACTCCAGAGAGTGCAACTGTAGTGAAAACATTGGATAGAGGCAGGGTAAAATTTACTATTCCCACTCCAGAGTGTGCAACAGTAGGGAAAGCTTTGGATAGCATAGAGGTAAAAATTACTATTCTCACTCCAGAGAGTGCAACAGTAGGGAAAGCATTGGATAGCGTAGGGGTAAAAAATATTATTCCAACTCCAGAGATTGCAACAGCAGGGAAAGCCTTGGATAGCGTAGAGGTAAAATTAATATTCCCACTCCAGAGAGTGCAACAGTAGGGAAAGTGTTGGATAGAGTAGGGGTAAAAATTACTATTCCAACTACAGAGAGTGCAACAGTAGGGAAAGCGTTGTATAGCGTAGGGGTAAAAATTACTATTCCCACTCCAGAGAGTGCAACAGTAGGGAAAGCGTTGGATAGCGTAGGGGTAAAATTTTATATTCCAACTCCAGAGAGTGCAACAGTAGGGAAAGCGTTGGATAGCGTAGGGGTAAAAATTACTATTCCAACTCCAGAGAGTGCAACAGTAGGGAAAACGTTGGATTGCGGCAGGGTAAAATTGACTATTCCCACTCCAGAGTGTGCAACAGTACGGAAAGCGTTGGATAGCGTAGAAGTAAAAATTACTATTCTCACTCCAGAGAGAGCAACAGTAGGGAAAGCGTTGGATAGCGTAGGGGTAAAAACGACTATTCCAACTCCTGAGAGTGTAACAGTAGGGAAAGCGTTGGATAGCGTAGGGGTAAAATTACTATTCCCACTCCAGAGAGTGCAACAGTAGGGAAAGCGTTGGATAGCATAGGGGTAAAAATTACTATTCCAACTCCAGAGAGTGCAACAGTAGGGAAAGCGTTGGATAGCGTAGGGGTAAAAATTACTATTCCAACTCCATAGAGTGCAACAGTAGGGAAAACGTTGGATAGCGTAGGGGTAAAAATTACTATTCGAACTCCAGAGAGTGCAACAGTAGGGAAAGCGTTGGATAGTGTAGTGGTAAAAATTACTATTCCAACTCCAGAGAGTGCAACAGTAGGGAAAGCGTTGGATAGTGGCAGGGTAAAATGTACTGTTTCTACTCCAGAAAGTGCAACAGTAGGGATTGCATTGGATAGCGTAGAGGTAAAAATTACTATTCCCACTCCAGAGAGTGCAACAGTAGGGAAAGTGTTAGATAGCGTTGGGGTAAAAATTACTATTCTCACTCCAGAGAGTGCAACAGTAGGGAAAGCGCTGGATAGCATAGGGGTAAAAATTACTATTCCAACTCCAGAGAGTGTAACAGTAGGGAAAACGTTGGATAGCGGCAGGGTAACATTTACTATTCCCACTCCAGAGAGTGCAACAGTAGGGAAAGCGTTGGATAGCATGTGGGTAAAAATTACTATTCCCACTCCAGAGAGTGCAACAGTAGGGAAAGTGTTAGATAGCGTAGGGGTAAAAATTACTTTTCCCATCCAGAGAGTGCAACAGTAAGGAACGCGTTGGATAGCAGAACTGTAAAAATTACTATTCCAACTCCAGAGAGTGCAACCGTAGGGAAAGCATTGGATAGCGTAAAGGTAAAAATTACTATTCCCCCTCCAGAGAGTGCAACAGTAGGGAAAGCGTTGGATAGCATAGGGGTAAAAATTACTATTCCAACTCCAGAGAGTGCAACAGTAGGGAAAGCGTTGGATAGCGTAGGGGTAAAAATTACTATTCCAACTCCAGAGAGTGCAACAGTAGGGAAAACGTTGGATTGCGGCAGGGTAAAATTGACTATTCCCACTCCAGAGTGTGCAACAGTACGGAAAGCGTTGGATAGCGTAGAAGTAAAAATTACCATTCTCACTCCAGAGAGAGCAACAGTAGGGAAAGCGTTGGATAGCGTAGGGGTAAAAATGACTATTCCAACTCCTGAGAGTGCAACAGTAGGGAAAGCGTTGGATAGCGTAGGGGTAAAATTACTATTCCCACTCCAGAGAGTGCAACAGTAGGGAAAGCGTTGGATAGCATAGGGGTAAAAATTACTATTCCAACTCCAGAGAGTGCAACAGTAGGGAAAGCGTTGGATAGCGTAGGGGTAAAAATTACTATTCCAACTCCATAGAGTGCAACAGTAGGGAAAACGTTGGATAGCGTAGGGGTAAAAATTACTATTCCAACTCCAGAGAGTGCAACAGTAGGGAAAGCGTTGGATAGTGTAGTGGTAAAAATTACTATTCCAACTCCAGAGAGTGCAACAGTAGGGAAAGCGTTGGATAGTGGCAGGGTAAAATGTACTGTTTCCACTCCAGAAAGTGCAACAGTAGGGATTGCATGTGATAGCGTAGAGGTAAAAATTACTATTCCCACTCCAGAGAGTGCAACAGTAGGGAAAGTGTTAGATAGCGTAGGGGTAAAAATTACTATTCCCACTCTAGAGAGTGCAACAGTAGGGAAAGCGCTGGATAGCGTAGGGGTAAATATTACTATTCCAACTCCAGAGAGTGTAACAGTAGGGAAAACGTTGGATAGCGGCAGGGTAAAACTTACTATTCCCACTCCAGAGAGTGCAACAGTAGGGAAAGCGTTAGATAGCGTAGGGGTAAAAATTACTATTCCCATCCAGAGAGTGCAACAGTAGGGAACGCGTTGGATAGCAGAACTGTAAAAATTACTATTCCAACTCCAGAGAGTGCAACCGTAGGGAAAGCATTGGATAGCGTAAAGGTAAAAATTACTATTCCCACTCCAGAGAGTGCAACAGTAGGGAAAGCGTTGGATAGCGTAGGGGTAAAAATTACTATTCCCACTCCAGAGAGTACAACAGTAGGGAAAGCATTGGATAGCGTAGGGGTAAAAATTACTATTCCAACTCCAGAGAGTGCAAAAGTAGGGAAAGTAAATACTTCATATACAAATAAAAATAAATTAAATATTAATACCAATTATTAATTAATTAAAAGCAATTAACAATTTTATATAATATAATATATATTCCCCCTATAAACCCACAACCCGCTACAGAATTATATTACGCAAAAATAAAATCCCATAAAATTAATTAATTAAAATAAATTAGAAAATAAATATACACTTTTCACACATATACTAACATAAAAGATACTTTAAAAAATTAGATAATATTAAAAAATTAATATTAACTTACCTCAAATTCGATATTTTTGCTGTCTATATTCTGTCCATTCTATATTTCTGTTGTCTATATTCTGTCCATTCTATATTTTTCTTTTCTATATTCTGTCCATTCTATATTTTTGTAGTCTATGGGCTAGATGCATCAAGCAAAATGCGCTCGCAAAAGGGCCAGATTCTCAGAATCTGGCCCTTTGCGAGTGCAATTTTTGCATTTGGGATGCATCATCCCAAATGCAAAAATCGCAAATAGAGAATTCGCTAAAATGCGATTGTTTGTATTTAAGGAATCTCTAATTGAGATTCCTTAAATGCAATGCATGAAAGTATCAAAAATAGCGAATTCGCTAATAGGGCACGCAAATTACCATGAAGTACAACTTCATGGTAATTTGCAAAAACTTTGAAAAAGGCACTTTTGTGCATTTTTCAAAGTTTCATGTTGCGCACACACATGCCCTAATGGCATGTGTGTGCGCAACATATGTGCACAGATCACATTCAGGGGTGTAACAGGGTGTCATTTGGACACCCCTGCACCCTTGAACTCGCAATCTCAATTTGCGAATCGCTAATTGCGATTCGCAAATTGAGATTGTCTTCCCATTCATTCC
This sequence comes from Lissotriton vulgaris, assembly GCF_964263255.1. Classification (NCBI taxonomy): domain Eukaryota; kingdom Metazoa; phylum Chordata; class Amphibia; order Caudata; family Salamandridae; genus Lissotriton; species Lissotriton vulgaris. The sequence continues at coordinate 1,477,351 of NW_028255035.1, read as the reverse complement.
TATAGGCCTCTAGGCCCATAGGAATGAATGGGGAGGTATTCATTAATTGCGACTCGCAATTTGCGAGTCGCAATTAAGGAATCGCTATTTTTTGTGTGATTGCTTGATGCATTCCATTTTGCTATTCCTTATTAGCGATTCCTTATTTTTCGCTAATAAGGAATCGCAAAATGGATGCTTGATGCATCTGGCCCTATATTCTGTCCATTCGATATTGTGTCCATTCTATATTTTTTATTCAATATTAATGCTATTCTATTCGATAATTTTTGTAGTCTAAATTCTGTCCATTCGATATTGTGTCCATTCCATATTTTTAATTCGATAACAATGTAAATCGATATTAAAAACTCAATATTTTGACTGTATACCCATTGTCGCCCTTGGATACCCCACCGACCCAAGATGGCGCCATCCAACTCTGAACCTGTCACAGTGGCTGGCAGTGGTCGAACTGTCTTTGGCCACAGTCCTCCCCTGCAAGCAGCTTACACATACTACATCATCAAGTGCCTTCTCTGTGACAGTCAAACATTGGCACTTTGAGTGATAAGTCAGTAAATGTGATGAATCAACACGTGGCCTGATCTGCTTTTGCCAAAAAAACATTTATTACAAAGCCTCCATGACTTAATCACAAAGATGTTTGACGAACCTGAGGCAACTGCTGAACGTTGGTCAGGGGTGAGAAGGTGTGAGCATCCTGTGCGCTTGGTTTTATGTGCTTCAGTATCTTGACACTTGTGCAGCTGTTATGTACCTGCGCCTGTACCTAAGGCAGCCAAGAATGATACCATGATCATTTTGCTTGCTGAATTTATTAGACGAAATTACATTTTTTTCTACGATAATACAACATATGCTAAGGTCGTTTTTGGAAAATCTCATCACAGATTCCCTATTATTGTGAATGATGCAGATGGCACAGTGAGTTTTTTGGCAGTATTGTCATTCTACTTATTCAAATCTGTGGCAACAAGAACGGATGCCGACATACATCTTGTACAGGTATGCCAAGCCTCGTAGAAATGTTTCATCAGCTTGTCTCATTGTGAAACATTCAGTATCACCAAGCACTCTTGAATTATTTACAGTGCAATTCTGAAACTTTATTATATTGGCTCTTACTTGCTGAAAACACACAAAAAAAGAACGCTATTTTCAGTAAAATTATTTTAAGCTGCAAAATAAATAGCATCATGTGAGTGGTTTCCTATTAATTTGATGTACTAACAGTAGATTGTGGGTGCTAATACTAGCAAAACCTGCAAATAAATAGCCCGAACAACCTCTAAATCTGTGAATTACCAAGTAGGATCTGCCCGTTCTTAGGACGGTCCTGCCAGTGCAATTTGCAAGGGTAAATTTCATAACAATCAATTGTGAAACTGGGTGCCTTAGAAGAGCCCTTGCATTGGGCAATTATAGATGTCTCTGCTGGACATCCTAGATTTCCCGAACAATTGTTAGAGACTCGGGGGCAAATTCATATGGATTTAACTCCGAATTATCCCAACTTTAACGCATCAAAAGTGGTGATAGAATTAACACCCCATTCACAAGCTGGTGCAAACTGCAGACAACACCAGTGTTCCTGTGATAACTGCCCCAAAATGTATCTCCACGGTGGACACCACCAACCAACACTAATGAGAAGCAGAGTAGGCGTTCCCGTGCAAAAAACCACAAGAAAACCACAACACCACATTCACAACGAACTGCCAGATCTGCGAAGCGAAAGAAAAACAGGAGATAAACTGCGACAGCACCAGGAATTTTACACCTGCCTTTTGCTTGTGTTAAGCAGGACGACTACCTGCAGCATGGGAGGGAACACTACCATGAGCCTTTTAAGATGCAGGCATTCCAGAGGGGAGATGTCTGCCTAAGTTGACACCACTAAAATGACAGTATTTTTGATTAAAACAAATGGTCAGACTTTGAGGAAGCTGATTGCCGTGGTCACCATGCTGCCAGTCTCACAGTGACTCCTGGCTTCCAGCAGGGGCAGTGTTGGGCCGGGAGCTAAAAGTAGTGATGATGGGAATTCTGCAGGACCACTAGTAGCATTTAATGTACACATCCTGGATACATGTAGTATCACTTTACTAGGGATGTACAAGTAAATTAAATGTTCTAATTGGGTATAAGTCATTGTCACCATGTGTAAGGCTGCAAGAAAAATCACTTTAGTACTGGTTAGCAGTGGTAAAGAGTGCAGAGTCATAAGGCCAGCAAAAACAAAGTCAGTGAAAACAGGAGAGTTAAAGACAAAGAGTTGGGGGAAAACTACCAGTGGTGTAACATAAACCCCACAGCCCAGCGATGCAGGGGGCAAGAGCTCCATGGGGCACTGTCAGAAAAAGTGGTAGGTGGTGGGCCGGGGAGAGGGGGGCCCCTGCATGTACTTTGCAGAGGGGCCTGTCAAGATTTGTTTTGCTACTGAATACCACGCCAAGGATGTCCTTTACAACAGTAAAAAATGCAATCTGGACTATTACTTGATATGAATTTCCTTTTACCTTGATTGTACAGCTAACATTCAGCAAATGGTCTGAGCTTTTGCCACAGCAAAAAATAATGCAAACTAAAGGATTAAATATGCTATGGTGTATTTAGTTAAAATTCGCCCCGGGCACAGTCACAGTAATTTTGGTAATCCAGTATTACTCTTTGAGGTAAAATTATCAATAACAAGGCAATTTCACAGAATTAGGATTAATTTAGGGGAAAAACAATCCTACCACAAGAGCACACTAAGAGACCACATGTGGTCTCTAACGCTCAATATGTGTGTTCTTCAGCATTTAGCCCTGTTTTTTAAAGCAAAGTGCATCCTCACATCCATTTTGGACACAAAGGGGCATGTTGCGCTAATACAATACAGTAGATGCCGGGAGTAAGTTGTGGGGACACCAACAGCACATTTAGCACTCTTTCTTATCGCAAGATGTTGTCTCACGCCCATTATAGATGAGAGGAGGGCATTTTGAGATAAGAAAGTAGCACTAATCTAAAAAGTTCTCTTCTCGCATAATGATGCATAATCTTGCGGAATTTTTTTGTAATTCTGGGTGATTACTCTTCACTAAATTACATGAGTTATGCCCAATTCTAGATAAAATGCAGATTTTGATAGGTGACAAACCATACAGTTGTGCTGACCCAAAAGAATCGCTTCAGTTTGTAAATTGCAACATGAATCAGATCAGCGAATCCAATAGATTAGGAGAGACAGACGTCACAGAGAAAAAGAAAGGCTCCTCCACCAGCTATGGTGAATGACCCATTCTGGAACGATCCACATGTTTGCAGAAAGGAGGACACATACTGCTACAGGATGCATGGGGCAAGATAATACACGATAAGTAGGAACTTTTGGGCCTTGGGATTAACAGAAGGGGACTGTTAAAAATGCGGTTTCTTGTTGGCTAAGGTATACACCCAAGCCAGGTAGAACCCATGACTCTAGTCAGGGTAACCTAGATACACAACTGAGATAGCCTGTGCTCAACCTCTAGTAGCCTGGTACACAGCTTATCAAGAGAGGCAATGTGCAAAGTATTTGTGCAACACATACATACAGTACCACAATGAATATACCACAAAAGACTCCACACAGGTTTATAAAAATAACTATTCTATTATCAACCAAATGAGACCAAAAGGATATAAATCTGATGAAAACTTTTCAGGTTATTACACTAAAAGCTTAGGGAATCACAGTGCAAAAATATGAAATTGCTTCTATTATGTTCTTTACAGTAGTGCAAATGCGGGTTCCAGAGCATTCTTTATCGCAACCCGGGATCGTGGGGTGCACACAGGCACCTGTTGTGTCAAAAGGGCACGTGTTGATGGATCTGCACGAGTACCAATTATGGACATGTTTAGGAGAGAAAGCACATGCACTTTAGCACTCATCAGCAGTAGTAAAGTGTTCAGAGTCCTAGAAGAGTCAACAAAAACAAGGTCAGAAAAAGAGGAGGAGAAATGTAAAAAGCCTAAAGCCAGGGTAGTCTAACCAATAATTGCACGGAGTTCCCTGCTTAGGGTGACAGAGGCTGGAAAATGGCCCATTACTGCAGGGGTACTTGTCAGTTCTACACCTCTCTGAACCCAGTTATACCCCTCTGTCTATGCTCTCAGTGGCCACTAATCTAACCCATGGGGAATCCTTCTCCTGGTAAGGGGACCCCATCTGTGCAGCACCTAACTTTCATCTGCTCACAGATGAATCCTATCAGGCAGACAATACCACCACGGCCAACAAAGTGAAATGGCCCATTCCACCCCTTGGGTCTAAATTCTGTCCCCAACTGAAAAAAAACTTTATTCACAAGGACAGCAACCACCATAGGCCACTGACAGCTGTCAGTGTCAAGAGCCAGGCCAAAGGCCATTCAGTGGTCTCTGTCCTTTGCAGATTCTGAGATTGGGGGCTGTACACCCAGGTACCTTGTTTTTTCTCCTCTCCACCTCCCGTCAGTTCAGAGGTGGTATTCTGCAGATGTTTTTTTAGCCGAGGGTCTGCACTTTTAGGACGAATAGGAGTCAGGGGAGAGTCCTTCCTCCGCCTGCCCCTCCATCTGGGCTTTGGACCCTATGTTGGAGAGTGATACTGCTAAAATACTGAAAACAGGCCAACTGTGGCAGTTGACTCTCCCAGTTCTCCTGATACATGGGGTAATTCATTCCCCAGAATGCCATTAGTGGGCATTTGTGGACTAACTATGACTCTTCTCTGTGTCATCTCCCTACCCTCCTCTAGGGACACCATGGACATAGGGCAGAAGCAGTCCCGCTGATGGGCTGGAGTCACTCTAAACACCTTGCTGGTTTACATCCTTGGGGAAACTAGCTATTCCACAAACATAGTCCTGCTAACCCCAGTATCCCTCAGAGCAGTGATTGGGACCCCATTCACTACAACCTGGCGGAAGTGATGACTTCTACCCTCAGGGATCAGGAACTCACCCACTAAGTCTATCGCCCAGCTTCAGGAGGTCATGGCCTGTTCAATCACCTGCCACAGGGGGTCACCCTGCCCTAAGGCCACATGTACCTCTCCTGTAGAATTCCAATCAGTGGGTGGTGTCTTTAGACAGATAGAGCCTCCCTTCGTGTGTCCTAGCTGGGAACACTCAAAGCAGCAGGTTGGAAGTGGGGCACCCTGGGCTAACACCCTCCGGAACCTTCCTCCTTCTTCTCAGAAGGGACATGGGAACCCTTTCCTTCTTCCTTACCATGAGACCTGTCTGAGTCTCTCTTGTCCCTCCCCTCACTCTCTTGGAAGGGCCTAAATCACTCTTTTTTGGGCTGATTCCGAGATACCTTTTTGGACACTCAGGTATCTACACAGATATCCACCTCCTCAGCAATAGGTTTCCTGGATTCAGTCACCTTGCTATCAACCAGGTTCGGTGCAGGTCCGAAAAACAAGTCCCATGGATGTGCTCCTTCAAAAATAGGTTGCACAGCACTTCATAATCATGAACTTTGCTGCCCCTCACCCATATTTTCAGTGCCTTACCAGCAACGTCCAAGAAGTGCACCAATGTTTGTGTAGGCATTTTATGCCTGGCCCTGAACTGTTGTCATTATTTCTCAAGGGTAAGCCCAAACTTACTGACCAAAATGCTCTTCATGGCAGTGCAGCTAGTCTTTCCCCCGCCTCTAGGCTAAGGAGTGTGTACCTTTCCACTGTGGGCATGAACCGCCATAGAGTACCCCCAACACTTATGGGACCTTGTACACTTTTAAAGCCACTTCATAGTCTGCCAATCATATGTCAATATCATCCCACACTCATTAACTGTGTACCATATCTTTTGTGTTATGGAATCTGGACTCACTGTGAGACACTGCACGTATGCTGCCACCTTTATTGTTGAAGGGGGACCCCCCCTTGGATCGCTCTAATATCCAGTTCCGTGAGACTAGGCTCATGGGTCATCTTCCTTTCCTCCATGGCCTGTCTCTTCTCCTAGAGAGCTTGTACTTTTTCTAACTTAGAAGGGGCTTGCTCATTATCTATCTTGGCAAGAGCAAGGGTTTGTTCCCTGCCACTCTTATTAAGAAACTTGGCATTCTCCTTATCTAATGTAGCCAACTGTAGCTTTAGATTCCTCTTCTCCCTCCTGTCCTCCAGCTCCTCTGTGGACAGGCTGCTTTAGGACATACTTCTGCCTGTGCTAGAGTGGACTCAAAGTCCTAAAAGAAGATTGCTTCCCCTCTACAGGCTGTGTGACAAGACCCTTCTTGTTCTGCTCTAATTCTTCTTCATCCGCTCCCTCCTCATCTACTTCTTGCTCTGGGTAGGCTTCTGCCCATGCTTGAACAGCTTTCTGAAGCTCTACCTTCTTGGCACATACCTTGTGAAATAACCTTCTCTCCTGGCAGAACCCCTTGAGCTGGGCCTCTGTATAGGTTTCCAGTTTGGCCAGGGGGAATTTTATCACACTAGGTAGGGCCAGAGGCATAGTAGAAAAACAATGGCAGTTGAAAAAAAGAATTTGGAAAAAATCAAAGATGTCATATCAGGGAGAATAGGAAAAAGCTCAAACTGGTCTAAGTACTGAGTTTAATGAGCAATGAGTTACTGTAGGATATTGCAGAAACACAAGTCATATCCTCACCACTGGTCATCAATGTTAGAAATGGGGTTTCTGGTTGGCTAAGGTATACACCGAAGCCAGACAGAACCAGTTATTCTAGTTAAGGTAAGGTAGATACACATTTGAGATAACCTGTGCTCACCGTCTGGTAGCTCTGTGCAGAGCATGCAGGCTTATCAAGAGAGGCGATGTGCAAAGTATTTTAGCAACACATACATACATTAACATAATGAATACACCACAAAGAGACTCCACACAGGTTTATAAAAATAGGTATTGTATTATCAACAAAATGAGACCATAATGATATAAAACTGATTAATACTTTTCAAGTTATTACACTCAATACACATGGGAATCACAGTGCAAAACTATGCAGTTGCTACTATTACGTTCTTTACAGTAATACAAATGCAGATTTCAAAGCATTCTTGATCCCAACCAGGGATCACATGGTTCCGACGGGCCCTTATCCTGCCCAAGTGATACTTGCCGATGTGAATACACGGGTCCCTCATATCCGGCACATGCAGAAAAGCAAGTTGCCTGAAAGTGTTCAGGTGGGTGTATGGACCCCTTGCTTGAGGTCGGAATCCCAGTAACTTTCTAGTCTGCTGGGGCTCACGTTGCTTTCGTTGATGTCGGTACACAATGTCAGAGATCCTCACTGGGGTGGGCCGTACAGACATGCTGACTGCTGTCATCCAGTCAACATGGTGGGGTCACACAGGAAAGGCTTTCCGCTTCTCTGTGGCATCAGAGATAACCGATGCTGGATGCGTTATAGCAGTAATGCATTTGATCTTTGTGCTAGGTTTGAGCAGCATTGTCGACGCTCGATCCCAAAAAAGCGCTCAGATTTGAGCCACGCAAGCAAGCAAATCAGTGCAGAAGACTTGTAGATGCAGGATTATTGCCAAAATCCTGATAGAGCAGAGTCCCACACCAGGAGTTCGAAGTCTTTGATGGCCCGAAGACTTTGAGGCACAAACCAACAAGTCCTTGGACAGCACTTTAGAGGTAGCACAGCAGAAAGGTAGCAGGCATCAGGTCAGCACAACAAGGCTGGTTGCAAAGTGTCATTCCTTCCTGCAGCTCAGCAAGCAGGAGGCCAACACAGCAGAGTCATTAGCAGTGCAGCAGTACACCCTGGCAGCACAGATAGGCTTCTGGCAATGTGCAGATGCAGAACCAGTGATGTCTGAATACAGGTCACAAAATGCCTGATTTGGCCGGGCCAGAGCCCCAGTACTTATACCCAAAAGTTCCTTTGATGTACGGGTTGACTTCAAAAGAACCTTCTAAGTGCACAACAATCCTTTTTAGTCCAGTCCTGTCTGACAGGCTAAGCCTGAGGGGTAAATCAGTGTTTTGTGCGAGAACAGGACACAACCTATTCAGACACAAGTGTGAGTCACTCTCCCGCTTGCTGCCCAAGAGGGCTATCAGCATGCAAATGAATGTTCAGCATCCTGTGTATGTGGCTGTCTAGAGGGAGTGCACAAAGTTGCCTCCCAACGCAGATGTATATTGGAAACAAACTGTCAGGCACAAAGAGCAGTAAGTACAAAGAAATGTGTCCTTTCTAAAGTGGCATTTCTAAAACAGTAATGCTAAATCTAACTTCACCAGTGAGGAGGATTTATCATTACCATTCCAAACATATCAGAAATGAAAAAGCTACTCATCAGGAGTTATAGCTTAAAAGTACATTAAGGAATTTCCACTGCTGGCCTATGAGAGGGATAGGCCTCACAGTAGTGAATAACGAAATAGGCTGTTTTCACTATGAGGACATGCAAAACATAATGGTACATGTACTACCTTTTACCTACATAGCACCATACCCTTAGGGTTACTTAGGGCCTAACTCTGGGGTGACTTATATGTAATAAAAGGGGAGTTTAAGGCTTAGCAAGTGGTTTTGAATACCAAATTGTAGTGGCAGTACAATGCAAACACATGTGCGGTAGTGGCAGGCCTGGGACTTGTTTGAAAGGCTACTTCTGTAGCATAGCATAAAGTAGCATCACGCTCATTTTTTTCTTGCTCGCGGTCCTCAGATTCAAGTTGGCAACCGCGAGCGAGCAAAATTACATCCCGGCGAGACTTTTTCTTTCTTTTGAGATCAGCAACATCAAGTTGCCGATCGTGAGCGTGGAAAACAAACCTCCCGGCGAGATTCTCAACGCGAGGAGGTCAGGTTTCTCATTGCGAGTGGTCGCATATGCTCGCGACCGCTCGCGGTGAGAAACTACAAGTCTGTGTTGAGAAAGCTGCAGCTCGAGTAAAAATCTACTCGAGCAGCAGAAAACGACAGCTCACACTGTGCAAGATGCCATTTTCAATGATTGCACAGAGCGGACAAGCATCCGGCACAGTTTAATCATCACGAACAGAGCACTACGTAGTTCGCATAGTGCTACGCGTATCTCGCGTAGTGCGAAGTGCACTTTGCGTAGCTACGTGTAGTGCTACTACGCGAACAAAGCCAAGGGTTAAATAGAATGCAATGCATTCCTAAAGAAGGAAAACAGGGTTATGCATCAACAGGTATGTACATGACTTACTTTTCCAGTTTTCGGGGGTTTTAGACTTGCTCTGGGCAAGGGACACTTTATGGTAGGCACTGCACGGCCAGCACACTGGGGCAGCCAGTTGTAGAGTTAGCGGAGCCCAAGGATAGTCAAGAGGGACTAGGGGCACCAAGTGAGGTGTAGAGCTCAGTATCTATGCGGCAGCGGTCGACACTCAAAATGATGTTTGCTCTCTCTGTCAGCAGTGAGCAATGGCTTGAATCTCTGTAGGTCAAAGAGAGGCACAACCAGCCCAGCAGTTGCGTCGTGAGGATGGAGATGCACAGAAGAAGGTGGAGTTCTGCCAATGGCGGGCCGTCTCGGTGAGGCAGGGTAGAGTCACATCGACACCAGTGTCGGTCCTCTACCACCAAGGTCTTGGGCTTTATTCTGTAGTAGTGAGTCATGTCGTAACAAGTGTTGATCCTCAACTCCTCCGGTTCTTGTTCCGGGAACGCCGGTGACTGGAGCCTCCAGCCCAACGGGAGGTTCTTGGAGTTTGGTTGAAGGCTGGAAGGTCTACTGGGTTTCTTGAAGGCCTGGCATGGTTTCTGGAAGGACAGCAGGTCCAGTTGTCGAACTGGCTACAGGAGTCAGGATTCTTGCCAAGTTCTGTCTGCAGCGGCTTAGTTCCTGGTCCTACAGCGGTGTTCGTACATCGTCTTCTTTGGTCTGTCAAATCTGAGGGGCAAGGTTCTGAGGAGCTCATAAATATTAAATTTAAGAGTGTTACTGAGGTCAGGGGCAGTAGCCAATGGCTAATGCCCCCTAGGGTGACTACACCCTTTGGGTGCCTCCTCCCTTTGGGAGAGGGGCACCTCCCTGTTCCTATTGAGTCTTATTCTCCAAATCAAGATGGAAAATTTCTGAGAAAGGGGTACACCTCAGCTCCTGGCGACCCTAGGTGTGTGCAGGCTGAGGTAGACACTCCTACTCTGCTTACTAATTTTCCTGCCTGTCCGGCCGCCAAAAGTGGGGCATGCACAAGGGGGTGGGCATCTCCACTAGTTGGTGCAGCCGAAATTGGGACATCACAAGGTAGAGCTTTGAAGCTCATTGCCAAGTAATGTTGTTTCCACCAGTGGGAGTTGTAAAGCACCTCCACCCAGAGCAGGCTTTTTTCCTCACCTCCGAGAACACAATCACTCTCACCCAATGAGGTCAGTAACCTGTTTGGTGGTGGCTCGCTTTCGGGGACAAGTTAGCCAATGCACTTGAAGTTTATCATTTTTCAGGGGGCATCTCTAAGAGCCCCTTTGAGTGCATTTTATAATACATCCAACACTGGTATTAGGGTGGGTTTATTATGCTGAGAAGTTTGGTACCAAACCTCCCAGTTTTCAGTAAAGCCGTCAGGGAGCTGTGGAGGTCGTAGTGACAAACTCTGAGACCATGTGCTCAAAATGGCTTTACTGCACTGCAGGGACATATAGCTCATGCAGCTATGCTCTCACCTGTGGTATGGTGCACACTGCCTTAGGACTTTAAGACATGTTAGAGAGGTGACTCACCCATGCCACAGGCAGTGTTGGTGGGCATGGCACACAGGTATGCGTTTTTTAATGTGGGTGGGTCTGCACACCTATTTCTCAAACGTATAGAATAATTTATACTGATGTACTCAAATGTTTGCGTGCAGTGCTGTGGGAGAAGGTACCAGTCCCCCGGGAAAGATGCTTATGTGTGAGTCTAGAGCAAACCCAAGACTAAAAGCAATGCACAGCTTGTAAGGCACTAGGGCCTATTTTTTGTAAACAAAAATATTGTTCAACACAATTGATCAAAGCTTCTTTTACTCAGAAATGCTTCAAAAGTTATATCTAATTAAAGACAATGTAATATTCAAATCAATTCAGTTGTTGATACATATCACAAAATCATCATTGTCTCTCTTTAGGAAAGTACTTTTCACTTTTTAAATACATGAAACAATTCATCCACAACCCAATGCATTTCGGGTTCATCCAGAACCCTTCATCAGGGGAAATCATATTGATAAACATCCACATTATAGGTATAAACTTCTCGGAGCCAGTCAGAAAGCGAATCTACAACAGAAAAGGGTTATAATGACTTAGTTACAGTTCAAATGAATTATAGGGGTCATAATAATAATGATAAGCATGAACATTGTACAGTGATGTTCAGTTGTAATCAATGCTGCTGTGGGTTTTTTATATCGCAAAACGACAAAGGTATCAAGAAAATACCTAAATAGAATGCATCTCCACCGTGAAAATGAAATATCCACCGGGAGAATGAAAATAAAAATAAAAATAAAAAACAGAGATAGACAGAGTGCCCTCAAATACTAAAGTGACTCAATAACCAAAGTATCTAGATCCACTTAGTGCCACACAAGTGTAGATTAAGAATCTAAATGAATGTAGGCGAAATACCTTATGACGTCCTGGGAAAGACCTAAAGTCTGTGGCATCGGATTCAATCTACAATGTTTGTTCCTGTTAAAGTTAGCAAACATAATGTTATCTCGACGCCCTTATCCAAACAATGAAAGTGACACTATTGCACAGCTAAAACAACGAACGTGATACTCACAACTAATGTCTCAGGTGTGGTCCCAGGTTAAATCAAAACACTCGATGTCCGAAATCACCCCCTTCGTGTTCTATGTTGTAATCTAGTCTAAAAATCAACATGATACCCAAAGTTAATATCGGGGTGTATCACGAATCTTAAAGCGATTCTAAATAAATAATAATAGAAGTCTCCGTACCTTGTTACTAGAAGTGTGTAGCATGAAGGGTATAACTGCTCCTCGTTAGTGACTCGAAACGTGTAGCCGGTTTCAAAATGAATCTAACCAGGGAGACGGCGCGCCGCCCCGTTAAACAACATCAACAAAGGACTTTTGAAGCATTTCTGAGTAAAAGAAGCTTTGATCAATTGTGTTGAACAATATTTTTCTTTACAAAACACAGGTATGCGTGTCATGTCAACTCTTCAGTTTGGTCTGCACCAAAACAAGCAGCCTGCAATGGCAGTGTGTGGGTGTTAAGGTGAGCGGTCCCTGACAGTGGCAAAATACATTCTTCATGGTATCTCGGGCCACTCCCCTGTGTCCCTAGATCTTTTGTTAGACAAGAGGCGACAGCCCTTCCGATGGCGCTAGTCTACGTGGCACCTGCAACAGGATCGCTATCGCTCACACCTACGTGAAGCCATTTCTAATTATTGGGAGGAGAACGATGGGCCGGAGGTGGACGCCGCCACCCAGTGGGAGGTGCTGAAGCCAGTGCTCCGGGGGGTGGACATCGCTTGGTGTGCGGGGGCCCACAGGACACGTCAGAGAGAGGTGGAGGAGGCGGCGGGGCGGGTCCGAGACCTGGAGAGAGAATGTACTATGGGCGACACAGACGAGGTTGTGGGTCAGCTCCTGACGGCGCAGCAGTCATACACATCCCTGTTACTCAATGAGGCGCGCCAGCTCTGGATGGCCACACAGAGCAGAATTTATCAATGGGGGGATAAGTCCAGCACCATGCTCTACAGACTCTGCCAACACACCTTCCGGGCTCAGACTCTGCCGGGTATTCGGGATGAGCGGGGGGACCAGATGTCGGCCCCTGAGGACATAGCGGCCAGCTTCGCACAGTGCTATGCGGATCTGTATGCCCCCCGGGAGGTCCTCCCTGCGGAGGACGTTGATAAATTCTTAGCGGATCTCCCGCCGCGTGCGCCCTCGGATGAGGGCCGTGATCGGCTGGAACTCCCCCTGTCCCTAGAAGAGCTAGGCACGGCACTTGGGGAATTGAATTCTAGTAAGGCCCTGGGACCTAATGGGTTCCCGTGTGAATTCATGAAAACCTTTCATCTCCAACTGGAGGGGCGCTATAGATTGGCACTGGAGGCAGCCAAGGAGTGTGGTCGCCTCCCAGCGGATTGGAGACATGCCGAAATTGTTGTTTTCTGTAAGCCCGGGAGGCCCCCTGAACATCACTCCTCATACAGGCCGATTTCCCTTTTAAACTTTGAGGCGAAGATATTGGCTAAGGCCCTGGCCAACTGCCTCCTCCCGTATATCACCGATCTGGTTCACCCTGATCAGGCGGGGTTTATGCCCCACAGGGCAACGAGACACAACATTCGCCGCGCGCAGGTGGTGGTGGAAACGGCAAGAGCCGCTGGGATCCCAACGGCGCTCCTTCTAGCCGACATAGATAGGGCATTCGATTCTCTCAGCTGGGTGTACCTTCGGGCGCTTCTGTCCCGCCTCAACCTTGGGCCTGGTTTCCTCTCATATCTGCGCCTGCTTTATACGGACCTGACAGCGTCTGTGAGAGTGGCGGGGGTGGGGGCGGTGTCAAAACCCTTTCCCATCGGACGGGGCACTGGACAAGGTTGCCCTCTCTCACCCTACTTATTCGCACTGGCTATGGAACCCCTGGCGGCATGGGTGCGGATGGACGCGTAGCTATGGGGGCTAGAGTGGGAGATGGGTCCGTCCGATCGCATCGCATTGTATGCCGATGACGTCCTCTTCTTCCTTACAGCCCTCAACAGGTCCGGGCCCAGAGTCCTGGAGATAATAAGAATCTCGGGGAAGTTTCGGGCTTGCATTTAAACGTGCAAAAGTCTAAGCTGTGGGTGCTGGGGGATAGTGAGGGACTGGGTGCATGGGCGTCGATGCTGCAGACGGCGGCAGGTGGACTCAAATACCTGGGCGTCTTCATTACGGACGTTCCGAATGTGGCATGGGAGTGCAATGTGGTGCCCGTTTGGGATAGAGTACGGTCGCACATGAAAATTTGGTCCAGAATGCCACTGAACATCTATGGCCGATCGGTGATCTTTAAAATGGTGGCCCTCCCGTGCCTCCTATACCAATTGCAAAACCACCCATGCCCTATAGCACCGCAGTGGTTTCGTCAAGTGAACGCTGCACTGAGTCAGTTTCTCTGGGCCGGGGGAGTGGCGAGGGTGGCTCTCCGCACTTGCTTCCTGTCCATGTACTGCGGAGGCCTGGCCACCTCAGACATTTTGTCATACTATCAGGCGGCACACTTATTGGTGCTTAATGGCTAGTGGTACGGGAACCGGAGTGACCCGACCTATGCCCTAGAACGGTATTTGATGGATCCAGACACGGTACACACCATTTTGTACTCAGCGACTATCAGGAAGAGGCTCCCCATAGTCACCCAGGTGGTCTTCCGAGTGTGGCGTGCGGCTCTGCGCCGCATGGGGTGGTGGAACAAGTTGACGAGGGAGACCCCGATGTGGCAGAACGGACGACTGCCAGCGCTGGTGTCCCTACGGGGATTCAGGGGCTGGGATGATATAGGCATCTCAACGCTAGGCCACGTCATGAAGGGTACAGCCCTTAAGTCTTTCCAGACCTTGAGTGAGGAATATGCCATGCCCAAAACCCAATTCTTTAAATACTTGCAACTGCGACATGCATTGTCCCACTCTCTGGTGGGCTTAGAGTCCCTGCCTGAGTTCAGCCCCCTGGAGGCTAAGGTGTTTATGGGGGAATTGGAGGAAAAGAAAATTTCTAATATATATCAGACCCTGGTCACACACTGTTCCTCCTCCCTGGATAAACTACGCTTCGCGTGGGAGGGGGATATGGGAGCTCTCGAAGAGGAGGACTGGAGGGAGGCCCTGGAGGCCCCGAGGGGGGCGGCTATTGCGATGCGTCTACACTTTATTCAATTTAAATACTTACATAGAGCCTATTTTACCAGAGAACGACTGTGGAAAGCAGGTTTGATTGCCTCCCCTGAGTGCTTGAGGTGCGGACGGGCGGTTGGGACGTTTATCCACACTGTGTGGTCATGTGCAAAACTGGCGAGATACTGGATGGGTGTTTGGGACTGCTTGGCTGAGGTCTTGGGATGGGACCTTCCCCGATCACCGCAGCTCGGTCTGCTGCATGTAATGGAACAGGTGGGGGGCAACATATACAAACGTCACCTACTGATTTTGGGCCTCACTGTGGCCAAACGAGATATAGCCCGAGCCTGGAAGGACCCCAGGGCCCCCTTACTGGAAGTTTGGAGACGGGGATTGGACTTTTGCATGGGGCTGGAGCGTCCTGTCTTTGAGGCCAGGGGATGCTCTCGGAAACATTTTAAGATATGGAAAAGATGGGCGGACTATAGAGGGTTGTGGCTGGAGCCACCGGTGCCCCAGGACGCTGGAGAAGAACTTTAACTATTGGACCCTGGGTGGCAGAGAGCACACACTTTTTGTATTTTCTTGCTTTATGCCTTGAGACTTGCAGACACTGTGTAGGGAAATGGGTGGGACCCGGGGGGGTGGTAGGGAGTTGGGGGGGGCGGTGTATAATGTATTATTGCTTGTACTGACTGCATATCCTCTTTCATGACTATGCTCACTAGTCCTGCGATGTAATGCGGGACGGTGTCCCCCTTGTTATTTTGTCGGTACTGCAATAAAATTTTGTTCTGAAAAAAAAATACATTCTTCAGCCCTCAGAGGTCCTGTTTGGTCACAAGGCCCTTGGTACCAGGGGTTCCTTTTAAAAGGGACTTACATGTGGTCCAGATGTGTGCCAATTCTGGAGACAAAGGTACAGTTTTGGAAAAGAACACTGGTGCTGGGGCCTGGTTAGCAGTGTCCCAGCACACACTCAGTCAAGTCGGCCTCAGGTTTCTGGCAAAAAGTTAAGGGGTAACCATGCATATAGAGGCACTTTCCTACACACCAGCATTAAGTAATGAGAACATTTGTGCAGGCGATAAGATGACATTGTCTTCCTCTTAAATGAATGGTCTTCCTATTTTTATTAGAACAGTAAAGATGGGGAGGAATAAGATTAACATTGGCCAAATGGGAGCCAGGGAACAAGTTGGACAACTTCATGAAAGTTCTTGCACCGCTAGTATCTTCCAAACAGGCATGTCTTATAGAGATTGTGAGGACTTAACGGAGGCACAGTAGTGTAGTAATCAGTGCGGAGAGATATTGAATGCACAGTGCAGACACACACATGCCACTCATTACTGTCCATATGGCAAATGTATTCTCAAGGAATGTACAAGACCTTAACAAGAGGTAAACAATAAGACGGTTGTGGGCCTATTTAGACCAATATGATATTCATATACCCTTTGTGAGAAATAGGGCTTTTGTTTTAGGAGTGAAAAGCCTTTTCAAGCAACATTCACAGTCCTTGTAAAGATGAACCACAAATGTCACTAAATTAACCCGAGCTTAAGCCTCTGGTAGCTTGCCACAAAAGCAGTCAAGCTTAACTCAGTATTAATGCAGCACACAAATAATAACAAAATGAACACAACACAAGAAAAATCCCATGTAAATTTAGAAATATAGAGTGAACATTGCAAAATGATTTAACACCAAAATGGCAGAGATTCGATCAGTAGAACCAGAGATATGTAATATCAAAGATGTGAGATAGGTATAATGACTGAAAACACAAAGTGACACATGTGGACATCTGGTCATGCTATGCTGGGGTAAAGTTACAAGTTCAGGCAGACCACAATGGAGCATGAGCTGAATACAGGGACAAGGTTAGTCCTGCTGAAAAACCTACCTACGCATAGCCCAGCACAAAGAGTTCAGCTTGGGGTGCAGGAAGCCGTTAGGAACAGGGAGAGCGTTTCGAATGGTCGTCGCTGTAGCACAAAGATCAGGTTAGGTGTCACAGATGGTCATTTCTGGAGCTTTGCATTAGCTGTCCCAGGAGGCTGGCGATGCTGTAGCATGAGGTGTAGATCTTTCATTACCAGTTGTCACTGGCAGTCGCTGTAGGGTGAAGAGTCAGGCTCACCGGAGATTCGCATTGGTGAACATCAAAGGCAGTACGATCTTGGCATAAATGGATTTGTTCGCAGTTGTGATGAGCGTAAACTTCAGGATTTCTCCTTTTCTTTCAATTGATGCCAAACCATCAGTCAAGGACCAGGGAGGCACTTCTGGGGGATCAGGAACTCAGTCTAGCAGAGCTCAGCAGGGCTCAGGCAGATCCAATTGCTTGTCCAGGAAGTCCAGGCAGGCACTGGCAGGTACAATGAAGCAGGTCAGCTGGACTGTTTCAGGGTGGCCTCTGGAGCTTATGTCCCTTTAAATTTCAGCACAGTATCAGTCAGCTGACACTTGGAGTCACGCCAGGCAGCCAGAGATGAAGGTAACAGGTCCACTATTCCTTTTCAGACAGTACTGTAGGCCTCAGGCAGCAGGGCTCTCCTTTGGCAGCAGGGCCGTCACTTTTCTGTAATATCCACAGCTCCAGGAGTGTACTGAACAGTTGGTCTGAGGGTCCAACAGTTATACCTGGTGCTAGTTTTGAAGTAAGAAAAACTTCTAGATTTCCCCCGCATCTGTCTCTGGAATTTCCTTCCTCCCTGCCCAGGGCCCAGGATGTCTGGAGTTACAAAAGGCTAGTGTGGACCTCTTTGTGCATGTGCTGAGGCAGTTCTTTTGTAGTGCAATTATGATAGTTGATAGCTCTGCCTATCCCATCAAATCAGAGGGTCTATCCTTCCAACACCCAGTCTCTCCTTGTGATACTGTTTGGGGGGAATAAACAAAGGCCCACTGCCATCTACACCTAGTCACATTACCCAGGACACAGGCGGCAGGCACCAAAAGGGTAGGACACGAAAATAGCGAATTTCTAAATGTTGCAATCTCAAATAGGATTTTAGATTGTTATTGTTTAGAGACTTAACACAACATTTCTAGCTATTCCCAAGCAAAGATATTCTCTTATTAAATGTAATGAGGTAACCCGATGTTATCCTATGGAAGAGGTGGGCGTTGCAGTAAAGAAAAACTAATTTAAGAGTTTTTCACGATTAGGACGTGTAAAACATAAAAGTACATGCCCAAATGTTTAAATACAGTGCTCCATTCCTTAAAGGCTGCTTAGGGCCTTACCCCTGGGTGACTTATATGAATAAAAAGGAAGGTTTATGCTTGGCAAAAGGTTTATTTTGCCATAACCAAATGGCAATTTAAAATTGCATACAGTCTGCAATGGCAGGCCTGTGACATTCTTAACAAGGCTCCTAAAGTGAGTACCAGAATTAGGGCGGCTGTCCCACTAGTAGCATTTAATTTATAGTCCATGTATACATAAAATACCACTTTATTAGGGACTTAAAACTAAACTAAATGTGCTAATTTGGTGTAAAACAGTTTTACCAGGTTTAAACGAGAGAGCATAAGCATTTTAGAACGGGTTAGAAGTGGTAAAGTGTGCAGAGTCCTAAAAGTAAACAAAAACGGGATGTGAAAACAGGAGGGAACACTTTTTTTGATGATCAGGGGAAACTATTTTGCCAGAAATCTAGGGATTTCATCAAATGGCACATGCTCTAGGTGTGTAGTGATTGTTATACTTAGGAGGATGCAATTTCATTTCAGTAAGGTTAGCTGATATGGAAGGCAGAACCCTATTTTTCCTCTGAACCCGGTATGGAGTGATGCTTAAGTTAGTTAATATATATATATATATATATTTATATATATATATATATATATTACCTACTGGCGGTCGCCAGTAGGTAGTTATAGTTAGGATTTTTTTCAATGGAAAATCTCAAAATTCTATTGTGAATAACTTTGGCGTCAGTTGACGAATCTGCCTGAAACTTTGCTCAAATTTGCCTTGCGGAGCTCCGGTCCTTCCCTAAGAGTTTGGGGGGGATTCGTCAAGTGGGGGCCGAGATAAAAGGGGGGGTCATAAAACATGGTTTCCCCATGTTAATTTCCATAGGGCGGTCGAACTCACTTTTAGCCCAAACGGCTGAATGGATTTGCACCAAACTTGGCAAAATTGTAGCGACTGGTAGCCCGATGTGCCTTTGCTATGTCTCAAGATATGTGCTCCAGTGGATTTTGAGTAATTTAGGTTCAAAAAAATATATATATCTATGGCCGCGCCCCGGTACGGGCACCGGGGAGAGCACCGGGCGCGCCACGCGACTTGCGCGCGGAAATCTGATTGGCTGTCGGGTGTCTGTAAACATTCTAAACAGTCCGGAGCGACCGCCAACTTGTGTCTCGGTAGGATAGAGACTCAAGAGGGGCCAAAACCAAAGGGGGAAATAACCAAAAGGGGGAAGGGTAGACCCCCCTGAACCCCTAGGTTTGATGTGGGGGACATAAAAGGGCCCCGGCGCTGGAAAAAAAAAATTCAATTTTCACGGGGGGAGCGACCAGTACGTGCCCCGGTACGCGTACCGGGGAGCGTACCGTGGAGAAAAAAGCATGACAGAGTTTCCCCAACTCTGTCATGCTTTTTTATACATTTGAGCTAGTTCTAAAAGGAACTGTTGTTTTTATTCTTTTTGTTGTTTTATATTTTTTTATTGTTTTTTGGAACACTTTTTACTTTTTTTGACTTTTCTGAACATTTTTTTTTTTGTATTTTTTAAGAGGAGAAACAAAAACAGGGAATTCTAAAGGGCTCAACAGGAGCAAAAAGCGGAAAAAATTAATGTTTCCTTGGGCAGAATGAGGAAAAAAGGTGGGGTCTTTCATCATTTGGAAAAGAAAACTGTTCTGAACCAATGAAAAGTGTTATTTTTAGGTCACATGACCTGGCCTTACATCATTAGGAAACCAAAAGTGAAATGAACCAATAAAAAGTTTTATTTTCAGGTCACATGACCCGACGAGCTTACGCTACGCGCCCTGGGCCGCGCCCAGAGGCGCGCCCGTAGTCGCGCCCCGAAGCGCGCCCGTGGGCGCGTAGCGTGAGCGCGTCAGGATGTTGCGCAATCGTATGCACTCGCATGCTCCCAGGTGCGCTTACGCAGTGCGTCATATGGTGCATCACGCGGTTACGCGAAACGTCACAATGTTGTTTTTGTACGCGAGAATAGCGCTAATGGGACGCTCACCGGTACGCGCCCCGGGGCGCGCAAAAGCACTGCGCTTACCCGTGCATTCACCGGTACGCGCTCCGGGGCAAAAAATAACAAAAAATATTACATAATTATACAATATAAAATTCGTTAGAAAAAATTGTACTTTTTATACCTATAGAGAAATGCTATTAAAAAACCATTGAAATTCACTGAAAAAACCATAGGTTTCACACCAGTTATAGATAGAAATTAGCATTTAAAAAACCTATTAAATTCACTGAAAAA
The DNA here is from genome assembly GCF_964263255.1 of Lissotriton vulgaris. Classification (NCBI taxonomy): domain Eukaryota; kingdom Metazoa; phylum Chordata; class Amphibia; order Caudata; family Salamandridae; genus Lissotriton; species Lissotriton vulgaris. Next base: position 1,457,041 of record NW_028255035.1, on the reverse strand, counting down.
AACATAGGTTTGACACCAGTTATAGTTAGCTGGAAATTTTACTGACATAAAACCATTGAAATTCCCACGTTATAGTTAGTTGGACTCACTATAACTTGCGCGTGTAATGCACTGCTGATGACATCACATATTACATCACTCATGACATGGTCAGTGACATCACTCATGACATCACTGATGACACAATCCTTGTGACAGAGTGACAGACCTACTTTCACTGTAAAGTAACCCTTGAAACACATATTCAAAAATAGAAACTATCATTTTCAAAAAAGTGGAGATACCCATACCAGTTACAACAAACAATTCAGTAATTCCACCATTTATATACACATTCACTCATTCACCAACAGTTCTATATAGTCACTCATACATATACTCACTCATCATATGTAGTGATACACCTATACATCCTGTAACACACCAACAGTCTTCCAAAAGTTGCTCACACACATACTCACACATGCAAATAAACTATTGAACATCCATTTATTTGCATATACAGCTATACACACACTACCACCTTACTTCTAAGGAAACTTACACATACTTACTCTCTTAAACAATCACTTATAGAAACACATAATTATTTAAACACGAACTCTTTCAATCTCTCACTCTCACATATACTCACTTATATACATCAATACTCACAATACTCACATATACTAAATTAAAACATATGTAGTTACTGATAAAGACACTAGTGAGACAGTCATTCACTTACTAACACACACATATACACACTCAACCATCCATACAGTCCTGCACATATGCCGTCTTCCAAACACATAAACAGTGAGTCAGTCATTGATGCATCTATGTACTAAGTAATACCCCCACCAAACCATACAGAAACTCATACTGATACTAAAAAAACCATCTAATAACCCATATACACACATGTAGCTACTCACCAACCCATGCAGCCACTTATACACAAAGTGAAACACTGATACAAACATTTAAATATTTAAACAATACTCGCTAATATATGTATTCACTAAAATACACTTAATAAGCCAGTTAACCAATCATTTTTTTAAAAAAACATCCATTAAGACACTTATTTAAACATTTATTCTTCCATCGACCTTTACATATACATATATAAAACATATTTATTTTTCAGAAAGACACACATTCACTGGATGGTGTTATGTTATATGTTATATGTTATGTTATATATAGGTCTTCTATAGCACGCGGCTACTCCGAAGAGTGTCCCGGCGCTTTGTACTATATGACCTAAGAAAGAAACAGACAAACATAACAAGAAAAATAGGAACAGGGAGAATAAAAGCAAGCAGGCACAGTACTGAATAGGGTAGAAAGTCTCTACCAGGAAAAGAGCCAAGTCTTTAAACCCTTCCTGAACGCAAGTAAATTAGGCGTGGAACGCAGGGTCAGAGGAAGGGAGTTCCACATCTGAGGAGCCAGCAGCCTAAATGATCGTCCTCCAGTGCGCGCTTTTTTTACTCGGGGGACTACGCTCAGAAATAGGGACTCCGATCTCAAGGATCGTGCCGGATGGTAAAAAGCCAGCCTCCTTTGCAAGTATTGAGCTCCCATGGCATGCAGAGCTTTATGGGCTAGCGTCATAGCCTTGAATATTATCCGTTTCCGGATAGGGAGCCAATGTACAGCTTGCAATAGGCTGGAGGCGCTGGCTCGCCTATGAAGGCCAAAAATGCCTCGAGCAGCAGCATTCTGGGTCACCTGTAGACGTTGTACGAGGTACTCCGGAAGGCCAAGGTATAAGATGTTAGCATAATCCAATTTGGATCCAATGAGGGCCTGAACAGTTGTTCTCCTATGTTCCTCCGAAAGTAACAGGAAGAACTTCCGGAGCATCCTAAGAATGCCAAAACAAGTCCCTGTAAGAGTCATTACCTGGGATTTGAGCGTCAGTCCATTGTCGATTTTAATTCCCAGATTCTTGGCTGACTGGGATGAATGAGCTGGCGGGAACATGTCAGCAGGCCACCACCCATGCCAATCCGGATCAGATGAGCATCCGAAAAAAAGTATCTCCGATTTGTCTGAGTTGCACTTGAGGCTGTTCAGCTGAAACCAATTAAAAACAGCCCCAAGGCACTCACGGATACCTTCACCATCGAATTCTTCACCCTTCCGGCAGGAAAAGAGAAGCTGGGTGTCATCGGCGTAGGATACGATCTGGGCCCCGTAGGACTCCACCAATGTCGCCAAAGGGGTCATAAAGATGTTAAATAGAGTTGGGCTCAGCACAGAGCCCTGAGGAACTCTGACTCCCAGAGGCGACATCTCGGCGGATCCTGGGGGGACCCAGACCGTTTGTCGGCGGTTGGTTAGAAAAGAACAAAACCAGTTGAGCACCGTCCCCCTCAGACCGATCTCATAGAGTCTTAAAAGGAGATCCTCGTGGGGGACGGTGTCAAAAGCCGCCAACAAGTCCAACATGACCAACATCACCCTACCTCCAACATCCAGTGTCTCCTTAACGACCTCCGACACCTCCAATAGCGCTGTTTCTGTGCTTAGATTGGGGCGGAAGCCTGATTGTGAGGGATGTAATAACTCATGGGACTCCAAGAAATTGGAGAGCACACCAGGTACATGTTTCTCCAGAATTTTTGTAAATGCCGGAAGGAGCGAGATGGGCCTATAATTGGCAGGTACTTCGGGGCAAGGCTCGGTCTTTTAAGGAGAGGAATGACCATGGCCTGCTTCCAGGACTGCGGGATAACCCCCTGACTAAGGGAAAGATTCAGGATGGGGTTGGCTAAAGGGTTAACAGTAGCTGCCATTTTTGCTAGGAATTTAGCCGGACAAGGGTCACGTGGCGATCCAGTTTTAAGATTCGTCATCATTGTTAGTGATGAAGACATCGTTAGTGGCGGAAAAACCGCCAACACAGGACCAGAGGGGAATAAATGGACTGGTCCGTCCGGAAAGTTCATAGAATCGACCGTCGGCCTACTGGGAAAAGAATCCTGTATCAGCCTGATTTTTGTAGTGAAAAAATTGGCTATAGTGGTCGCCCAAGTCTCGGACGGAGCTTCCTGAGCCGAGTTGGAGCGTGAAGTTGTGAATTCCCTTACAATCGAGAAGATCTCCTTACAGGAGTTTGCAGCTTTCTCAATTCTCCTAGCGAAGTAGCATTTTTTTTCCTGCAATACTAGACAATGGTAAGATTTGATCATGGATTTATAGGTCAGCCTCGCCTTGGTGTCATACTGAGCCCTCCACATCCGTTCGGCAGCTTTACACTGTCTACGGGACTGCGCCAGCACTTCAGTGAACCATGGTGCCGAAACCCGTTTCACAGTAGTTCGAGGGGGGAGCACAGGGGCAAGCTCATTCAACCTATCTATAAGCCAGGTCTGCAAGATGTCCAGGTCATTATCCAGGTCACCGGTGTAAGAGATGGGATGGATCTGGAAGCCCTGGGCTAACAACTCCGGGGTCACTCGATGATATGCCCTAAAGGCACGTCCCTGCTGTCTCAAGGCATTAGCTGCTGGTTTCTTGGTGCCTAGTATTAAAAAATAGGCTAGTCGATGGTCGGACCATAATACCAGCAGCAGTGCCGTTACCTCAACCGGGAGAGTAGAGAAAATCTGATCTAATGTGTGGCCTTTATCATGGGTGGGTCCCGATAAATAGGGGGACAAACCCAGAGAAGCAGTGATCTCACTCATCTTAATTGATTCCGGATCAGAACAATCTTCCATATGGAAATTGAAATCTCCGGCGAGTACACAGTGCTCTGCTCTCAAGGCTAATGTAAAGATTACAGACTGGAGTACCTCAAAAAACGATCCTGTGGGTCCTTGAGGTCTGTAGACTAAAAGCCCCTTGATGGATTGTTGGGGTGAAAGAGAGAGGGAAAAAGCAAGGGATTCGGCGCCCGCGATGGTCTCCGTGTGAATGACAGAACACGAGTAAGTTTTTTTCACCACAAGGGCCACACCTCCCCCTCTACCCTTCCCTCTGTCTTGCCTGAAGATATTATAGCCTGGGGGAATCGCAGATACGATGTCAGGGTGTGATGACTCACTCAGCCATGTCTCAGTCAACATCAGACAGGCAGGTGTTTCAATGGTCAGGAGATCAAAGATCTCCTGAGCATGTCTGTGGACTGATCTAGTATTCAAGAGCATGCAAAGGTGTTTAACATTTCGCTCCTCCTTACTAGATATGGGGGGGGGAGACACTTGTGGGATGCCAGTGACAACCCGGACATCTACGCTTGCCTTTATAGCGGCCGGGGAATACCGCATGACAGAGGTCAGCAGGGTTATTGAAAGAACGGAGCTCCTAGGATGAATAGGATAGCATGGTGACAAAGGTATAGTGTATAGGGAGATAGCAGTCTACCACACCATGCGCCTCCGGGACGCGGACGGGCGCAGACGGGCAGGACTCTGGCGCGACTCCGGCGCAGGTTCGGCACGTCCGCAGTACGCGTCCGCTGCGCGGAGACGTGGACGTTCTTCTTATAGCGCTGCTAGAGCGCGAGTACGTCGTGGCCCACACCCAATATGGCCGCCACGTCCAGATCCCAGCCCTCGGTGTCAATACTCGGCCGAGGGCGGTCCGTGGGTAGGGGAGGGGGAGAGTGACAGCGAAGCGCTAAGAAGCGCTGCAACAATCTCGAGTCCCTACTTCTGCAGCGCCTATGACACAAGCGCGAGTAAAAGCATACAATTTAAAAGGATCTCAGGCGCTTATAAATCAAGCACAAGAGTCAGTAGAGTCTGCAGCGCCTATAACACAAGCGCGAGTAAAAGCATACAATTTAAAAGGATCTCAGGCGCTTATAAATCAAGCACAAGAGTCAGCAGAGTCTGCAGCGCCTATAACTCATGCGCGAGTAAAAGCATGCAATTTAAAAGGATCTCAGGCGCTTATAAATCAAGCACAAGAGTCAGCAGAGTACAAATTCATACACAATTTTTAAAGTAGGGGAAGGAAGAGAGCGAGACCTCCCGGCTTCCGCCTCAGGAGGGGAAAGGTCACAAGATGTTAGTCCCTCGATGCAGTCAAGGCTACCTTCTTATAGCGCTGCTAGAGCGCAAGAACGTCGTGGCCCACACCCAATATGGCCGCCACGTCCAGATCCTAGCCCTCAGCGTCAATACTCGGCCGAGGGCGGTCCGTGGGTAGGGGAGGGGGAGAGTGACAGCGAAGCGCTGCAACAATCTCGAGTCCCTACTTTTGCAGCGCCTATGACACAAGCGCGAGTAAAAGCATACAATTTAAAAGGATCTCAGGCGCTTATAAATCAAGCACAAGAGTCAGCAGAGTCTGCAGCGCCTATAACACAAGCGCGAGTAAAAGCATACAATTTAAAAGGATCTCATGCGCTTATAAATCAAGCACAAGAGTCAGCAGAGTCTGCAGCGCCTATAACACAAGCGCGAGTAAAAGCATACAATTTAAAAGGATCTCAGGCGCTTATAAATCAAGCACAAGAGTCAGCAGAGTGCAAATTCATACACAATTTTTAAAGTAGGGGAAAGAAGAGAGCGAGACCGCCCGGCTTCCGCCTCAGGAGGGGAAAGGTCACAGTGATGTCATGAGTGATGTCACTGACCATGTCATGAGTGATGTAATATGTGATGTCATCAGCAGTGCATTACACGCGCAAGTTATAGTGAGTCCAACTAACTATAACGTGGGAATTTCAATGGTTTTATGTCAGTAAAATTTCCATCTAACTATAACTGGTGTCAAACCTATGTTTTTTTCAGTGAATATATATATATATATATATTCCTGAATACAGACGACCCAACACTTTCAAAATGTGTGAATTTTCTTCCATAAACAATAGTTGGGAGAGGAGACAAGCCTAACGATAGATCTAATGATGGTTAAATCAATGGTAACCCTTAAAACACAAACAGCATTAGCAATAGCGATCATGCACATCATGCAGCAGCATCTCTTGTTAGAAATATGGCACTACTCTATTGATAGGGCAGAGAGTGCACCAGATACTCCACAGTGCATGACAGCTTCTGGACTAAAACACTGGTTTGTCACCTGAGATGCCTGTACATGGTACATGAACATGTGACATAACGATGTACCGTGCACACTCTTCAGGGATTTGTCCTTATTGCTGTCACTAGCTATTCCTTGAGGGGTAATGCACGAAGAACATGTGGAACTTTTTGGCTGAGGTACTGTTACGCTTGGCGCTGATACGGGGACAGTGATAGGCAACAAACGGGCTTGGGTTAAGGCTGGTTTTATTGAAGCCAGTAATCGATCAGTACAAGTGGATCTGTGGTGGGTGGGACACCGAGGAGACATGCTTCTACTGCGTCTCCAAGGGCGGACCTTCTCCTTCTTGCGGAACCCTTCGGGACTTCGTGGGGGCTGGTCTTTGTCTTCGGAGTCCGTCGCGGCGGGATGTGTGGCTCCCCCAAGAAGGCAAAGAGAAAACAAGGGAGTCGTGAGATCGCTGCTCGAGGAACTTTGTTTCAGGGAAGGGAGTGAGTGCTCTGCTGTACAAGTGGGTACTACCGTGAGGATGGGGGGAAGTGCACGGGGAAAAGGAAACCGGGATATTTAGGTGTCCCGTGGCTTGGTACCAAGTGTACCTCTACTGTCTACCCAGCCCCGCAATCGGTCACACACCTGGTTTAGCCACGCACCTCCCCTGGGTGAGTGGCTGGGCGGCTCGTGGGAACGGTGGCCTCCTGGATTTCCTCCGTCCTTAGCAGTCGCCGATTCTGCTTCCTGCAGGTGCCTTTCCTCCTCTTCTCCCCCGGCCTCTGATGTTCCTCGCCGCTCTCTTTCTGCTCCCGTACTCTCGACGTCTTCCTCCGCTGTTCTTCTCCTCTCTAGCTCCGCTCCGTCCGACTCCGTCTCCTCCTGCAACTCTGTACTCAATACTCCTTCCTGCTCCAACCTCCGGGTGAACAAGCACACCTGGGACTCAGAGCCAGCCCCTTTTCGACGGAAACGCATAGTATGCCGGATCCTCCCACTCAGCATCCTTCCAGGAGTTAAAGGGCCATTCCACTTCCGTCGTATCCTCAACAGCAGATTCGATGTCCTGTGGGACGGGAAGAGAGAGAGGGGTGTGGTAAAAGCACATTGCAGTTCACCGCCAACGATTCTCGACCGCCCTGATGCATTATGGTACGTGTAGGCGGTGGTGACAAGCCGCCTCCTGGTGATCTCCTGTACACCCCGTTACACACCTCCCCCCTAGGATGCTCCCGATCGGGGAGCGGATGCCTGGAGAGGAAGTCCGCACTCACATTCTCTGTTCCTTTCCTATGATGCACTGTGAAGGAGTAGGGTTGAAGGGCCAGGAACCACCGCATCACCCTGGCATTATTAGATTTATTATGTGCCATCCATAAAAGGGGAGCATGGTCAGTGTAAAGGTCGAACGGGTGCCCCTCCAAATAACATGCTAGTTTCTCCACCGCCCATCTTACCGCTAAGCACTCCTTCTCAATGGTAGCATATTTTAGTTCCCTCGGGAAGAGCTTACGGCTGACGTATACCACTGGATGCTCATGGCCGTCCACCCCCTTTTGGGACAGTACCGCTCCTATTCCATAATCTGAGGCATCAGTATGTAAAATGAAGGGGACTGAGAAATCAGGGGATGTCAGTACTGGTGCGGAGGTGATGATGCGTTTCAAATGTTGGAAGGAATTGGTCATGGATTCGTTAGGACGGATGGTGGCATTCGACTTTCCGGGTTTACGCAGGGCGTCTGTAAGGGGGGCCGCAATGTCGGCAAACAGGGGGATGAACCTTCGGTAATATCCGACTAACCCTAAGAACACCCTCATTTCTTTTCTAGTGGTCGGGAAGGGTGTCCCAGCAATGGCCCTCACTTTCTCAATCTGGGGCTCTATCAACCCGTGTCCCAGCATGTATCCAAGGTATTTCACCTTCTGAAAGGCCACCCGTGATTTTTTTGCGTTGACTCGAAGGCCGGCGTTCCCCAGCACTTGAAAGATGTGGTGTAAATGGAGCAAGTGCTCTTCCCACGTTCTACTGTGGATGATGATGTCGTCCAGATAGGCTGCTGCCATAGAGGAGACCGGTGCCAGTACTGTATTCATGAGCCTTTGGAAAGTGGCAGGGGCCCCATGTAGCCCGAAAGGGAGGACAGTAAACTCATAATGTCCCTCGTCCGTACTGAAGGCGGTTTTCTTTTTATCTTCCTCCCTCAAGGGCACCTGCCAGTATCCTTTTGTCAGGTCGAGGGTCGTGATGTACCGGGCCCCCCCTAGTTTTTCAATCATTTCGTCGACTCTGGGAATCGGATAGGCATCGAATTCAGAGATGTCATTAAGTGCTCTAAAATCCATACAGAAGCGCCGGCTACCGTCGGGTTTCGGGATCATTACTATGGGGCTGGACCATTAGCTTGTAGAAGGTCTGATCACCCCTAGGTCTAGCATATCCCTCACCTTTTTCTGGATGGCTGCCCTCCTGGATTTTTGTACACGATACGGTTTCATCTGTATGACCTTCCCGGGTGTGGTGTTAATGCAATGTTCAGCCATCGTGGTTCTACCGGGTTGGTCCGAAAACAGACCGTCATGTTTTAGTAGGAGCTGTCGTAGGTCGTCGGTTTGGGCTTCTGTTAATTCCTCATTCATGATCAGTTGTTCTCTCGTCGAAAGGTTTCTGCGAGTAGTAGTTGTCACCTGAACATCTGTCGGTGGGGGTCCTAGCCACTTTTTAAGCATATTGATGTGGTAGGCCTGGGTCTTCTTGGTTCCGGTTTGTAGGGTGTAGGTGGTTTTCCCTATAGTCCCTACCACTTTATAGGGCCCTACCCAGGAGGCCCTGAACTTCTGGGTGGAGGAGGGCAAAAGCACCAGAGCCCATTCGCCTTCCTTCAACTGTCTCCACTTTTTACCCTTATCGTAGGTTTTTTTCTGTCTTTGCTGACTGTCCTCCATGTGGGTGTAGGCCAAATCCCTCAATTTTCCCAGCTTGGATTTGAGACTATGGGCATAGTCCAGGGTGGATGAGGTTTCCTCCGGAATTTCGTTCTCCCATGCTTCTTTTGTCATTTCCATCAATGATCTGGGTTGTCGTCCGTATAACAGCTCGAAGGAAGATATTCCCAGGCTACTTTGCCTCTGTCCACGAATAACATAAAGAGAAAGGGGAAGTATTTGGTCCTACTCCGTTCCGTTGACTTCCATCATCTTTCTTAGGGTGGTCTTCAGGGTGCGGTTGTATCGCTCCACTAATCCGTCCGTTTGGGGATGGTACACGGAGGTTCTGATTTGATGGACGTCCAGACATTTACAGACTTCCTTCATTAGTCGGGATACAAAGGGGGTGCCCTGGTCCGTCAAGATTTCTTTGGGGAATCCCACTCTACTAAATAACTCAATCATCTTGTCGGCGATTTGTTTGGTAGTAGTTGCTGTTACCAGAAAGGCCTCGGGAAACCGCGTGGCATAATCCACTATCACCAGCACGTATTGGAATCGTTTCTTGTTTTGGGTAACGGGTCTATGATATCCATTCCAACTCTTTCGAATGGTTTGCCTATGATGGGAAGAGGATGTAGAGGCACGGCTGGGGGGCGAGTCATGTTTTTCGTCTGGCACAAACTGCACTCCTGACAATATCTGTTGGCATCTTTGTATATACCGGGCCAATAGAAATACCGTCGTATATTCTGTGTTGTCTTTTCGGCTCCTGTGTGCCCGGCTACTAGTTGGCTGTGTGTGAAAAACAGTATCTGTTCTCTAAAGGAGACAGGGACCAAGAGTTGCTCCTCCTCGTCTTCTTTCGCCTGTCTGTATAGTAGCTCCTTGATCATTAGAAAACGGGGGTACTGGGGTTGTGGATTGTCTGTATCCTGGTGAGCCTGTTCCCATGCATTATATAGGGTCGGGTCGTTAATCTGGGCAAACTTAAAGCTCCGGTCCATTACCCAGGGTTCGGGAGTCAAAAGGGCTGGTTTGGGGGATTTATGGCTTGTTTCTCCTTTCCCTATGCTCTGTCTAAACCACTGTAGGAACCGGGGGTTGTCAGTCCCTATGATCAAATCTTCTGGAAGTGTGGTGTCTCCATCTCTGTATCGGGAGTTAGGTTGCCCGCATTCTCCACCACTGTTATGCTTGGCGCTGATACGGGGACAGTGATAGGCAACAAACGGGCTCGGGTTAAGGCTGGTTTTATTGAAGCCAGTAATCGATCAGTACAAGTGGATCTGTGGTGGGTGGGACGCCGAGGAGACCTGTTTCCACTGCGTCTCCGAGGGCGGACCTTCTCCTTCTTGCGGAACACTTCGGGACTTCGTGGGGGCTGGTCTTCGTCTTCGGAGTCCATCGCGGCGGGATGTGTGGCTCCCCCAAGAAGGCAAAGAGAAAACAAGGGAGTCGTGAGATCACTGCTCGAGGAACTTCGTTTCAGGGAAGGGAGTGATAGGAGTCACCGGTGCTCTGCTGTACAAGTGGGTACTACCGTGAGGGTGGGGGGAAGTGCACGGGGAAAAGGAAACCGGGATATTTAGGTGTCCTGTGGCTTGGTACCTAGTGTACCTCTACTGTCTACCCAGCCCCGCAATCGGTCACGCACCTGGTTTAGCCACGCACCTCCCCTGGGGGAGTGGCTGGGCGGCTCGTGGGAACGGTGGCCTCCTGGCTTTCCTCCGTCCTTAGCAGTCGCCGATTCTGCTTCCTGCAGGTGTCTTTCCTCCTCTTCTCCCCGGCCTCTGATGTTCCTCACAGCTCTCTTTCTACTCCCGTACTCTCAAGTCAAGTCAAGTCAAAAAATTTATATAGCGCTCTACATACCCAGAGGGTCTCAAGGCGCTTGAGGAGGGGAGAGGAATTACTTGTCAAATATCCACGTTTTAAGTTGCTTTCTGAATGCTAGGTGATTCTGGGTAAGGCGAAGGTGAGTGGGGAGGGAGTTCCAGGTTTTAGCTGCCAGGTAGGACAAGGATCTGCCTCCCATGGTGGTTTTGTTGATGCGAGGTACAGTGGCAAGGGCTTGGTTGGATGATCGTAGCTGGCGGGAGGGGGAGTAGAAGGATAGTCGTGTGTTGAGGCATTCTGGTCCGATTTCGTAGAGTGCTTTGTGTGCGTGGGTTAGTAGCCGGAAGATGATTCTCTTATTGACGGGAAGCCAGTGGAGGTTTTTCAGGTGACCAGAGATATGTTCTTTACGAGGGATGTCTACTATGAGCCTGGCTGAGGCGTTTTGAATTCGTTGGAGTTTTTTCTTGAGTTTAGCGGTAGTACCGGCGTAGAGGGTGTTTCCGTAGTCCAGTCGGCTCATGACCAGGGCGTGGGTGACCGTTTTCCTAGTTTCTGTGGGGATCCAACGAAATGTTTTTTTGAGCATGCGAAGAATGTTGAAGCAGGATGAAGAGACGGCGTTGACTTGTCTGTTCATCGAGAGTGAGGAATCCAGGATGACGCCCAGGTTTCGTGCATGGTCTGTCGGGATGGGTGCTTTTCCAAGGGCTTCTGGCTACCAAGAATCGTCCTATGCGGAGGGGGAGGTACCTAAGATAAGGACTTCTGTTTTATCAGAGTTCAGTTTCAGACGGCTATGTTTCATCCATTCGGCAACTTCTTTCATTCCTTCGTGTAGATTAGTTTTGGCGGTGCGAGGGTCATTGGTGAGTGATAGGATCAGTGATAGGATCAGTTGAGTGTCGTCCGCGTAGGAGATGATGTTGAGGTTGTGTTGGCGTGCGATGGTCGCGAGGGGGCTCATGTATATGTTGAAAAGGGTGGGGCTGAGTGAAGATCCTTGAGGAACGCCGCAGATGACTTCAGTGGCCTCTGACTTGAATGTTGGAAGGCGGACTCTCTGGGTTCTTCCGGTGAGGAACGAGGTGATCCATTTCAGTGCTTTTCCTTGGATTCCAATGTTTCTGAGGCGCTGAAGAAGGGTGTTATGGCAGACTGTGTCGAAGGCTGCGGAGAGGTCGAGGAGGATGAGGGCGACTGTGTCTCCATTGTCCAGTAGGGTTCGAATGTCGTCTGTTGCTGCGATGAAGGCGGTTTCAGTGCTGTGTTTGGCTCGGAAGCCGGACTGTGAGGAGTCGAGAGAGTTGTTGGCTTCGAGGAAGGCGGCGAGCTGGTTGTTGACAGCTTTCTCGATGACTTTGGCCGGGAATGGAAGGAGCGAAATGGGACGGTAGTTTTTGAGTTCGGTGGGGTCTGCTGTGGGTTTTTTCAGAAGTGCGCTGAGTTCTGAGTGTTTCCAGCTTTCCGGGAAGGTGGCGGAGTTGAGGGAGCAGTTGATGACGTCTCTGAGGTGCGGTGCTATGATGGAGTCTGCTTTGTTGAAGATGTGGTGAGGGCATGGGTCTGTTGGGGATCCTGAGTGGATGGAGTTCATCAGGCGGATAGTGTCCTCAGTGGAGATTGGGTTCCAATCATTAAGGATGTTCGAGGGAGGTGAAGGTCCAGCAGATGGTTGGGTGGGTTGGTCTCCGGGTTGGTTGTCGAAGCTGTTGTGGATGTCTGCGATTTTGTTGTGGAAGAATGAGGCTAGGGAGTCGCAGAGGGCTTGAGAGGGGGTGATGTCGTTGGCGTTGGCCGAGGGGTTGGTGAATTCCTTGACGATGTTGAGAAGTTCCTTGCTGTTGTGGGCGTTGCTATCTAGTCGGTCCTTGAAGGCGGTTTTCTTGGCTTTTCGGATCAGTTGGTGGTGTGTGCGAGTGGCGTTTTTGAAGGCTTCCTTGGTGCTGGTGGTTGGGTCTTTTTTCCAGGCCTTTTCCAGGGAGCGGCAGAGTTTCTTGGATTTCTTGAGATCATCGTTGAACCAGGAGGCTTTCTTGCTGCCAAGTTTGATTTGTCGTTTTTTCAATGGTGCTAGGATGTCGGCGCTGTTGGAGAGCCATAGGGTGAGGTTGGGGTTTGAGTAGTGGGTTGGTGGGTTTAGAAGAAGCGATGAGGAGATCTGGTCGATGTTGATTTTGTTCCAGTTTCTTTGCAAAGTTGGTTGGGGGTGGTTGTTGGGTTTGGGCTTGTTGTAGGTAAAGTGGACGCAGCTGTGGTCAGTCCAGAGGAGAGCCGTGGTGTGGCTGAAGGAGACATGATTGCTGGAGGTGAAGATAGGGTCGAGTGTGTGACCTGCGATGTGGGTGGGGGAGGTGACCAGTTGTTTAAGTCCGAGGTTGGCGAGGTTGTCCAGAAGGGTGGTGGAGTTGCGGTCGTTGTTCTTTTCAAGGTGAAAGTTGAGGTCTCCCAGAAGGATGTAATCTTTGGATGGGAGGGCGTGTGGAGTGATGAAATCCGTGATGTCCTCACTGAATTGTGCGCGGGGTCCTGGAGGTCTGTAAAGGAGGGTGCCTCTGAGTGTGGTTTTGGGGTCGGTGTGGATCTGGAAGAAAAGGTGTTCAGAGTTGGCGAGATTGACGTCAGAGCTGGTTGAGATGTGGATGGATTTCTTGTGGACGATGGCGATTCCTCCTCCTGTGTGGCCGGTACGGTCCTTGCGTATGATCTTATAATCTTCTGGGATGGCAATGGTGATGTCTGGGGCGGAAGAGGCGTTCATCCATGTTTCTGTTAGGAAGGCGACGTCCGGAGATATGGTGTCTAGTAGATTCCAGAGGTCGATGGCGTGCCTGTGGACCGATCGGGTGTTGAGCAAGATGCATTGTAGGTGGTTGGGGTCGGGAATCTGTGGTGTGATCTTAGCGGAGTTGTTGACGGTGCCGATGAATTTGCAGGAGTAGCATGAGAAAGGTCCATGGGTGTGTCCACGAGCGGCTTGGACGCAGTTGGGAGAGCGGCCGGGGTTAAGGGCTAGGAGGGTGGTGGCATCGTAGGTAATGCGAGAGGGCTGGACAATGCGAGGACCAGGGGGTCTGGCGCTGGGCGCGGTCCAGGCGCGGACGGGCGTAGACGGGCTTACCTTTGGCGCACCTTCGGCCTGTACGTAGCGCGTGGACGCTGCGCGTTGGGACATCTGACATAAATGGAGAGTGGAGGGGGCAGAGCGTGGGAGGGTCAGCAGGGAGGCGGGGGCGAGGTTGAGGGAGGGCTCGGGTCAACCTGGGAAATGGCCGACCAACAACAACAACAAGGAGCAATGGAGCGCTATGAGGGTCAAAAAGATGCGAGTTCGTGCGCGGAGACAGTGGAGATCGTGACACACTTTAAAAAGTACACAGCCAATGTAATGCAGACAATGCGCAGCTACAATTATTACAGGTACTGCACGGTGAAAGCGATATCAGTTACCAATCAGCAAGGCGCTATGCAATTAAATAGACAACAGTGCGCGCTAGCAAGTACAAACACAGTGCAAGCAGCAAGTCAGCAAGCAGATGTAGGCGCTACGATACCACAGGTGAGGGAGGAAGCGGGGGGAGCGAACACTCGCGTCTTCCTCCGCTGTTCTTCTCCTCTCTAGCTCTGCTCCGTCCGACTCTGTCTCCTCCTGCAACTCCGTACTCAATACTCCTTCCTGCTCCAACCTCCGGGTGAACAAGCACACCTGGGACTCAGAGCCAGCCCCTTTTGACGGAAACGCATAGTATGCCGGCTCCTCCCACTCAGCGTCCTTCCAGGAGTTAAAGGGCCATTCCACTTCTCTCGTATCCTCAACAGCAGATTCGATGTCCTGTGGGGCGGGAAGAGAGAGAGGGGGGTGTGGTAAAAGCACATTGCGTTTCACCGCCATCAATTCTCGCCCGCCCTGATGCATTATGGTACGTGTAGGCGGTGGTGACAAGCCGCCTCCTGGTGATCTCCTGTCCACCCCGTTACAGGTACTCTTGAACACTTTCGATAATGAGGGCTGGCAGGCGGTTACAGAATACTTCAAATTAATGGTCTATTCACAATAAAGTGGCGAAGCATGTTGTTAAGCCAAGGAGGCTAACAACACGGTTTGTCACTTTAGAAATGCAGGGCTGCACCATATTTACTAGAATATGGTGCAGCCCTGCGTTTCTCACTGTGCTGGTGCTATCTTTAACTGCCTAGCACCAACGCAGGCCCCCTTGCACCACAGTGAAAGGGTGCCTGTGTTGATGGGAAGATTGTTTATGTTCAGGAAGGTCCCCCTTCCTGCACGTAAAAAATAATTTAAAAAATGGTGTTTTGCAACTTCTGTATGTGTTGTTTAATGCAATACATATAGAAGTTGCAAACCAGCATTTTTACAAAAATAACTGTTTATGTGCAGGAAGGGGTCCCTTCCTGCACATAAACAATCATAGGCAATTTGCTGTTTCTATGTGAGCTGCACAAGGCAGCACACATGGAAACTGCAAAAACGAGGAGAAATAAAGTATTTCTCCTTGTTTCGCCTGTTTAAGACCAGGTTTTTCCTGTTCTTAATTTTGGTGCTGCCTCCTATTTACACTGCCCTTGTAAATAGGAGGCAGCATCAAAATCAGTAGGTGTTTCTGTGTAACACCCTCTGCAACAACCGTTGCCCTCCCCTTTCATGCTAAACACAGCAGAAAGGGTGCCTTATTTACAAGGCAGGTTTAAGTCACATTAAATGGCTTAACGCTGCCTTGTAAATAAGGCAAGGCCCCTATCGGCATCACAATGTCAATGAAAATGACGTTGTGGTGGCGATAGGAGCTTGTAAATATGACCCTAAATGAGAACTCTGTTGATAAATGCAGGTATAGTATGAAAGGTCTTCATGGAATACATGTGAGCAATATGTATTTCCAAAGAACTAAAGTGCTGAGATTTATCAAATCAACTTTTTGGAGATTCAAAGACGAGTTTGTAGATTTAGAACAGGAACAAATCTTAAAGTACAGTGCAACAACACTGCACAAAATAGACATGTTATAGATAGATTTCAAATAGTCTTCAAATTGAGAAGTCACATTTATGAGTGTAGGGAATGGGAAGACTCTAGACAACTTGTTGAGGAGGGAGCAGCCTCCTACAAAGGTAATACTTTTGGGAGATGAGGGAGGTAAGGGGAGCAACAGACATATTAGCTAGGTTTACATCATTCTTTGCCCAGTTGTACAGGTCTCAACTAGATACACCAAAAGTCAATATAAACCTATACGTTTATGCATCCACAATGACATGAGTAGAAAACCATGATCAAGAGCTACAGTGTCTTGAAAGAAGTGTCTCCCATGAAAAGATGTCTAGCAGCTGCTAAGTGTATTTACAGTGGCCTGCATTGCAGGTAGAGCAGCACTCAGATGTCTGGTCTATTGGCCTAGAAGAGATGTGGCAGTACCAGTGAGATGGTTCCTTGCACTGTCTGAGCGGATCCCTGATGAAGGAAAATGGAGTGGGTGTGCACCAGGTGAATAAGACACCTCTGCTGGGTCAGCAAATTCTGAACATAAAATTGTCATCCATAGTGCACAAATTGTATGATGCTAAAGCCTCCCATTTGGTCATCTTTCTTTAACTTGCAGGACTGCCACTTTTTCTCTTTTTCAGCATTCATAAACACCAATATATCGTATTGATGTCCAGGCTGCAACAAAATCTATTTTTCACCTAGTGGGTAATTCTTTGATTGTAATGGCCCAGTTTTACCACTGCAAGGTGCCCTATTATGTATAGTGGGCACTTTCCCTCCTTGCGCCTGATGTACCTTAAAGCAGGTATACCGGGTGCAAATAAGGAAAGTGTGACCTATTACATAGAACGCACTGCCCCCAGGGCAACCACAAACTCGTGCTGCCCAGGGGGCAGTGCATTCGGGGGAAAAACAGAGCAGCTTCGATGCAGCCGCTCTGTGTTTCACTCTGCAGGCTGCAACCGTCTTCAATTTTAAAGGGGATTAAAGATCCTCTTGCAGGCGGGTGCGGTGATCGACTGCTCCTGCCTGCAAGGGGACTTCAGGGGCGGGTCCATGAGACCCCTTTCTTCCCTCCAGAGGGCCGCTATTAAGCTTTTAAGGGGCCCACTGACAGTGCACCACCTTTTATGTGACACACTGTCAGTGCTTCCATTGACATCTTCTTTGCCTGTGCACCCACGTCTATAATATGGCAAGGGAGCAGAGACAAAGGGATGCGTGGCCCCATGCAAATGAGGGAACGCTGTCCTGAGAAAACACTATTGCTGTATGTGAACCAGCACTTTCAGTATTACAGAAGGGGCCACAAAAGCGTCTGCACTCCCCTTTGTAATACCAAAGTGCCCTGGGGACACGCAAAGCGGGTGCAAACTCCTGATGCGCTCTGGGGCACTGTGAGTGATAGAGCTCAAGTGGCTGTATTAACAGAGTACCCCGGGGGCGCAATGGGAGTCTGCACCTCCGTGCTTGCCCCCAGGGCACTTTGGTATTACAGAAGGGGCCGCAGACGCTTGTGCGTCCTTTTCTTTAATACTGATAACGGTGGGGAAATAAAGCACCAGCACTAACATCAGAGGGTGTTCACTCATTGTTAAGGAGGTGTGACACCATGCAAATGATAGAGGGGCATATTACCAACAACTAGCGATAATTTTTGTCTCTAACTTGTTTAGAGACAAAAATTATCGCCGCACATCGGCGATTTTTATCGCAGATAAACCTTGCTATTAGCAAGGTTTATCGCAAATGCGATAAAAAACGGCCGAAATGCATGAATATCGCTGAAAAGTCAGCGATATTCATGCATTATCGAGCAAATGCTCTTAGCCATGTTATCCACCTCCCATTGGATAACATGGCTAAGAACTGCTCAGGGCAGGTGTTAGCTTTTGGAGATATTCGCGCTTAGCGCGAATATCTCCAAAAGTTGGTAATAGGAGATAGCGATGTTAGGGACTGTTTCCAGTCGCTAACATCTTGGCACGCCCACTTTGCATGTCATTAGTGATAAATATCACTGACATCCAAAGCGGGGCCCAAGATGGTCGCTATCTCCTATTAGCTGTCACTAACTGGTGTTAGCGACAGCTTGGTAATAGGGAGATAATTTTATCTCCGCTTTCTTGGCTTTTAAAGCCAAAAAAGCGGAGATAAACCCCCTTGATAATATGCCCCGATAGAATTCCTTTGCCTCTGCACCCATGCCGTATTACAGACATAGATGCAGAGGCAAAGAAGCTGTCAGGAGGCGCTCTGTCAGTGCATTCCTGGTGGGCTGCCATCTGGAGGGGAAAAGGTGGTCCATGGACTGCAAGGGAATCGATAATCCCCATTCAAAGTGTAGGGGGTTGCCGCCTGCACAGTGAAACACAGAGCGGCTTCATAGCAGCCGTTCTGTTTTTTACCTGAATGCGCTGCCTCCAGGGCACTGCAACTTCGGGGCTGCCCTGGAGGCTGTGCATTCACTATAGTTAGCGCTGGGCACACCTCTTGAAAGATGTGGCCAGCGCTAACCAGGAAAATGCCTCGTATATTTAATACAGATTCAGATATTTTATTATAAGGTTCTAAATCAGTGCCTCTTTGAGGGTACGTGCTATCCCATAGTTTAGCACAACAGTCACAATTGCTCCAATCATGGATACTTTATCCAAGTCCTCCTGGATGGAATGAAGAAAATATGATTGCCACTGGTAGTATGTCTTTTAGGTTTGTGTTGGGAGGGCACATGCACTCGAAGTTTTTGGCTACATCCCCCTGAGAATGATACTTTCAGTGCTGGAAATCAATGTAGTACATGAGGTAGGGGCACCCGTGAAACACGTTTTTAGAGGTTTGCTTCCGTAGTTCATGCCTGCCATTTTCTCTTCTGCAATGACATTGCCTTTTTTCTCCACTATCCCATTTATTCATGACTATCTCTACGCTCTGGCACTTCCCTCATCAATAATTTATTTCCTTTCTTAATGGTAACACAAATAAATACGGTTGCCTCACCATTATCATTTTTAACTCTCCCTAATTCTATATCCTTAGTTTAATGATTTTTTTATTTAATGTATTTTATAACTGTGCTTCATTCCATTTATTTAAATGTATCAGTATATATTTTGCTCCCCTTCTCTAAACGCACTGGAAAGGCAATCCGTGACTCTTAGAATTATTTCATTCCTTTTTGGATTAATCTAATTAAATTAATCAAATGTGTTTTAAATATACATGTAGTTACATTTAATTAATTGTTTTTTAATATTCTGAAAGAAATTATCCTTTTATATATTAATTTTAATTAGTCTACCTGTTTAATTATTGTCCTGAGTTTGTTATTAATTAGCAAATATAGTTGTTTCTATTTATATTAAATAAAATTATTTTATTAGTAATAACGCTCATTAATAGTAGGACGAACATGTCTGTGAAGAAGTGTCATTGTTCACCCACATAACAATGTCCAAACTTGTTGGCCATTAGTTGGCAATTTAAATTACATTGTGGCACTCAAACGACTGAGTCAAAGGTAAGATTTTAGCTTCCTGCAGCCGGTTATATGGAACACCTTTCCAAGATCATATCATTTGGGGGAGCTGGATTTATGCACTTATTATTGGAGGTACTGAACCAAGAGAACATTATTACGTTTCCTATGTTTTTTCAGGTCACGCAGCATATTTATGTGTCGTCGTGAGCTGCCTGCCTGCATGCCTTGTCTGTTTCCCATCCTTACAGAAAGGACAAGCGTGGATAAAATATCACAACACTGGCATTTCCCATTCTATAAATGAATGCAAGAAGCGCTCCCCATATTAATAGACATTTCCATTTAGAGCCGCTCTTTCAAAGAGCCATCTTGACAAGATATTTAAACTCCAGGCGTCAAAGGAGAAAAAGAAGATGAATATTTCAGCATAGCAGGATTATTCTCTGTAATTTGTGGGGAAAAAATTCCCCGAGCAATCAGATCTGTGCATTTCTTACTTTCACCTCAAATGTAACAAAGGACCTGCCTAAGACACTCTGGTCTGACAAGTGTAATAACACAGTTTAGCGGTAACATGAAAGCGCCTGAGGATATGACATTCACAAAAACATTCACCACTTACTGTTAGCAAAAAAGGCTCCAGGCAGAGCCTCCAGAAGACGATCTGTTAAAAAATGCTGCAATTATCAATAAAACCTGTCTGTCCCAGCTAAGCAGCCGCGCGCGCGCTTCGCGTGCCCAGAATCATCTGCCGGGGACCGCTGTGCGGCTGATGTCATAAGCAACATTTTTCCAACTGCTTACATGCAGGGTACAACCCTGGGGCCATTTTTGGGGGAAATGAATTATTCAGAGATTTTATTAGCAACAAACTTTGCAAATGTGCACTGCAATGAAAATCGTTTCTCGCTTTTGCCTTCTGCTCCACCTGTGCTAGCCATTCTGGTCCTGCCGACGCATGTCGCAGTTCTCTTTCATTTTCCATTTATCTGTATGTGCTTATTATTATGTTTTTTTATTTCAAGGACCACCATCTGAAACAATGTTTTCTGTTCATCAGAGTAAACTAGGAAAAAGTTAATGACTGAATCCCACGGTTATGTTATGTACCCTGTGGAAAGGCAGAACCCAGATTTATGAGGGTAGCCTTGCAAGTCTGCTCTCAAATTGCGATTAGCAATTCAGCTCAAACTTTGCTGGTAAATCATACAAGGCAGATGGCACACAGGAGTATTTAGGGGAGACAGACGTACAATGGGTGACTCCTCGACAGTTGCAGCTAACAATTGCTCCAGTGCTGTAGATACAAAATTGTGGACTCAATGTTTATGTAAGATTTGTAAATTAAATCTCTTAAGGGTGCAGAGAGCCAATACCTCTAGTGAAGGGTGAAATGTCTAATCAAAAATTCTTGTGACCGATTATGATGTGGGTCGGAAAGGCTCTGACCGACAGTTGGATTTTCCATGACCGTGTTAAAACCCTTCTGACCAAGTCGGTCAGTTTACAATCCGCCCAACGGATTGTGATATTTGTGGTTGGAAGGTAACCCACACGCCATTCCGAGTCGGCCTCTCTGACATGAAAAGGCTGTCAGAAAGTGAACTTGGGGGCCCCTAGCAGGGCCTGTATCACCCTGTGGTCACCGGTTGGGGGCTGAGGGAGTACCTAAGGGACCCCGCTATAAGACCCTGCAGTGTGTGGCATGCACAATGGGGTGCCCATGACAGGGTAGAGGGTTTTACACGCACACTCCATTTCCCCATAGGAGCCTGGGTAATGGATGGTTGTTGGGCAGAACACGGGCTACCATAGGGAGCAATGGGACTCCGACCGAACAGTGTTCAGTCGCATCGTAATCGGGAGGGCGGAACCGCCGACCGTAGGTTGGTTGGTCCCGATTCAAAGTCAGTCTGCCTGACATCATAATGAGCCCCTTTATGTTATTTAATTGCAATTCTTTCAATTATTTCGGCACATTTTTGGAACTTTCGCTCTGTGAATCTCATGAATCAAGTAGTGCAAACAGAGTGAAAACTAAAGAAGCCATCACATGAATTAAACATTTAATTGATTTTAATTGTTTATTAATATGGAAGGAGATGTAGCCTATCAGCAAGATCTGCCGAATTTGGAACAGGGGAAGTGAGCCCAGTTGGTGCCTCCGCTCACCATCCTATCATTCAGTTGTGTTTTCTTATAATTGCTCTAATGTCCCAAGGACAAGTTTGAGCAATATAAAAATGAAAAAAAATGTTAAAAGTGCCCTAGAGGCCAAATATATATTGAGGCATTTTGTAAAAAACTATCTTGATCTCATTAGTGAAGTTTCATATGTGATGCCTTGTTTGAATGGACTGGCTTGTGTCTTAAATAGTTGAAGAGCCGAAGCAGATCTATTTTCCCTGTAGACCGCTATGAGGCTGCTTTTTCGAAACTGGGAGGTAATTGTTTGGTTTTCTTGATATCTTTTTATTAGATTCCCCCATGCTTTGTCCTGATGAAGACCTTAATTTGAGTTGCTGGATGGCTAGAAACATCGACAAATGAACTGAAATGCATTGTAGTATCAAAAAACTGAATTCAAATCGTGATTCCTTTGTGTCAAATTATTAAACAACTTTGTGATTAATATTATTAGAATTGTTCTTTTTAAGAAACACTGGTACACCATTTACACTTTTGTCACATAGCACTCCCACTGTGCCGTCCTTTGAGAACCTATTATATAGGGTTATATACAGCATAACTCGTGTAATTCCATGCAACGTATTCACACAAAATTAACAAACAATTCTACAACATTACGCTTGAATTTTGTGAGAAGTGTAATACTGCATTTAGCGCCATTTTTTAGAAAAAAATGACCCCTTGCACCCAAAATGGAAGCGAGGATGCATTTTGCATTAAGAAATAATGCAAAATGCAACAGAATGCGAATTTTGGGTTAAGAGTAGTTTCTCATGTTTACTGTATGTGCATTTGGGGTAAGATCTCCCCTGACATACTCATTATTCTTCAAATAAGGGTAATTGTGTAAATATCAGTAATTCTCTGTCAAAGAGTAATGCAGAATTATTGAAATTACTTTGATTACTCTGGCGTAATTGAAATTCTGACCAGGACCACTATTATACTGTTTGTTATATAATAGAGATAATTGAGCAGTAATTAATAGCATGTTAATATTGAGTGTATCAGTTGTTGTTAGACTTGACAGCCTTAGGAAGATCTTCCTACAAACGTTTTCCCTGCTTGCCTCAAATTCTCATGAATCATTTTTGTTGGCCATAGGACTCTGAGCACTTTACCACTGCCAACTAGTGCTAAAGTGCATGGACATATCCCCCAAAAAGGCCTTAATTGACTTTTTCACAAGTGGCATATTTAATGTACCTATAAGTCCCTGTTGGAGTACACTACATGTGCCCAGAGGATGTAAAGTAAATGCTACTAGTGATCCTGCAGCACTGATTGTGCCAACCACACAGGTAGCACTTTAAGCATGTCTTAGGTCTGCCACTGCAAAGCCTGTGTGTGCAGTTTAGACTGCTATGTCAACGTGGTACTTAATACCCTTTGCCAAGTCTTAAACTCCCCTTTTATTGCATATAAGTCACCCCTAAAGTATGCCCCAGGTAGCCCATAGGGCGGATCGCTGTGTAATTAAAAGTTAAGACCTGTAATTTTAAGTTGTGCATGTCCTGGTAGTGAAAAACACCCAAATTCATTCTTCTCTACCGTGAGACCTACCCCTCTCATAGGTTAGCATTAGAAATGTCTTATGACTCTTATAAGCCATAGTTCCTGATTGAGAAGGAGTAGATCTGCCATGTTTCATATCACTGGAATGGTAATGATAAATCATCTTTACTGGTACAGTTGAATTTTTCACTACCCTTTTAAAAATGCATCTTTTAGAAAGATCACCTTTTTCCATTCTTAGCCCTTTGGGAGCCATGTGTGTCGGCAGCCTGTCTCTAATAAGTGTCCGGGGTGGGTGACAGCTCGACTTTGTGCATCCTTTCTAGACAGCTACACACAAAGGGAGTTTAGATGTGACTAAATGGCCATTCACATTATGATGTGCCATCCTGGGCAGGATGGGATGGAGGGGCTGACACGTACACTGGAATATGCTGTGTCCTGTCCCTACAAAAAGGGGTGCATACCCCGTAGTGATTTTATAGACAGAGCTGGGAGGGAGGACCTCTGTGCACTTCAAAGCCCCTCTTTGAAGTCACTCCCACTTCAAAGGCACAACTGGGCATAAGTACTGTGTCTCTGACCCCACTAACTCAGACACTACTGGGCTTGTGAAGAACTTTGCCAGGTGGAAGGACTGCTGTGGTGCTACAAGTCTGCTGGACTGCTGCTCTGAAAGAACTGCTTTTCTACTGTGCTGCCCTGTTGCCTACTACCCTCTGACCTCCTGAGCAAGGACTGAATCCATCTCACTTGAACCCAGAGTGATTCCAAGAGCATGCTGGCCTGCCCCCTGTTGCAAGTCTCAACAACATCAAAGACTTCTCAACAGCACCTGGACTTTGCTTGCTGCATGTTTTGCCATGCCAAGTGGTGTGTCAGGGCATGTTGCAGTTTTAGGTTATCATTCACGATGTCAGGACCAACTGCTGCTGGTGAAGTATGCACTGTCTCTCCTCTGCATCCACCACACCACCACCTGTAGAAGAAGAACTCAATGGTTTGAGGATCAGCACAAGAGAAAGAGGTTTGGGAACAAACAACAAACTAAAATATCAAGGTAAAATAAAAGTTTCAAACACTTTACGAAAACAATAAACATGGTGATCCACTATCCTCAAGAGATCCCACTGGGACCTACAGAATGAGTAATCATAAGGAAAAGGTTAGTACAGATATTCACTCAGTGACAGTCGGACTGGAAACACAGAGGTAATCCCGAGGTGCCCAGGTCTCTGACAAATGTGTGACTACAAGACGGCACTACCCTCACGAACCGCAAGGCCCTTGAAAAATATTACTAGAGAAAAATCCTCTGAAGAAAAAATCAAGACAGGTGAGAGCATTAGGCCTCACGATTGTGCATGGTGTGCTTGAACAAGAAAAAGCAAGGATACACAAAACATAGCCTTGATGATGGCCCCAGACCTGATTGGGCTCCCAGAGAGGGCTGAAACATGTTGGCACAGAAACACAGGTATAATTGAATGTTTACATTCAATAAAACCCAATAAACTCACGTTTTTATTTTTACTCCAGGTACCCTCCGAATAAAGCATAGCCTTTGGGTATACCGTGATGTATTTTTAAATATCACTCATCTGGATCCCTGCTTAGCGAGTTTTGCTTTATCTAGGAGCTCCCATTCCATCTTTGGTTGAGTCCGCCCGGGTAGTATCATCTCACCTGGGTGTGCATAGGCACCAATGATGAAGCATGTTACGATAACTGAGTGAGGCATTGTTGGAAATGGGGGTTGCCCAAGTCTCAAAGGGGGTAGCATGGCATCAAGCGGGCAGGCCAAACTTCGAGGACATGTGAAGCACTCACGCAGTACCCACAGTCAACACACCAGGCACACTACAAAAGAGGCAGGACACCAATTTGAGTTGGAAAATTAAGCAGTTTAGTATCTCCAACCTGCAAGGCAAAAATGCATCAACAGTGTCATCATAACACGGCGCCAACTGGCACCAGAGCCCAGTACTTCAGAGGGGGATTATTTACATGGGATAAAAAGGGTTGAGTCCAAAGTCCATGCTGTAAGGGAAAAAGGATGGGTTAAAAATGTCATTAGATCTGGAGCCCAATCTGGCGGGGCCAACTCAGACTCTCATCCTACCGGGAAGGCTGTAAATGCAAAATACCACCTTAGCATAGATATTTATATCATGCACAATCACGCCAACCCAACCCCTGTAAAAGAAAACATCAGGGCAACATAGTACCTCATAAATAGGAGCACCTGTAATAACAGGCACAAAAGCATGCGATTAACCATTAGGTAGGAAAGTGGCCTCACCATAACCGTATAAACAGTAACCTAAGAGCCATGCCTAACCTCAGGGACCATCTGGCACAGGTAACTATGGCATTTCATTAGGCATGTCACCTGGCTAGGTGTATCAAACATCAGGCGGAACATACATCGCCTAGTATTAACATCAGGTAGAGGCCCTCCTTAAAGCTCAGGAACACCTGTAAGGGATTAGCTAGGCTCCCTCTACCAACAACCTCGGGGTATGAGCAGGGGCCTAGAATCAATCGTTAGGCCCGCTTAGGGCAGGACATCTTTAGCATAAAAACAGTAACCACAGATAACTGCAGGGCCTGAGTAAACAGCTTCCTTCAGGCAGGCCTAAACACTTTAGTGAAGATCAGATAACCTCGTGCCATCCTAATCTTTTAGCATTCCGGTAACACCTCATTGGGAGAACAAACACTGCATTAACATCAGGTAGGGGCCATATTCGTGGACCAGGAACACCTGCAATGAAACAGGCTTGCTCCCTAACACGGGATGCAGCCAGGGGCATGATATTCAATAAGATCTAGATATGTGCGCTAGGCATCAAAGGCAACCTGGGGGACATGACTCGTTAGCCCCCCCCAACCTGAAACCCAAACATTAGGCAGTACATTAACAACCATAACATATGCACCAGGCCTCTAATTGACTCCCTAGGGCACCCCACACTGGCATGAAGAGCAAGATCCACAGTACCTAGCAGGCGCCCTCAATGCCCCACCATTGCAGTTCCACCTTAGGAGTCCCTGTATCCTGGGACTCCACGCTCAAGAATTAGGGGCCCACAGAGTTCCGGTCAGTCAAGGGGGGGGGGGGGGCGAGCACCATCCGGCCCCGGTACCCTCTCTACCTCTCCACACAGTCAAACGTAGGCCCCACTCACCGGGCTCCTCTCACTGGCTCCTCGGCGGTAGGCCAGGCACCGACAATGTGCCTCGAGGCCCCGGTCGCACAGCCCTCGAGTCGCGGGCTCTCCTCCTTCGTCTGGCTCGGGTCACACGGGGCCTGTCAGCCCTCCATCAGGCCGATACCCCACAACCGGGGTTCCCTCTTCTCTCCGGGAGCCCCGCGGTACACCTCCGGCTAGCGTCGTGCCTCCCCCGGGCCCCTCCTCTCTCCTCAGGTAACAGCGTTTTCCACCGCGCACTACTCCTCACCACAGCGCTATTCACAACGCACTGCTCCCTGCGCCCACACGGCAGTTCTGGGGCAGATTAGCGCTATTTCTCCTCACAGTCTTCTCAGTGCTATGGCGCTATTCACAGCGCACTGCTTGTTCAGCAGTCCAGGGGCAGGTTGACTGAGGCAGGTCAGTGAGGCACAGTTCCTCAGGGGCGCACTCCTCACCTCCTGGGGGGGTTCAAGCCCACAGCATTCCTCCTCATGTGGGCACCTCTTTCCTTCAGCGCTGGCGTAGTTCAAGGTCCCACAGCGTCAGTGTCCTGGGTAGGGCCCTCCCTTGTCAGGGGCCCATGGGGACAGCAGCGGGGGGGGTTTATAGGGGTGCAGGGCCCAGCTCACAGGCCCATGTGGCGGTCGCACCTCACAGCAGGTCCCCCTCCCTTCCTTGTCCCAGCGCTGACTAAATCTCTGGTGACACTTTCCCCTATTTATACCCTCCTCCCAGGCAGTGCCAGGACCTTCTAGAATGTTGGCACATCTAGCCTAAACTGGTTCTAGGGGAGGGGGTGAGCACCCTGGGTGCCAGGCTTTCCCTCCAAAACTAGGGGTAGCTGGGTAATATTATCTAGACCGCTGACCTATGTCAGTCCAGTGGCAAAACCCATGGCCATGGCATCCATTTTAAAAACAATACATTTCAGTCAGGTACATTTCCAAAATGGGGGTGCAGTTTTAAAATGGGGGATTTTACAAGTGCTCACATTATGTCAGGTAATTACATTTTCACAAGGTGTCTCACACCACTCATGGCCTATACAGGTTTAATCCCATGGGGGAGACAATCCAGATAAGGGGGTCAAAAGCGAAAAATTTTGGGGGAAAAAGGCCAAGTCCAACAGGCATGTATTTCAAAATCTTTATATATCCCCAACTTGCCGGACAGAACAGGAGCAAAATATAACATCCTGACCTAATGAGAAGCTTGCAATTTCTTGGTAGGAATTTGAAGGAATCAGTTGCTTGTGTGTGTAAGCATCGATAGCGGAGAGTGCAACTGACCCAACTTTCTCTCGCTCTCCATAGTGAAAAAGAGTACAGATATTAGGACAGATATATCACCCAAATGGAAACTGACAGATGCTACCTCAAGGGTTCCTAGCGTTTGCAAAAGAGGGGAAATATGATACTGTACCTACTTATCAAGCACACTGGAGAAGGGGCAACATACTATGACCTCATGATGAAGTACATAAACAAGAGTGTCACAAGTGTACATACATTACTTGTCACAGCTCAACATTATACATCACAACACATAACTTTTGTATCAACCTTCATACCTAGTAAATGAGTGTTCACCCCTAGAATGCTGACAAAGTGCACACCAATGTTTAATGTTTCTCCTCACACAATAGCACATCAGATTGCACAAAAATAAAGAGTTCCTAGGGATGTTGAAAGAGAACATAATATACACAATAAACAACAAACTTAGCTGTACAGCTAAATAACCCTTGGTAGCTGTTTGTAGAATGTTCAGCAGCTTAAATACACAGAGAATATGCTGGTGGTGAGAGGTGCCAAGTTTTCCTTTATCCAGATTTGTTGCCAAAAGCCCAAGCAAGGCAACAAAGCCCCTCCCAATGATTGTGGCGGCCACAGAACTAATGTCAAAGTGGGAGAGCTCTAAATATAGTATTTGACATATCCAGATGTAGCCGTGCGATTTGAATTCGGAGGATGAGCGGGAGATGTGTCAAGTATGGATTCCTTGATGCGAAGCTTCGAATGTCCAGAAGCTGGGCTACTTATAGTTCAGAGCTTTCAAAATGCCCACGAGACCTTGAGGTCTCATGACATCTTGGTGGCCATCTCATGTTGTTGTTGTGTATGACACAGCCGCTGATTGAAGGCAGGGTTTTGTGTTGACCTGTAAATGAAAGATACTGACTAATGTCTTAGGGCCAGATCACGATAGCAGCGATTGCATGACCAGAGTACCGAAGGGTGGTGGTCACGATGGTTGTCCCACGGCCCGATTACAATCAGGGCAGTGATCCTGCTGCAAGACTGCTGCCTCCACCAAGAGCTCTGATCCCGTCGTAGTGGCAGCAGCCAAAGGTGTAGCCTGTGACAGCATTGCCGATACCAGCACCGTCATCTAAATTATGATTTGTTTTCCTGATAACATTTTTATGGCGGGGATCCCTCCATGAAAAGGTTGGTAGGATAACAAGGAAGGCGGCTCAAATAGGGCCCACGGGCGTTATAACCCATTTTTGAATTTATTTGGGGACACATGTTGTGCCTCCCAATTCCTGCACTGTCTTGAGTGCACAGTGTGGCATGTACACAGTTTCTTCGTCCTGTACAAGGCACTGTAGTGAAGTGGCATTTCTTGCATGATTTGTCTATGGGCCTAAACATGCTGATGCAATAACACTTCTGCCACATACACCACCAGCCCTGCATTAGTGTTCTAATCTGGTGGGCGGGGAGGCCAACTGCTTGGCAGTCTTCATCGGACCGTCACCGCAGTGGTCTAGCAGGAAGACTGCCAATGTTGAATTCAGGTCCAGAGTCTCCCATTCCAAGTGGCCAAATGTTAGATAATTGGTTTATTTCACCTGATAAATAAGAATAGCCTGAGGTATGCTATTTATCAGTGCAATAAACAGCACCTACTACAAGTTTATTGCCTAAAATGGTACATAACACGGGTTTCGGATCTTCCTCTACCAAAATCGGTATGTTTATTGGCAATTTTCGTTCCCGCCAAATATCAGCAGATTTAACCTGCTGAACTTTTTTGGGGATGAGATTTTTATAGCAAGACCTATAATTCTGATATGTGCAGTAACAGGAGTCATTGTACATGTTAGAATGTATTGGGCAGCTAATAATGAAGGACTTCGTTTTATGTATTTTAACCATTTATCTCTGTTTGTTCAATGTATAAATATTCTCCAATAGATCATATATACACTCATTCTAGAATGACTTTCCCTACTCTAGCAGACATTAAAGTATACCCCACTCTTAATCTTGAACATCAGCTTTACACTACAGTCCCAAAATCTGGCATCCTAGACCCTGGGGTCATATCACAAAATGTAAGAATTGTAAGCACTAATTTCAGACACAGGCTGGATCCCAAACATTTTTGATTGGTGGTATTTCATGTCCTTGCTTGTTAGGTAAAGTTGTGCTCCCCCAAAACGTTGGTATCACTGTATCATGAAAACAGGATTCTGGAGGTATTAATGTGTGACAAGAAGACGTGTATATATTTTGGGTTCATTTTAGAGACATGTTTTCCGCCGAAGCTTCTATTGTAAAGACAACTGTTAGAAATTGGCTTTCTGGTTTGCAAAGGTTTGTACCCAGTGGCACTTTTGATAAAACAGCCCCAGAGGTGGCTGCCATGGAACAGGCACTTGTATTCGAAGCGATGTGCTGCACAGCCTCCACCTGCACATGCTCTTTTTGTGAGTGTGAGATTTGCACATTGTGCCAGATTTGCAATTCATAGTCTCTATCTTTGTTGCTTTAGCTTCATGACCTTTAAGAATGACTGCACAAGGAAAGCCATTCGCTTGAAGTATATTGTAAACCTTCAAGTAAAGCCATGTCTTTATGTTGTGACTTATCACGATGAAATTGCACCAATTCCTGTGAAAGGAGGATGGAGTAGACGACATGAAAACAAAATAATGTTTTAGATTTATAAATTTTTAAAACAACAAACCTTTGCTGCTCGGAAATAATAAAAAAAAAACATAGAACATTGAAGATAACTGGCGTAATTCTACAAAAGCTGACCTCTGCTCTGAGCACTAGGCGAATTCGCAATGACTAGAGGAGGCACTTTAGTAATGAGCACATTAATTTATGGCGTTCCAGAGTATTTAGCCAATTAATGTAGCTGTTCCTCTTCCCAGCGGCCATCATAAAGGTCTTAGGTCAGTAACCCCCTCAGTCAATTTCAGTTTCTGACGAATGAGTGCTGTAAATCATTGCGTTAGCCTTTACAAACTGCCGTAATCTGAGTGCATTGAAATACACCAGCTTTGCCTTCTCAGAACCATCTGCAATTCCTGGATTTCACATACATTCGACACATTCTGGACAGCCTAGGAAGTGTCTTTTTCCAAAATCTTTCGTTGTGCAATGATAGAAATAATTTGTTCTCATTTAGTGCTTGGCACCAGAGTGCTACAATTAGTCCTGCACATGTTATTGTTGCGCAGCCGTAATCTCACGGAATTCACAAATTTGGGGGCAGATTTACAAGGAAGTGCCGCAGCACGGCAACGCAGGCCCCTTGGCTGTGCCACGCTGCGGCACTTCCAAAGCACAGAAATGAGACATATTTACAATAGTATGTTGCGTTCCTGTGCTCTCACTGGCATACAAAATGCTGCCAGGATGCCTGCGTCATTGGGAGATTGTTTTTGTGCGGGAAGGGGCACCTTCCTGCACAAAAACAATCACTACAGGCATTTTCCTCTTTCAATGCGTGCTGTAGAATGCAGCACTTATTGAAAGAGAAAAAAACCGAGGAGAAATGAAAACATTTCTCCTTGTTGCGCCTCGCTATGCCACCTCTAGGGTGGCGTAGCATTCAGACGCATTTCCAGATTTTTTTTTTTTTTTTAAAACCTTTATTTATAAAAGCACAGTACACAGCGTCTGCCTACAACCCCGCGGGGCCGGCCGCTATGACAAAACAGGATGGATAAAAAGGAAATTAGAGACAGTACGCTGTTAAAGCAATCTCTTGAGCATACACTGTCATGCGGAACATAGCACCATATCAATTAGGATAAAAAAGGTTTAATTTTATGATTTTGTCGAGAAGAACAACAACACACAAACACATGGTATCATACTGGCAAGGGTCGTAGGAGGGGGGGAGGGGGGATAAAACAAAGAGATAAAGGAACACATCTGGCAAGGGGGGGGCGAGCATGAAGGGGAAAAACAGAGGAAGTACGGAAAACTGGAAACGGAACGTCAATCATGGAGAAGAGGGGAGAGGAGCCTCATAATCAAGTGGAGTGGAGCAGATATCTCCGCGATACGAATTCCACTGAGCCCAGACCCTGGACCATTTCTTGGGACGCCCCCGTGCCTCATACACAGTTTTTTCGCGGAACATGCACCAGTCCATGTTCTCCTTCCAGGCACTGAGCAATGGTGGTCTAGGGGAGCCCCAGAGCTGAGCTATATCTCTCTTCGCGACCATGTTGCCCAGAGTGACCCAAAGCGTCTGGGCAGCGTTGCAATCCGAAGGCTCCCACACATTAAGCAGACAACGTCGTGCTTCGGGAAGGAGGGGGATCCCGGTGACACGACCCATAACATCATGTACTCTAGATCAGAAGGCCGCGATCATTGGGCATTCCCACAAAACATGAAGGAAGGTACCATCCATACCGCACCCACGCCTGCATCGTCCATCCGAAACTAAACCCATTCGTACCAGACGCATTCCGGTCACATACACACGGTGGAGGATCTTAAGCTGGACAAACCGAAGCCGAGCCGGGATAGCCACCTCCTTGGGGGAGGATACAGCGGACTGCCAGTCCTCGTCATCAAGTTCGAGCCCGTCAGCTGTCCAAGAAGCACGAAGTTTCTCAAGTTGGTCAGCCCTGTTGTTGATGAGCTTTTTATATATTAAGGAAATCGTGCTATCGGGGACATGGCCGTCCAAAACACGATCCTCCAAAGGGGATGACTGCGGAATATCGGTACCAGGGGGAAAGACGGAGGACAAGGCATGTCAAACCTGCATATATCGGAAGTGCTCCCTGTCGTCGAGCCGGTATTCCAGTTTCAAAACAGCGAAGGACTTCACAGCGCCCCGCGCCCATAGATCCTCCACCTTACTAATCCCAATCATGTCCCACTTATCAAACCCTTTCGTCTTCCACAGGTTGCCCAACCGATCCGAGTCATACAGTGGCGTCATACACGTCAACTTACCACCCCAGCCCGTGGCCACAGTAGCATCCCTCCAGGCCCGCACCGCACACTTCGTTGGACCTGTAAGGAGCCGGACGGGTGACTTTGAATACAGAGCCCTATTAAAGTTGCCGCCGGGCAATAACAGTTTATCCAGAGCAAAGGCGGGGGCAGGTTCCGGAGAGTACGTCGCATGGTTGATAGCGCTCAGGTGTGAGGCCCAGTAATAGCGTCTAATATCTGGCAAGGCAATACCACCATTGTACCATGAGAGAGTAAGCTTAGACAATGCAATACGGGCACAACCATCCCAAATCAGTTGTCGTTGTAGACTCTCGACCTCACAAAAGTAGCGAGCAGGGACAGGGTCGAAAAAATTCTGCAGGGCGTAAAGAAATCGGGGGAGCGACATCATTTTGAAGAGCGCCGCTCGGCCCAATGGAGATAGGGGCAAATCACGCCACCATCTTACGTCCTGCTTAGGTCGGCGGAGCGGAGCATACAGGTTCCGCTTATAGCGAACCGAAGAGACCGTAGAGACATAGATCCCCAAATATTTGAAGCCGTCCGTCGCCACCAAAATGGGGAACCTGCGAGGCAGAGGTGGCAAAGCCCCGGCTATAACATAAACACAGGACTTGGTCCAATTGATGACTAATCCAGAGTTCTTACCGAAGGACGTAAGGACGTCGAAGAGGACGTTAAGAGACTTTTGAGGGGAAGTGAGATAGAGAAGGATATCATCGGCGTACAATGAGACGCGATCCTCGAGATCTGGCGACCACCGGATCCCCTTAATCGAGGGTTCCCACCGAAGCCACGCCGCAAGGGGTTCAAGCGCGAGTGCAAATAGAAGCGGGGAAAGCGGTTAGCCCTGACGAGTGCCACGACCTAATGGG
Organism: Lissotriton vulgaris; assembly: GCF_964263255.1. Lineage (NCBI taxonomy): Eukaryota > Metazoa > Chordata > Amphibia > Caudata > Salamandridae > Lissotriton > Lissotriton vulgaris. The sequence goes on along the minus strand of NW_028255035.1, from coordinate 1,423,797 downwards.
AAGGGGACAGAGCATCTGCCATTCACCACAACCTGAGCCAGTGGTCGTTCGTAAAGGAGCCTGACCCATGCAATAAAATTAGGACCAAAGCCAAACTTAGCGAGGGTCGCCCAGAGATAGGGCCACTCGATGGTGTCGAAAGCCATAGTGGCATCTAGGGAGGCCACCACCGCCGGCTCCGCGAGAGTTGCGGCCCTCGCGAGAACACCATGAAGCCTACGCAGGTTAAGGGCCGTGTTCCTGTGTGGAATAAAACCGGATTGATCTGGATGGATCAGGTCGCAAGTCACCTTCAACAGCTGATTGGCCAGAACCTTGGCCAGGATTTTGGGTTCCGCGTTTAGCAGGGAAATGGGGCGGTAGGAGGTACAACGGTCACGAGGCTTGCCATCCTTATAAATGACCACTATGGTAGCTAGGCGCTGCTCAAGGGGGAGGCTACCAGCCTCAACCGCATCGAGAAACATGGGCGGCCAAATTATCAGGGCAGAGTTTGTAAAGTTCGTTGGGCAACCCGTTCGGGCCCATCGCCTTACCCGAGCGTAACGATCGGATGGCAAGGGCAATCTCATCTACGGTGAAAGGGGCCTCCAAAACAAGGCCATCTTCCTCCGACACAGTAGGCAGAGCTATATCACGCAATAACAGCCTGGAATCGGCCTCATCACGATCACTAACAGGAGTATAAACCTTCCGGAAGTGGTCCACAAAACAATCAACAATCTCGCCTGGGTCGGAGACATTCTCACCAGATTCGCGAACAATAACAGGCACAACACGACTCGCTCGTTCAGCCTTATCCAGCCATGCCAGGAGTTTGCTAGCTTTGTCACCCACATCATATAGCCGGCCCAGTTGATTTGCGCGCATTAACTTAGCAGGATCAGTGACACAAGACTTGTAGTCAGCCTGTTTTAATTCCAGAGTGTGCAACAGTGCAGGCGTGTCGTCCCCACCCAGCTCACTTTCAAGGACAGTGATCTCAGTCTCAAGGGCCAGAACAGCCTCTCTTTTAGCCCTACGCTCAGCAGCAATGAGAGATAATGCGGAACCCCTGATAACTGTCTTAAAGGCCTCCCACAGGACAGTAGGGGAGGTGACCGAGCCCACATTCTCATCAAAGTAACAGTCAATTGCCTTCACCATATCGGAGCGGAGTCGGGGGTTTCGGAAGTGCCAGGGAGGGGCAGGGGGGGATCCTGTTGCCGAGCAGACCACCCACCGAAATCCGGACCACTAAAGGGGAATGGTCCGAGATACCCCGGGGAAGATGTCGAACCTCCCGGACAGTGGACAGAGTGGAGGCCAACATAAAGAAATAGTCTATACGAGAGAGGCTGCCATGTGCACCAGAATGGAAGGTATACTGCAGGAGAGACGGGTGCAGCGAACGCCAAACATCCACCAGACCAAAAGTATCTGCCATCTCATTGAGCCACATCTGGGATGGCGGCAGGACTCTAGAGGGCAGCCGATCAAATTCGCCAGAAATAACAGAATTTAAGTCCCCGCCCATGATTAACAGTCCATCAGGGAGACCAAGAAGAGTCTTGCCGAGGTCGGCGTAGGTGGTAGCTTGCAGCCCCGGGGGAATGTACACAACCACTAGCACAATTTGTTTACCCTCCCACCTCCCGGAGACAGCAGCATACCGCCCCCGATCGTCCAATATAACATCGTCAATAGCAAGGGCTAGGGAGGACTTTACCATGATACCCACTCCCCGGGACCCAGAGGTGAAACCAGCATGTGCGACCAGTCGGTAGCCTCGACGGTCGAGAGCCTTACAAGCATTACCGATTAAGTGGGTCTCCTGAAGGAACACAACATCAGGGGCATGTCGCCTCAAGAACTGTAACACAATGCCACGTTTGATTCTGTCACCCAACCCGTTGACGTTCCAAGAAAGAACCTGCATCTCACCCCCCCCCCATAGCAGCAAAGGCAATCCGCCCCAACCCTCCCCCACAACCCAAAGTTCGGAATATTTGTGATCAGTGAAATACCATGAAAAAAGGAACATAACAAACAAAACGAAACACAACCAAGTCCCCAAGAACCATCCCCCAACCAAAAACCTGTTACAACACCCCCCACCCTGCACCCCTGCTGACTAAAAAGCCACCCCAAACTGCAGTGTGCCTGTCGCCCCATCTGATCTACACAAAGAACCCCCCGAGGAGGAAGGGAGAAATCACCCGCACCGCCACGGGCATAAACATAGAGCCCACAGTTAATTTACGCTGTAGAGTTCATAGTCTCAAGTCGGACCTCCGGGGGCCCATATCACTCCTGGGCCGTCGCACCACCTTCCGCACCACCAGGGCCACCGCTCTCAGAGTCATCTTTCGGCAACGAGTCCAACCAGTCAGCAGCCCGGTCCGGCTGATCAAAAAAATAGACACGTTCTCTGAACTCAATCCGCAATCGAGCTGGAAACAACATGGCATACTTCAGTCCCCGGTCCCTTAGACGACGCTTCACTCCGAGGAACCCAGATCGCTGTCGTTGCACTTGGGGAGTGAAATCAGGATAGATGGAGATAGAGTTATTATCGTATTTCAACGGGCCGTGTTTACGGGCGGCCTGTAGGATAGCGTCTCTGTCTCGATAGTGAAATAGCCTTGCAATGATAGGCCTCAGCGGGCCTCCTGGCTTCACTCGCCCTCCTGGGAAACGATAGGCACGCTCTACGGCAAAGAACTTGCTGAGTCCAACCGGAGCGAGTTTAGCAACTATAAGTTCCTCGACCAGTAAATCGATCGAGGCAGCACAATCACTTTCCGGCACTCCAACCAGGCGTATGTTGTTCCACCTGGCCCTATTGTCGTAGTCCTCAATGCGTTTGAGCAGTAGATCGTGCGAGGAACGCAGATTCCCGATCTTGGATTGCGCCTCCGCCATGTCTGTCACCAGACTCGACGCCTTCAGGTCTAGTGCCTTCACCCTCTCGTTCGTCTTGGCCAGGTCGGCTCGAATAAGAGTGACATCCACAGCCATCGTGTCTATCTTGGACACAATGGCTTCGTATTGTTGACTCATATCAGCCTTAAGTCCAGAGATGGCAGCCAATAGGTCTTGAAGTGACACTTCAGAGGAAGACGACATGTCCGTTGGAGGGCCTTCAGAGCCCACACTGGTGACACCGGGGGAGCCTCTCGGCTGGGTGTAGCGCTCGATCATATTAGACTGGATCGACCCCCCCCCCCGGGTTACAGTCTTCCTGCGTTTTTCCGCCTCGGGTTTCGTCGCCATGTCGCAGTCAGCGGCGGCCGAGGGCACCAAAGTTCAGCGGGACGATGATAAGTCCAGAAACTCTGAAGTGTAGTTCGAAGAGTGAATACCACAGGCCTCCTTGCCAGTCAAAAGATGGAAAGCGTTCACTGTGAGAGTGGCAGGCGAGGACAAAGTAGGAGGAGACAGAGACGATGAGGCCGGAAACCGAAAGTGAAAGTGGCACACCACCGGTGGGCCAGATGCCAGGGAGCCGTTGTTGTTGAATTACAGCTCGGCCATGGCAGGCAGCCGAGGCCCCGGTTGCGTCAGTGGTTAGGCCAGAAAGTTGAAGACGACAGAAAAATGGTCCCCAAGGTCCGATTTCGACCAAAAAAGGATCGACAGCATCAGTGCGTGTAGTACTTCAAAAGCCCGTCGAAGTGATCAGGATAATTGCAGGATAGATAAAGAAGGGCGGCGCGGGTCTCGGGAGCTCTCTGCTCACGCGACCATCTTGGATGCCCGCGTAGCTCCTCCTCTGACGCATTTCCAGATTAACAATTCCTCATAAATCTGGAAATGTGTCTTGTTCCATGGGTGTTGCGTGGGAACACCTACAGCAAAACCCATGGAGACGCTCCTTTCATGCTAAGTGCTGCGTGAAAAGGGACCATATTTACAAGGACAGGAAAAGCCATCAGGGTGGCTTTTCCTGTCCTTGTAAATATGGAGCCAGTACGTCACAAAAAGTGATGTATTGGTGGCGCAGGGTGCTTGTAAATCTGCCCCTTGGCATTTTCACTATTTCGGATAGCATGAACTTTCAATTGATTTTTTGCTTAGGGGAGTCTAGTCCGAGTAGAATGTGTGTCAGCAACAGATATTTTCTTCTCTCATGAGACATTTGCTCCGCCAACTCATCTCTTACTACTACATCGTGTACATTTTTGTGCGGTGTATAACCAGGTGGAGAAAACTTAATAAAGATACCTGCAAGATGTATTCTACTTAGACTTTTTAATTTAAAAAAAATGAAAAATATTTTGATAAACATGTTTTAAATGTTGCTCAGCACCGCACTATACAAAACCGGAAATGTTATAGCCGATTTATTATTTATTCACATATTACCATGTTTTATGGAGTTCTAACGTATTGCCTGTGACAACTTCGCAGCAGGTTTCGTTAAGTTCGGACGCATGCCTCATCTTATGCCTCATGGCTAAAGCGGTGATAATTGCCTATCGCCCTGCTTGGTAATATGCCCCACTATTTTTTGGCATTTGTGCGTATGACAAGAAAGAGAAATTTCTGGTACATATAGCAGGATGTGGTCCCTTGGTCAATGGGGAGAGGCGTCTACGAGCTCTCATCAAGGCTCTCTCAGTGTCTTCCTGAACCCGCATTGGTTGTGCAGTTCTTTAAATGACCATTGCAGGATATTCCAGGGCCATACTCCCAGCGTCTTGATTGCTTGCTTTCCTTTCCTATTTCTCCCTCTTGAATCTCGCCTGGCAGCTTGACCTGCTGGTGCTTGATCTTAGGCTCCAGAGAGTCGTGCAGCGAGGGATGTGCTCTGAAGCTATCCTGGGTCAGGCCCTCCTATGATTTCTGTGTAGTGCAGAAAACCTTAAACGTAATTGCTTGCTTTACTTGAACCTAAAGGCAGAAGCACTGTAATGCATGGGCAAAGTGGGAAGGTTCCCAGAGCCCCCACCTTCCAAGGCCCTGTGTATAAGTGAACTTTCTCTCTACTTGATCTCGGTCTATTCTATCTTTCAATCTAAACCGCCCTCCATCTCTGCCTCCGGCTACCACACAGGGGCGCAAGTAGACCCAAACTTAGTGGGGGGTAGGGGTGCTAGTACTAAACAGTGTTGGTGTTGCCAATATTTCACACACTGGTGGCCGAGTCAGTATTAGAATACATATTTGGAAGGCCAATTGGTCTAGGTTTAGTGGGCTAACGCATGGAAAAGCATGTCTTCCAGACCTGTTCTTACCTGCAGTAGCACATTAAAGCCAGGGGCCTTATTTATGAAGGACTTGCGCCGCCGGTGCGTCACTTTTAAAATGGGAAAAAGTGATGCACCGGTGGCGCAAGGCCTTCATAAATAAGGCCCCAGATCTTTTGTCTTCGCCAGTTCATTCCCCTGAGACACCGAGCAACGATGGAGTTCAGGGAAAGCCCCTCCGACCGGCGAGCATCGGATGTCTGCAAAATGGTTGGTGCATGTCATAAATGAAAGCACTGCAAGCTTACTAGAAAAGTGTCTTATCTGATTAAAAGTAGCATGAACTGCATAATGATCACATGCTTCCAGGGAACAAAAAGATGTGTGTGGGGAATCTCCCAATGTGCCCAATATAATGCTCCCACAGAAATTGAGAAGTGGGCTTGAGGTGTGAAGAATAAACCGGGATAAAGAAAATCATGGGAGCTTCTATCTGGCTGTCACAAAAAGAGGTGGGCTCACCAAAAGGAAGGGGTATCCACAGAGAATAATTAGCTGGGTACATGTACACAATATAAAAGCAAGCAAATGGTGATATTTCTATAGCATGAACATAACCTGGGAACAACAGAGCATTGCCGATAATGAGAGGTTATGGAAAATAATGCAAGATTGTATTCATCAAGTGGTGGCCTATTTATTTTTATTACTTACACTTATACCTCACTCATTTGAAGTTTTTTGTACATTGTAATTAAGTGATTTCCCTGAACTGCACAATTTTCAGTCAATACCAAGCTGAATTAAAATAAAGTTCCTTGGATGGACAGCATAGCCACTAAACATCTACAGAGAAGTGTGGCTCAATGGTTAGAGCGGCAGACCCTGATGCAGAGGTCTGGTCCGGGACCAGGTTTCAATTCCCGCCTCGGCAGGTCTTGGGCTCATTTTCCTCAGACCTGATAATTCTCACCTTGGTGCCTATTCTAATCACGGGTCGCACTCTGCAACTCTGGGCAATAGCTTGCTTAATCTCCACAATGGCCCCAACAGCGCTGGGATGCCTGGCTTTACCTTGGGGGTGCCCAGGAGTGGACATTTCACAGGGAAAAGCCAGGAAGGGTTCCACAGCGGTATGCGTACAGCGCCAGGAAACCCCAGTTAGGGTATAAGTGCGCTTTATAAGTTCAAATTCATTTCATTTCATTTCCTTAGTTGATGTACTAGATCTATAAAAAAAACTTCAAACATTCCATTTCACCACACCTTATGAACACTAATGTCCTGTAGATGTTTTGACATAGCTATTAGGCCACATTCCTCATGCTGTCTAGTGAGTGGACTGAAAGCAAATTATTTTGATATTCGTGTTTTATACATAAGTAACACCATAATGAATTGACTGTTGTTAAGGGTTGAGGTTTATCCATTTACATCTACGCGATGGTTTAAAGTTAAATAAAAACAGGGCATGAATAATGGGTAACTGTGTAATCTGGGCCAGCATTATCATTGAGGGGTTCTGATGATATATTTGGCCTTGTAGTTTGTAAGTGACAACACAAGCTTGTGATGGCAATGACAAAAGAAAGAGTGTCTATTATATGTTTTTCTATTACAAGCTGTTTTAATTTAAAGTGCAGCTAACAATGGGCATTGACTGAAATTATCATTTTGAAGTTTTATTTGCCTGTCACAAAATGATTTTCTGAAAAAAAGAATAGGCAATGGTGAGATTAGTGGACTAATGTGACTCCGTGGCTGCAGAGTTTACAGTATAATTATGGATTTACTGAATTTCAATGTGATTTCCAAAATATGCCGATTTCACCAAAATTGTTTCTATCTCAAATGGATGAAATAATTCCTTGAGACAAAGTGCCACATTTTTGTCACATAATTTTGATAATCTTAGTCTTCCAAGCTGCACAATCCTAGTAGTATGGACAATGTAAAACCTTTGCCCAGTGTCAACAAAATCTGTATTTCACACGTAACCCGGAAATATTTTTCATATTTCAAGGTTGCTTAAATATATGTGTGTTTAATACCACTTCTCTTTTTGTGAAATAAAAGCACCAAAACATGTAATACATACATTTTTCACTCGACAATGTAATGACTTCTCATTAATCTCCAATGTACCCATCAACGAGGAGCAGAGATTGTGGTGGGGATGAGTATCTTTTTTAATGTGGTGTTTCCTGTCATCTAAGGTAGTGTTCAAACTGTTAATTAATCTTTTTTCAGTTTTTCACCCTGCAAAACTCATTTAAATTGGCTACATACTGCTGTGAAAGCAACGAGGCTATATTGTACAACTATACAGCCAGTTCACACTTTGTAAGCTGTAAATTAATTTTCTTACAAAAATACACACACCAGGCCAAACCATGTAAAAATTACATTTATTCTTGTTATGGTCAACATTGACAGCATAAGACGCTTTTGCAAGAGTCAATTGATATAGCTAGAAGTAGGTCTGTTATGTTATTTATATTTCTAAAGCTAAACCCTCTGAGCACAGAATATTATGGAGATACTACATGTTAAAAAGCCAGGCTTTTAATAAATTTCCAAATGCCATGAGATCAGTGGCAGTTAAAATGGAAGGGTAGGTCACTCCAGGCCTTTGCTGCACAGATGATAACATTTCTCCCGCCCTTTGGTGGCTTTTTGTTGGGGGGCTAGCATCACCAGCTTAGCTCCCGAGGAGCGAAGAGGTATTTTATGGGAATACCATTGAAACCACTGCTTCAGATATTCTGGTCCTATTCCTTGGAGGGCCTTGATAACGGTGCATAAGGATTTAAAATGCACCCGTTTACCGATTAGAAGCCAATGAAGTCTTTTGATTTCCTTAGAAACCGAAACAAATTTTGGTGTGCCAGTAAGCAGTCGTGCTGCCGCATTTTGCAGAAGTTGGAGTTTATTTAAATATTGTTCTTAAATATTCAGGTGGAGGCCCTTGCAATAGTCTAACCTTGATAAAATAAGAGATGTAACAACTGTACGTTGAACGTTGACTGTCTTCTGGCAGGAATGGCATTCTTTTCCTGATCATTCTAAGACAATTAAAGGTGGATGAGGTAATGGCATTTATCTGATTACCAAAGTTTAGTTGGTCATCAATTATGTCTCCTAGGTTCTTAGCTTTCCTTGTGGGATTGAGGAGAGTGCCCAATTTTTCTGGTCACCAGTCGGGAGTCCAAAAGTTGCCATTGTTTCCAAAAATGATGACCTCAATCTTGCCTGAGTTAAGCTTCATGCAATTCTGTCTCATCCACATCTTGACTGCTTTCATACAGTCATGAAACCTCTTACTCTTTCCTGGTTTCTGTCCTGGCAGCAGAGACACAACAAGTTGCATGTCATCCGCATATGAAGTGAGATAAAAGCCAAAAGATCTAATCAAGGCGGCCATGGAAGATACATACACATAGACATAGACAATTTGCGTTCTGTCACTTAAGAAGGCTTTAGTAGCTTCCAGGCTTTGCTCTGAACCCCCCCATACCGACAAACAATGCATCAAAAGGTTGTGATGGACTTTATCCAAGGCCGCAGAGAGATCCATGTGAGTAGATCCATGCATATGGGAAAGTGTGCACGCCCATAATACTTTTGTACCTCTCTCAAAGGGATTCCTGCAACTCCTGCTTGTCCACAATGCCAGCACCCTCAGCCAGTGAAGCGCTTATCTTTCATCACCAGAGCAGATGCCTTGTGCTCTCTCGTAGGAAGATGAAAGGTACAGCTAGAAGTGTAGTTTTGTCCACTGAGGGGACCAATAATTTGAGGAAACTATTATTGGAGTCCTTCCTTTTGTTTGTGGCACCACCAAGCCATATATTAACGATTAGGGCACATGCACTAACGGAGATTTCTGCAAGAAAACCCTCTTATTGCAAATTTGGCAATGACATGCTCTCACAAGCTTTATGCTTCAGTTCTCCCTCCTGTTACTTTGGATGTTGCCTACTTCAGCTGTGCCTGGGCGTGAATATATAATACAGAAAATTCCTTCAGTATGTGAAGGGTTTACGTTGGATGTTCCATGTGAAACACAATTGCAAAATTGATTTGATCATATTAAATAATTCTATAACATAGCTGCCAAGTGAATCTGTCACATGTGCAACACAACCACTCAAACTCAGTGCTTAATTGGCTAAAATGAATGTTTGCTCATAACCAAAATATTTCTTTGGAGATTGGTATCAGCACCATCCACAAACAGTACTGCCCAGTGACACAGTGAAAGGCAGACTTCTTATGGAGGGAGCAAAAGGAATGGGTGAAATAAGGTGAAAAGATTGCTTTAGTCAATGTAGCCACTGCATCCTGCTTTCACCCTCTCAAAATCCTCAATGTATTTTTCAAATGGCTCCCAGTCAGCTCATGCAGAATGGCCACCCAGACCCTCATCACCTGCAAGCTGGACTATGACAAATCACTCTGTCAGAATCACTGTCTAATTGCTAGAAGACTTCAGACCAAGTAGAACCCAGCAGCCAGACTCACACTTAGGCTTTCTCCTGTGTTCACATCACCCCACCGTACAAGGACCTCTTCTGGACCCTCATTCACTAACCCGCATGCAACTCGTCCACCAGGTACTGCTGCTCAGTCACAATCCTGCTTGCGCACATCCCTCACATACGGAGAACCAGATTCAACTGTTGTGCTTCCCCTTACCTCCTACCCAAAGCCTGGAATGACCTGCCACAATACATTTGAGCTGCCTCCTCACTACTTAAGCTCTTCAAGAAACTGAAAACAAGGCTCTTCCACTAGACAAGCCCCAGTCTTAGCAGATATAACCCCTACTTTCTCAGACCCAGGATACTCTCCAAAGTGAGCTGTGCACTTCACAAATACCTAACATAACATAAAATAACATAACATTACATAACATTTGCCTTAGCATTCCTGTTGTGGTGTTGTTCATACCTCTTTAACTCTGGTGTTCCATTTCACACTTTGTCTCTGTTCTCTTCCATTTCAGTCACACTCTCCTCATTTCTTTTTCACCTTTCTGTCCATATTCACACACAAGCCTAATTCTTTTTCACTACTATCTACCTTGTCTTTCTCGCTCTCTTCAATTGCGTCTCTCAATCCCTTCTCTCTCACTGCCATTCTCCCTCTCACTTTCTCCTCCTCACACCCTATCAGGAAGATTAACCTGGATGTGAAATGTGTGATATGCCCAAAGAATATTAGCTTATCCTGGGTTCTCAGTTCCCACAGAACCTCGGGTTTTACATTATAGGAAAGAATGCTTAAGGTGCTCAACTCTAGCTGTGAACAGGCTCACCTCAATCTATGCCTGCTCAGGGGCTCAGCACTGCCTGTGATGGAGCTCAGCGGTATACTTGGAACAGTTCATATTTGTCTGCCCAGGGTCACAGTTCTATGTTTGCAGGAACTCAGCTCCAACTCAATGAAAGAAAATTCCTATGGGTACACTGTCTCGGCTCGATCTATACATGGGTTAAGACTATGAATGAAGGGACTTGGCTGCATCAGTGCTGAAACTTAGCTCTATCTGCAGAGGAGTGAGTTAAGCTCTACAAGATGATGAGGCCTGTTTAAGGCAGCGCTCAACTGTCTCTGTATGCACAAGAACCTATTTTTCTCTGTGGAATTTCTGTCTTCTAAGGGGCCAATTACTCACCTGGTGGTAAATGGACCACCAGACTTGTGGGGGCACAGTGGTATTGGTCTCCCGACCTCTATATTCCTATTTAGGTGCTTGGACCGCCTTAGCCGCCACAGCTGCCAGAGAATTGCCATTCCCTGGTTGTGCAGCGGCAGTCAGGAGGCCTTATATGGTTGATGGGACAGCGGCGGTCCCGCCAAGAAAATTATGAGTTTCATCTCTGCCGGTGTCACAGAGGTTCCTACTCCATGAACACAGTGGCATACATGTGGATGCACACATAGGGGCACAACATGTCCCCCCCTCTTTTTATGCACACCAGTTTGCAATCCATACTGTTTTTTTGCATTCCCATTGCGGTGCCCATTTTCACAGAACCGTCAGGGAACATCAAAAACAAAGCCCGCCAGGCATGAGAATAACTTGTAATCTGGTGGGCGGCCTGACCAGGAATCTGGCAGCAGGCCAGACCCAGTGCTGTACCGCCAAACTTTTAATCAGGCCCTAAGTGTCAGCCTATCTCCAGAAGAACAACCAGCTTCCTATCTGAAATAAAATAGACAGAGAAATTAGCTTCTTGATATTGAACGGACTTCACTGTGTTGAATGGTGATTTTTTTATTGACTTTGCACTGCAAGAGTTTGGACACATGGCACTAATCTCTATTTATCCAGTCCTCTTCTCCTCTCTCAATGACACACCCTCTTCCTTCCCAGAGTCTGCGTTGTTGTGAACGTCTTCTTGATTTTCATTGCTTTTATGTAATTTTAGTGTGTCCTTTTGATCTTCATTTGTAGTGAGGAAATTTAGAAAGAGCAGGGAAGATCATGCTGAGACAAGGAGATAATGATAAATATGAAACAAGAGGAAGGGGAAATGTATGGCATGGAAAGGGACAGGTTGAGAAAACTATAAAGGAAGGGTGATAGGGAACAGGAGAGAAGGCAGAGACATGTGGAAAGAGTGACAAGCAGGACATAGAGCAGGATGAACAGTGCTGAGTTCTAGGTGACTTCCTATGGGCAAAGCAATAGAAGTTTAACTGCACTATAGCACATGCAAAGGAAAGAGTGGGCATGAGCAGAAAAGCAAAGTTAAAGAAAAAATGTCAAATTTGAACACTTGTCGCGGATCACCAAGTTTCAGCTTTAAAACGGATGAACTCTGAAAAGAGAGGAGTCAGGTGGACCAAGGCTTTGTAGTTGGTGTATTAACCCACGGACTACACTTACTGATTTGGATCCTTTGAAATGTGAATATGTCTTGGATTTAGAGAAGGCGCTATTTTCTCTTTGGTTCAAGGTTTTACAACCACCAACAGCCACTTGCATGGATAGTAAGGATGATCAAGAGGTAGAACACATTAGAGCAGAGCAGACTAGGGAACCAAATGCTGCAATGGCAGACAGCTTTGGTGGGAGAAGTGCCAGGTGCTGTCAATCCACAGTAACAGGCTGATCCACCTCTTTAGTCTATTATATGTCTGTCCACCAAACAAAAAAGGGGAAGAGGCAAACAAGGACCTTCTTGGAGGTGGACTGTGAAATGCCTTGGGGCGTAGTTTAACTATGATCCTCCAATACAGGCAGAATCAATTTTATATAGCAGACATACTGCACATGCCTCCAACAGCACAGTATATCTGCTAAAATGGGACTGCCACAATACAAAACCACAACGCGCAGCAGGGGCAGGTTCCCCAGTACTATCCCAGCATTTTTACAGGCCTGTGCTTCTAGTCCTATCACCAAGGCCATTGGAAATATGTGATTTGCAACTGCAGTGTTTTTGAATGATTATGGCTTTGCACATTTGCCACATTTCCAGCGTCTGTAGCTTTGTCTCCAGATTGTAATAAAAAAATTGTTGCTAACTACAACTGTTAAAATGTTATTAAAAACAAAGCGACATGTGTTGCTGCGTAGTGGAAGTCCCTTTTCAAAGGTTGACTGGTGTTAACACGTGTAATAATGACAAAATAATGAAATTATATTATGCAGCATAGTTTGCCGTTCTTGCCGCATAATTTAGTCAACCGTGCTTCATAATTTCAATTCCAGTGGTGCTGTCTGAATCAGTTTAGGAATGTGTATGAAAAATTGAATGTGACTGTGGGGGAGTGGGTGGAGGAGTATGAGTGTGTTAGATCATTCTATTGACTTGTCAATGTTGTGAGCGCAAGGTAAGTGGCTTTATTTCATTGTGATTTTATTTTCCCTATTCCGTCGTCTGCCGACTTTCACCTCCACCTCACCTGCCCCACCCCAGCACTCTTACTTGCACAGCTGTGACTGTGACTGTGTAAAATCTTTTCTACTTCGGGTTTGTGCTTTCCAGTGCAGTACACATGCAAAGATGCAAAGTGGGAAAAGTTAGGAGAAATAAAAGCTTGTAATGCCTGCTTTCAAATGTTGTTTATTTTTTGACACAAACCACTGTCTTACTTTTGTTAGTAGATAAGGTTTTACATCAAAAACCATGGGTGGTTGAATAGGAACATGTTTTGCACTGGAAAATAAATGTAATTTTTTTTATGCAGGTTTGATGAAATAGGGCAAAATGGTTGTTAATCTGGGCTAAATGTGAGAATAAGTGAGTATGAGTGAGGCAAATTTTGGAAAAAATGGGGTAAACTCCTGTGCTGCTTTATGCTTCACCACTTTCAAAGATCACCAGCCGCCACTGATGCCATTACTAACTGACGAGATGTGGTCTAACGGCCCAAGCTGGCAACTTTGGAGCTGTGGAACGCGCTTTGAATCCCAGCATCAGCTCAACAACTTTTGATCCTGTCCAAATCACTTAATCTCCCTGAACTAAAAAAAGCCTAATTTTGTGTAATGTAATCTGATGCTCATGTAAAGCACCATAATGACATTGGTCCAGGTTTTCTCTACGTAGCACTGCATAGGTAAAAATCGACAGGCAGTCAGGAACATTTTATTTTAGAGGATAATCTAGAGGATTGGGACGGCTCCAAACAGGCCCTCTATTCTATCCATCCACTCCCCTACTATTTTGCTAACATAATTTTGCATGTTTTATGTTTTAGTCAGTACTTGGGACTTTTAGAACCAAAACCACAAATTTCCCTTTCTCTCTTGCTATTGACAGAAAAGTCTGGACTGCTGGATGATCATTGTATTTAACAAACCAAAAACAGTTTCTTCCCTTCTTAGCATTTATTTAGTGCTTATTACCCCTCACATGAGTAGAATTCTGCCTTGTTTGCTTGGAAAGCATGGGAAGATGGCAGAGACTGCCTTTAAAGTGCAGATGTGGTCTCACATACCAGCTTTAATATGGGATCAGTAAAGCACACTGCCTTGCACAATTAGAACCCCCACTGTGGAGTTTTTTTACTGAATGTTGGGAATCAGCTGTGACCCCCCCACCCATCCCCATCTCCTCCTTTGAGGTCACTGCATGCAGCAAGATAAGCTGTCTGTTGAAGAAAAGAAAATGTTTATTCGGATCACTCTTCTCCAGGTGTACTTGGCACAGGCCTACCCTGGGACAGACGTATACACAGCTTCAGCCTGTGCTTTGGAACATGACAGGGGATGGGGAGGCAGAAGCACTTTCATCTTAATGGGTGTTGCACACCTGCTGCCACAGACTCTGTCTTTTTACCCTGTGTTTTCTTAATTATTTTTGAGGTCTCGAGCAAGTCATATTTCAATAGTTCTTGTGTATGACTCATGTAATTTTGTATTGTTTGGCATCGTGCATAATGAAGAGAATGAATGGAGGAGTGACAGCAACTGAGATGTTCAAATTAATGTATCACCTCATGGCTTATTTTTATCCATACAAGTTACTTATTTCCATGAGCTCTGCTGAAAGTACACAGCCATCCTACATTGTTTCCTTCTTCCATGAGGCCCCCGTTCTTCAATCTTAATTGTTATTGCTTTGCTTGCTCATGTCTAGTATTCACCTTTCAACTCACCTATTGTGTGTGCTCCATACAGCACAGCGGGGGGGCTTATTTATGAGAGCTCTGTGTCACTTTTGCACCAAAGTGGTACAAGCGTGAACGGCGGGCTTTCAATCCGATTTATGAAGCCACTGAGGAGCCTCAGAAATCGTGAGTAAGGCAGCACAGCAAAAATCACTGCATCACTTTACTCTGCACCAACCAGGTGATCCGTGAGAGTTGCAGTGGGTTTCCCATTCAACATCCATTTCATTTGACGTTGCCCCAGATTTATAAAGTCATGTAAACTTGGGGAAGTGCCAAATTCTTGCACCTTCCGAGGTGAGGAGTAACGAGGAGAAATATGTTTCTTTCTCCTCGCTTGTTCCTCTTTCTGTGTGGGCTGCATTCTGCAGCCCACACAGAAAGAGGAAAATGCCTCTTAGGATTGTTTTTGTGCAGGTAGGTGCCTCTTCCTTCACAAAACAAATCCTGCATGCAAGAAGGCCCTCTTTGAACCATGTTAGCGTGGTTTCGTCAAACGTGATTTCAAAGGTACAATTATTAGGGCTCCAAAGATATAATTTTCCTTGATCCTTTCTATGAGAATCAATGAAACACCTTTCTGGGTACCTTGTATTCCTACTGTCCATGCTGACTATGACCATGCACTTGTTAATTACACACACATATCTACAATACACTCATAATGTAACCCAAATGTCCGAATAGTTGCTTTCTCAAGGTCTAAGATGCAATCTCTGTTTTTCTGTGATTCCTCTGTATGTCTGTCATACCTGTCCATCTGCTTACCAGTAGACATTTTCCGTTGGCTCTAACAAGCTCTTTCTGCTCATTATGCGGGGGTACTGTGTGTATCAGTGCAAAGCTTTTCTCATTTTTTTGTGAAGTAAGAAAATGATTAACAAACCTATTGCAACTGTAAATTATACATTGTGTTTAAAAACATTAAAACAGGCCTTTTTTCATAAATTGGATTCGACTGGATACGTAAATGACGATCGCATGCATGCCCGAGCCCCGTCTCAGCCCTCCTTCCCAGTACTCCTCATTCTGATTATGCTTGGCAAAAGAAAGACCTCAACTAAAGATGACAATTATTCTCATTAAACTTAATTATGTGCCATTATGAGTCATTCTATTTGTATGCCAGATTATAATTCTACAAGCATCCTATTTTCATTCAAGACAGTATAGTACAGTCATTATGTAAAGTCCACAAAAATACAGAGGGTGTTTGGATTCATTGACACAGTTGCTTGATAACAATGTATTGGAAATTGTTGGAACAAACCCTGTTGAACTGTGGGGAACACCGAGATTCACCTTTCACTCAATGTCAATGACATATTCTTGTTCTCAAGCGTTTTCATTGAAGAGTGATCTACGTTTCTGCAACATCTTTATTGAATAATGTTAGACCTGGCATCTTAGGCGTGTTTTTCCTCTGTCTGTTTTTTGCTTCTGACCTCATGTTTTTGACTGTGTGCTGCATTTCATTGTTGTTGTTTTTTTTAACTCTGGGACCTAGCCCACTCCAGATCAGTGCTAAAGTACAAGTGCTCCCATTGTAGATTGTGATTCTGATTCGTTATCTATGATTGGTATATTTGATTTACTGGTAAGTCCCTAGAAAAGTACACTGTGTGTGCCCAGGGCCTGTAAATCAATTTCTACTAGTGGGCCTGTAGCAGTGATTGTGCCACCCACGTAAGTAGCTCTGCAACCATGTCTCAGGCCAGCAGTAATGTGCAAGATACTCTGATGGTCCTACGCTGTGGGACAGCTCTGTGTGCTTTATGGTACTCCTGCACCCGTTCTTCAGCATGGCCCTACCCCTCCTCTCAGCCAGGGGACAGGCAAAAGTGCATTGGTGCTTCAGGGGGCAAGCTGCAAAGTGCAAGATACTCTGAGGATCCCGCACTACCGTACACCTCTGTGTGCTTTATGGCACACCTGCGCCCATTCTCCGGCATGACCCCACCCCTCCTGTCAGCCAGGGATGGGGAAAAGTGCAAGGGTGCTTCAGGCAGCCAGCAGCAAGGTGCAAGATACTCTGAGGTTCCCATCTTCTCTTTAAACCTTCCAAAATCATGTAAAATCGGGTCATTGTTTTCAATGAGTGGAATAGCCCAGTTAGCAGCTGTCCCCCCGAGATAGGATATGATAAAGGCAATCCAAGTTATATCAGAGTGAAAGGCTTTGGGTTTACAAAGAAACTGCAACTTGCACTGACTCCAGAATGCATCAAATCTGTGACAATCCCTAAAAAGTCGCTTGGGGGGCCAAAGACCCTCGGGCTGGTGTAGTAACTGTGACATGAACAGGATTATCATTTTTGGTTGGGGAAGCGCTTGTTTGATTTCCCAAATCGCCAAAGTGTGAAGGTTGCAAAACAGGAGATGTACCCCTGAGAACTGCCCCAGCCTCTCCTCAGATAACCAAGTGGTGTGGCAAGGGTGACATGGGACCAGTTTGTCCTTAGGAGACTGATTTTCCTGTTGCAAGGATTGAACTTCGTGCTGCACATCCTCTAAAGCCCTTACTCCCTGGTCACCTCCCGTATTGACTACGGTAATGTCCTTCTCTTAGGTACCACCGAGAAGAACATTAAAAAACTTCAGGTGCTCCAGAACACGGCGGCCCGTCTGGTCCTCAGGCTTCCCAGAAGAGCGGCCTCCAAGCCTTCACTAGTTGCTCTTCACTGGCTCCCTATAAAAAAGAGAATCTTGTTTAAAGCGCTCCTCATGTGCTACAGGATTACCTCTCAGGCAGCCCCTGAATATCTGAAGGATCTCGCAATCCCCTATGTGCCCAACAGAGAACTGCGTTCCAAGGGTACCGGGCTTCTGTGTGCCCCCCGGATAAACAAAGCAAGAATGGGAGGGCGCTCCTTTAGGGCGCTGGCAGCCAAGAATTGGAACCTTCTTCCTCTGCACATTAGATTGGCTGAGACAGAGGCCGTATTTAGGAGACTCTTGAAGACTCACCTTTTCGCCCTTTAGGTCGCTCACTCTCCCCTGCTTCTCTCTCCACAGCGCGGGGACACGCCGAGATGGCGTCACCAGGCGCTTTATAAAATCCTTTATTATTATAAAATCCTTTATTATTATTACTCTATCACAAACACTTGGGGTATCTTCAGACAGGGCCTGGGCCAGGTACCAAATGAGTATCCGGTCATACATATCTTCGGAGTTTTGGAAGCATGCAAGGCTTAGTCTTCTGTCATGCACCCACCTGGTTCCAAACAGGGGAACGATACTAGAGCCAATGATGGACCTCATATCTCTTCTGAGGACAGCAAATGCCAAGGAACAGAAACCTTAGAAAATACACTGTCCCCCAGGGGGAAGAGGGGTTGGGATAAAATAAGAAAAGAGAGACTTGCGGTATTGGATCTGCTCTTCAGCTGTGCGACACTGCATAAGAGGATCTGTCACTTCTTAGACCATCTACATTTGAAAGGTAGATGTGCACTGGACCAGAACCTCTCGTTTTCCGATACACAAATCACTGGAAATAACAAGAGAAGGCAGTTACCATCCTTACACTAACAAATATATAAATACATTTACCATACATTGACTTCAGTGACATGCACTTAAAGGTTTCATCAACAGCACAACATGAAAGCAGAAAAACCAGAATCACAGGCTGGAGATTTTCGGACACTCCCAAGGATTAAAATTGTAAAACACATTTTAGTACAAGGCTCATTCATATATCAAAGATATATCAAAGACAATGAAGTGCTTTCTCTAGTGATTACTGTTCATCAGACAAACAGAGAGCTTAAGTCTTTAATCCTTGCTCAAACCTAGTGCTAGTGCCAAAATTACAGGAAGCCACTGGAGTATAAACACACAAGAAGCATTGGAGTAAAGCACAGAGAGAGCATGAAGGAAAAGTCTTTAGTCTAAAGTCTATGGTCTTTTAAGACCTGGATACCAGATTCTGCTTACTACAATAGGAATGATTAGTGCGCACTAACCTGATATCAAGTACTTAGCCTACTTTTTACACTTGAACGAAGTTCGTAGAAGATCTCAAGGCTTTGACTCAGGGCGAAGCGGGGGTGTCGGGAGTAGGTGTGCAGGAGGAGGAGAGGAGCAAGATGTCAAGGGAGCTGGAGATACAAGACTTGAGAGAGACTAGAATACTTCTCGGTTGCTACAGCATTCTTCAGCTGCATTTGAAGGGTGAAGCTTGTTCTGCAGGGAGCAAGGCCAAGCCACGATTCGGGAATGGGTGGAGTTTATATACTGTCTGGAAGGCTTAACGGATGTAGCTAGATCACGTGTGGCATGTGGGCCACATGGCCATCTGGAAGGTTCTCGAACCTTGAAGAAAACATGTGTTAGTACACTTGCTTTAATTTTACAAATGGACAGGTGTAATGTGATGATCAAAATAAAATAACAGGAAACAACTGTATCATTTTGGCGTGAACGTGCATACTGGAAAACAACACTAAGGCCCCAGTAACAGCAGTGGCAGATAAACTATTGGTTCACAGGTTCTGGGGGATGCTTGCAGGGATTCAAGTGCAATGAAATTACGGGTCCCGGAGAACATTAGTCATGGTATCATAGCGAGACATAAAGCGCCAAAGGAGTAAAGCAACATGAGCCCTTTGCACTAGGCCCTCTACACAGAGGGCATATTAGGTGGGTTGTGACAATGCCCACCCCCAATAAAGAAGAAATCTTTCTGCCCCCCCAGGGGCAGATGGGGGTAATTAACCCCTATATGCCACCCTGGGGGAACGATGTCCACTGGACACCAGCAGAAATATTGGGCTGGGGGCTGCCCACTGTTAGAACTGGGGGTCTCTAGTTGGCTGAGGTAGGTACCTTATTCCAAATAGGCACCATTGCTTCTAGTCAGGGAAAGGAGGGACACACCCTTAGATAACCCCTACTCATCCTCCGGTAGCTTGGCGGGAGCGGCCAGGCTTTTCTCCAAGGCAATGTGTAAAGTATTTGCAACCACACTCCCAGTAACACAGTGATAAAACCACAAGTGGACACCACACTAATTTAGGAAAATAGCGGTATCTTTATCGAGAAGAAATGTGATGAGACCAAACCATAAAAATATCCAACATATGCGTATTTGTAATATTTCACTGGGCAGGTTATTAGGCCCCCAATGACTTGTAGGATCTTGCGGTATTAATGAGCAGTTTACGATGATCTAATGCAGTCCTAATGCAATGCTGTACAGTTCGTAATGTAGAAATTAGACAATCCTTAATGCAAGTACTAATGAGGATTGTAAAGCAAGTAATAATGCAGTTCGTAGGGCACGTATTAATGCAGATCATAAAAGCAAGAAATAAGGCAGTTCGTAGTGCACGTATTAATGTGGATCATAAAAGAAAGTAATAATGCTGTTCGTAGTGCACCTATTAATGCTGATCGAAAAAGCAAGTAATCATGCAGTTCGGCACTGATAGCGGTGCTCGTGCACATCTTAATGGCACTCCTGGCTGACTCGCTGTCAGCGATTGCAAAAATATGCCCCCAATCCTGTTACGAAGGAAACAAAGTGCAGCTCCCAATCCGACCCCGGTACTGCCACTCCTCGACCAGTTCGGGCAGCGATACTGACTTTATCGGAGGCTCGCGCTGCAAAGATGGGAAAGGCTGAGAGCGGTCCCTTCTAGCACGCACTCCGCCCCAGGCTGCGACACATGCATGCTCGCTGAAGGTTACCTAGGGGGGTGGAGTCTTTCTCTCTACTCTCCTCGTGGCTTGGGCATCATGCTGTGTGGCTTCGGGTTGGTGGCGGCTGCTCCTCGCAGTGAGAGTCGGGCTACCAGGCGACGGCCTCGCAGCTGATCGGCTCGCGGTGCGATTCCGTTGATCTTGGGCAAAGGGACCTCGGACCCACGATGGTGAACATTCCCAGATCTTTCCTTGGCAAAGGCAGACTCGGGCCGGTGGCGGTGAGTTCTCAAGGCTCTCCCTTGGGACGACGGTCCGGGCCGATGGCGACAACAATCACAGCCCTTCTGGTTATTCTGTTGAGCAAAGCAGAGCGAAAGACAGCTCCGGGGCACATGGTCATGGGGTAATACTCACAACGGTCTCAGGTTGCAACAAGCACGTGCACACAGTGTCGCTGAGACGCACTTGGAAACTTTTATGTTCCTGAGTTCCCACAACAGGGAGCCAGCTCCTCTCGAATTCTAGGAGACAAGTTACTTCAGGACACAGGACACAGCAAAGTCCTATCAAGCAGGGGGACACAGCACACAGCAAACTCCCTTGTCCTCTCCTTAGTCAAATCAGCAAACTGCATGCCAGCCCCAAAACAAACAGCAAGGCCAGTCCTTCTCTTCAGTCTCTTCAGCTGTTCTTCTTTGGCAGCGGTTCCTCTTGATCACAAAGTAGTTTCAATCCTTTTTCAGGCTCGAGCACAGTCTTGAGTTCAGGGGTTTCAGCTCTCACAATTATACCCATAAATGCCTTTGAATTCTTTGTGTTCAAGGGGCTCTGAGCCCGGTCCAAAATTAGACCTGGGTGCCTTCCTGCCAGTGCACACCCTCTTCCTTTAATAGTCAGGTTCTCTGCCCCAGACGCTCCACAGGAGTTGGAGCCATCCTTTGGGGGCAGCAACATAGCCCTCTTCACATCCAGGGGGTTACTTCCCCCCACACCAAATGCAGGCCATCCTGTTGCTGTATCACCCACTCCTCTCTGTTGTCAGGATACTCCCCAGACCCTGGCACATCAAACCCAGACAGTCAATACACAACCAGGCAGAGGCACACAGGATGGTTTAAGACAAGAAACCAGCCACTTCTAAAAACGTGCTTTCTAAACACACATTTTAAAATCCATCTTCACAAAAAGATGTGTTATTAAATTCTGAGTTCAGGCACACTAAACTCCATCCCTCTATTGTATGCCTATGGGAATATATGCTAGAAACATGGGACCCAGCATTGCTTGTTCTGTTTTATGGGCAAGATGGCCTTGTGACCGTGAAAAACTAATTTGGCAGTATTTCACTGTCAGGACATGGTAGACACCTCAGTACATTTCCTACCTTTCACATACACTGTATCCTGCCCAGGAGGTATGTTGGGCCTACTATAGGGGTGTCTGATGTGCATAAAAAGGGAATGGTAAGGCCTGGCAAGTAGGTGCACTTGTCAGGACAACAAGGCAGTTAACAAACTGCATGCAGGCACTGCAGTGTCAGGCCTGAGATCTCTTTTTAGGGCTACTGGTGTGGGTGGCACAATTAGTGCTGCAGGCCCATCAGTAGCATTTGCATTACCAGCACTGGCACACATAGTGCACTTTACTAGTAGGACAAAAATACCAATTATGGACAACCATTACATAACACTTTATACAGGGAACACTTGCACTTTGACACTGATCAGCAGTGGCAACGTGCCCAAAGCATCTCAGTCGGCAACATCATGTCAGAAAAAGGTCTAGGAGGAAGGCAAAAAGTTTAAGGAACTTTAGCCAAAAATGGGCCAAGTCCAACACAACCCCCTCCCAGCCTAAAGCAAGGGTAGGCCAATCATCTACCTTGATGGACTCCCCTGCTTGGGAATATAGAACCCGGACAAAGGCCCGCCACTGCAGGGACACCCTCCCGTTCTATGCCTTCCTGATCCCAGGGGGTTCCCTCGATTACAACTCCCCGGGCCAACTAAGCTACTCCAGTGATACTCCCTGGCAGTCTGGGGCCCTCTCGGAGTGCCTGTCCCTGGCCAACTCCCACCTGGAGCAGTACCCTTGGAAGACCCAGTGGCCAGGGCACTGTTTACAGTTATCCTATCCTTCAGGTTAGAGGTGGGGTTGCCCTGGTGACTTCTGGGGGACCCAGCCCTCCTGGTTTGGCCCTGGCCCACTGATTCTCCTACTGGGGAACACATCCCCCTCTCAACCTTGGAGTTCTGGACTTTTTGGTTCCGTCCAGAGGTGTCAGGGAACAACACCCGAAGACCCCGGAGTTCCACCTGTCTTGGTGCACAAATAAACAGAAACACGGGCTTCTCGATGGTGGCGTCAAAGACCAAAGGTTTATTACTGCAGGGACACAGAAGTCACAGAAACTACACACGGGCAGTATCTAGGAGCCTGTTCGATTTGTACAAAAAGGGTTGCTCCTTATATACTAAAAATTGGGCTTCAGGCAAATTCTTTACATGTTAGTACATTCCCAAACCGTTGTGTCCTAAACAATAAATATTTGGCGTTGCACAGGAATCGTCAACAATATCTGATGTCAAAACATTACGAACGAGGGGTTCCCACTTTTCCATCATAATCTCATGTCAACTTTTCATTCAAGACCCGGACCGCCTCATCGTAAACTTAGTTACCTCCCCCTAATAAAGGCCCAGAAGGAAAGGAGCAGAGCCAGGTGCAGAAGATAGAAAAGCAGGATAAGGGATGTTTGTGGGTCGTAAATGGGCAAGGCTACCAGCTTCGGCCGCCTAATCATGATCAGGCCAACGACCACAAGAACCAGTATAGCAGGACTGGCCTTGGGCAGAGGAGGCAGCCTTTGTCGAGTCATGCAGCTACAGCGTGTTCTTGTTCCAAGGTGCACGTGTCACTAGAAAGGTGAATCGCTGGCTAAGGCTACGTGTCCTTAATCGAAATGAAGTAATCAAAGGTTATTGCGTATGTGAGGGCAAGAAACACAAAATGGCTGCTATGATCTAAGATGGATGCCATGGGTAGATCGGAGAAATGTTCGTAACAGGAGTACTCTTGCTCGTAGCGTAGCGAAAACACCAGGATATGCTAAATGGATCATTTGCGGTTCGCTGATACCAATATTATGTATTTCCGACAATATTGAAAACACGGGTTCAAATCGTCACGGAACCTCAACCTTCCATCTAGACTCCTGGGCCTGACACTTAGGAATGGCACCAACAAACTTCAGGACCGCGGGAGTTCTGGTTACAGACGCCCCTCGACGTCCTAATGCTAGGTGTTCTTCCTTGCACAGCTGGAAAGTAGGCTCTAGACCTCCAACCGGGCGCTCTCCTAAGGAACCCTCCCGTTTCTGGGGTGGGTCTGAAGACCCCAGGGGATGTCGCTCACACTGCCTCCCTCTCCATTGAGACAGGGTGCTAGCCTGTACACCCCCCACTACTCTGGGACCTGACTGCGCCACTCTGCCCTTATTTCCTCCCACTGGACCGGAAGATCACTGAGTTGCTGCTGGAATTCCCCTTCAGTGCCTCTTCAGACCCTCTGTCCCTTAAGCAGAGGTCTTTCCCTGGTGCAAGATCCTGAGAATCAAACAGCTCACACAATAACAGGTGTTGGCGCAACTTTGAAAAATATTTACTGAGCTGGGGCTCCCTGGGGTTCAAATTGAGAAATCCCTGGAAATCGTTTGCCATGCTAACCATCACTAACCCTGGGCGAAGCACTACGCTACGCTTGCATACTTTGTGAAGTTTGCGCTACTTCGCACTACGCACATTGCACGTAGCACAGTGCAAACACGCATAGCGTAGCGTAGTGCAGCGGTCATATTTTGCTTGCTCGCGGTCCTCAACGGCAAGTTGGCAACCGTGTGTGAGCAAAATGATATCCTGGCAAACTTATTCCTCGTTTGTGATCAACATCAAGTTGCTGATCGCGAGCGTGGCAAATAAACCTCACGGTGAGATTCTCAACGCGGGGTGGGGGTCAGGTTTCTCATTGCGAGTAAGTATGAGCGTAAAAACCGTTCCGCTCGCGGAATTTGTGGATTTTCGGCAAATTCGCGATCCGCGAATTCTCGCAAATTTGCCGAAAATTCGCAAATTCGCACGCAGCGGATTTTTTTGCTTGGTCGCACTTGAAAAATACAATATTGCAGCGTGCGGCGTTCACTTACCGTCATTCAGAGTTTAAAGAGTTGTTTTTCTCCATGTTTGCGTGTGCTGCGCCATTTTGGATCTTGCTGCGTGATCCCGCAGAAGTTTGTCGACCGCGATTACGTCATCGCAGCCCACCACCTTGCACAGCGAGAGTTTGTCAACGCGAGTACGTCATAAAGGCTCATGATCACGCATCGCGGGAGTAAACATACAATTGCAAACACGTAGATGCGGCGGGCAGCAACAATCTTGCCATTCTGCACAAGAAATCCACCAGCAGGCAGCATAAGCCTTCTGAAAATGATGATTTTTATCAGAATAACTCCTCAGGTTGACTTTTGCCTGCACTTTTTTTTGCAAGGAGTCCATTTTTGGGGGGGGGGGGGGAGGAAGGAAGTGCCCCACTGTCTCCAACTTCTTGTTCCTGTCCAGCAGGCTCCTCCCAGTGCTTTGTTCATGTCCTTGTCACTTTGATTTGGATCTTCACCTGGAAGGATTACTTTTTGTGGATGCTGCTGGATATTTGGATTTGAGGCCTTTTTGACTTTCTTTGGATCACTTTTGGATTAGAAATTTCACAAGTAAGTTGATGTTGTTTGTTTGGGGCATTACAGTTGCTGCAACTACAATTTTGGAACTTTTTCAGAACATTAAATAAAATGGATTGTGGGTAGCCAGAGTATCCAGTAGGACCAGGGTTAGTTATGGGTGCATGATACAACTGTTTTTTTGAATTTCAACATCATTTAGGGAATGGATGGCATTGGATTGTGGTGATTTTTGTGTGTTTTTCGATTTTTTGGCTGTTGTTGGGGCCTTTTGCCCAGGGGTATTCAGTGGTGCATGGACTGAGTCTTTCTGTGGGGTCTCTTTAATGTAAACATCATGGAGGGCATGGATGGCATTAGATTGGGGTGATTTTTGTGTGTTTTCCGATTTTTTTGGCTGTTGTTGGAGCCTTTTGCCCAGGGGTACTCAGTGGTGCATGGACTGAATCTTTCTGTGGGGTCTCTTTAATATAAACATCATGGAGGGCATGGATGGCATTGGATTGTGGTGATTTATGTGTGTTTTTCAACTTTTTGGAGTGGTGTTGGGGCCTGTCCATGTGGGTGGGGGCCATTTTGAGGCCTGGTCCAGGCAGGGCCTGGCCATGTGGGTGGGGGTCTAGGGGCTATTTTGAAGCCAGGCAGTGTGCTTTATTGTGCCATAGGCCTGCATCCAGTCTGCCATGCTTTTATCCATTATGCCCAGGGGTACTCAGTGGTGCATGGATCGAGTCTTTCTGTGGGGTGTCTTGAATTTCAACATGATTGAGGGCATGGATGGCATCACTTTTGGATTAGAAATTTCACAAGTAAGTTGATGTTGTTTGTTTGGGGCATTACAGTTGCTGCAACTACAATTTTGGAACTTTTTCAGAACATTAAATAAAATGTATTGTGGGTAGCCAGAGTATCCAGTAGGATCAGGGTTAGTTATGGGTGCATGATACAACTGTTTTGTTGAATTTCAACATCATTTAGGGAATGGATGGCATTGGATTGTGGTGATTTGTGTGTGTTTTTCGATTTTTTGGCTTTTGTTGGGGCCTTTTGCCCAGGGGTACTCAGTGGTGCATGGACTGAGTCTTTCTTTGGGGTCTCTTTAATGTAAACATCATGGAGGGCATGGATGGCATTGGATTGTGGTGATTTATGTGTGTTTTTCAACTTTTTGGGGTGGTGTTGGGGCCTGACCATGTGGGTGGGGGCCATTTTGAGGCCTGGTCCAGGCAGGGCCTGGCCATGTGGGTGGGGGTCTAGTGGCTATTTTGAAGCCAGGCAGTGTTCTTTGTTGTGCCATAGGCCTGCTCCCAATCTGCCATGCTTTCATCCATTATGCCCAGGGGTACTCAGTGGTGTATGGACCGAGTCTTTCTGTGGGGTGTCTTGAATTTCAACATGTGGTTGGGGGCCATTTTGAGGCCTGGTCCAGGCAGGGCCTGGCCATGTGGGTTGGGGTCTAGGGGCCATTTTGAAGCCAGGCAGCGTGCTTTGTTGTGCCATAGGCCTGCTCCCAGTCTGCCATGCTTTCATCCATTATGCCCAGGGTACTCTGTCAGTGGTGCATTTTATTGGTATTTCCATTTTGAGGGTGGGTATAATAAAAATGCTTACTTGCAAACTAATATTTGAAGCGCTACATGTGCAACATTTATTTAACTGATGTTCCTGTGGCTTTGTTTGCTTTTCGGTGCAGAAAGACGAATCATCAGCCTCATCATTCCTCATCAGTGCCAGGAAGAAGTCCTGCTGCGTTGTGTGCAGCACAACGTCACGTGTGGCCACAGACAACTCTGCAACTTGTGCAACTGTGGCCTGCTGTTCTGACATCTGAAGAAGATGGCCCTAAAAAAAGTTGCCCGTAGCTCCTCTAGCAAGAAAGTTGCCAGTAAGGAGCAGAAGAAGCAAGTGGCGCCACTTACCAAGGAGACTGGTGTGCCGACCGCCGCATTTTTTGGAGAAAAAAAAAGTACGCCTGCAGCAGCGGGGTCTGCTGGGGACCAAGCTGGGAGCAGCACCTCCACTCCATTAGGCTCAGTGCCACCACCACCACGCCAACTTAGGTCCAAGCCCGTGAGTGCTGCAGAGGCAGCCAGTATCGTTGTTCAATCACCATCGACCAGTGATGTTGGCTCATCGCAAGAAAGTAGCAGCATCCCTCAATCAACACAGGTTGTTGTAACTCATCTGACGAGTGTTCAACAACCACAGCTGCAACAACAACCACATGTGCTGCAAGTACAAGCCCAAGTAGATGTGGAAGGAGAGGCGGCGCAAGGAGAGGCGCAAGCAGAGGTGCATGGAGCGGCACAAGTGCCCACAATAGTTGTTCCTCCCGAAGTAGGGGCATATCAGGAAATCGACATTCAAGCCAAGGTATCATCTTAAGAAGCCACTCCTCTAGATGATTCATTGTCTTCCAGATCCCCAGCAAGGAAAAGATCAAGGATGGTGTCTACATCTTCTTCAAGCCCCCTTCCTTCTGATGATATGGATCAAGATTGGGAACCACCAGTGCTGTCTGAGAGTGAGGCACATCATGATCTGACAAAGGTAGTTAAGCATAAAAGGAAGGTCCCCGAAAGTCTCATAGTTATGGAGTGTGATGATGACGCTGAACAAGAAGTGGCGTATACTCCTGCTGATGAAGACTCTCACGATGACGACGCATTCATCATAGACGCCACTCCAGCCTCAGCATTTTTACCCTATCCCGAAATGCTGCTGAGCGCTGTGACGTGCAATGGGACCACCACCAATGCAGTTAACTAGTACACCACCACCTACAGCTTCCATATTTTCACGCCAGAAGGAACCTCCATCCACCTCAACCTCCATTTCCTCAATTAGTGGTGCTGTAAGTGCACAACATAGTAAATTTCGGCAACACACATCCTCCACTTCATCTGGCATTAGCATTCCCAGTATCGCCTCCTCCGCCCCCCGCAGACATTTGAAGTCCGCAGTTTGGGACTTCTTTAGAGTTAGCCCAACAAGGGAAAACATAGCCATTTGTACCATTTGTAAGGTTCAAGTTAGTCGTGGTAAGCTTGGTACCAACTATGGTACCGGAGGCCAGAGAGGTCATCTTGACAGACAGCACACTGTCAAATGGCATGCGCACCTAAGGCAGATCAAGGCAGCCCGAATTGCAAGTCAACAAATTGTATCCTGTATCCGTTGATGTTTCATCTAATGATGACGAGGAGGAAGAAGCCTCAAACATTTCTTCAGTTACACCCAGCACCCCTGTCAGCAGCACACGCCCTGCAAGATATATGAGCCACACTAAGAGTTTGGGAGAGAGTGAGACATCAATGCGAAAAAGTTCATCATAACTGAGCGTAACTGGGTCGAAGAAGTCATCATCATCCCGTATAATGGTCCAGCCCACCATTAGAAGCCTGTTGTTTTCAGATGCGCCATTTGAACGCAACCACCCAACGGCGCGTCTGTATAACACTAAGCTGGCTAAAATGCTAGCGCTGGACCTTCTCCCTTTTTCTTTTGTGGAAGGGGTGGGTTTTCGTGAAATGGTGGCAACGCTCTGCCCTAAATGGAAGGTTCCTAGCCGGTTCTATTTTGCCAGAGTTGTGGTTCCAGCACTACATGAAGATGTGCTGGAGGTGATTGGGGCAGCTTTGCAGAAGAGTGCTGTTCACACTATACATCTGACAACAGACACGTGGACCAGTTGCCAAGCTCTTGATTACATGTGCATCACTGCACACTGGGTGTCTTTTTCAGGGGTTAAAGCAAAGCTAAACCCAGGTGTTGACACGGACAAAGTTTATAAAGCTGCTCAGAAACATGCAACAGTAGCCATGTTTGCCATGGAGAAAGCTCCTACAGCAGAAAACATTTTGTACGAGTTTAACACAAAGGTCTTTCAATGGCTGTCCCCAAGAAAACACAGCACTGGTTATGTTTCCAAGGATAATGGCGCCAATGTAGTTAAAGCCATGGATAAGGGTAACTATTTCACAGTGCCGTGTTTGGCGCACTGTATAAACCTGGTTGTTAAAAAATTCTTGCGTGAAGAAAGTCCAGTCTACGAGTTTCTGACCACCTGCCGAAAAATGTGCACACATTTCAACCATTCTTTCAAGGCCTGGAAGCAGCTGAGGTGCCTGCAACATGAACGTAAAGTGCCAGTGAAAGCACTCATCCAGGAGGTGGTAACACGTTGGAAGTCAACCTTCTACATGCTTGAGCGTCTGTATGTGCAGTATGCGGTAGTCGATCAGTATTTCTTTAAACTGGGTACACCTATGATAGTCCTGAGGATACAGGTGGAGCAAAGGGAGCTAGTTAAAAGCTTGACAGACATGCTTCGTCCTTTCGAGGTCTTCGCGCGTGCAGTCAGCAGGGAGGACTGTAATTTGGGAAAAGCTATCCCATTGTTGCGCATGCTAGAGCACCAACTGAAGGCGGCGTCTTCTACGTTTCAAAAAGATGGAAAGCAAGAAGCATTTGAGTTGGCGGAGAAGTTATTACAGCGCCTACTTCGTGATGAAAGTATTGAAAAGATCCACACAAAACAGCATTACATTTCTGCTACTATTCTGGATCCACAGTACAAAAAGGCAGTGGCAGGCAGAGTATTCTTTCCTTTTGATGACGCAGATGTTACAAAGTACAAACATTGGCTAGCTGTGTCAGCCACTCGGTTTGAAAGAGAACGGCAGGAAAGTGAAGGAAAAGGCAGTAAATCAGCATCAGCAGGCCATACGGAGTCAAAAAAATCCACTTCTGCATCTGTGGCTGTGGCAGAAGTGAGTGATTTTCCCTCTCAGCCGTTAACGACATGAGCAACTGTGTCATCTGCACCAGACACAACAGTAATATTGTGTGAAGAAGAGGATTGGCTAACTCAGCTTGGGTTTGCTTCTCAAAAGGTCCCAGAAAAAAGTAAGCAAAGTGGAGGAACCCTGGATAACCTTGAGTCGATGGTGCAGGCCTATCTGAATGACTCAACAGAGGTCTATGTTCATCATGACCCATTGGCATATTGGCATGGGAAAAGAGATGTGTGGCCAGAGATCACCAACCTGGCTATAAATTACTTGTCTTGCCCACTCGCAAGCGTGTCTTCTGAACGTGTTTTCAGTGCTGCTGGTAGCATTGTAATTTCCAAAAGGACCCACCTCTTGCCCAAAAATGTGGAGAGGTTAACAATGATCAAGATGAATCAGCACTTCATACCACCACATTACAAAATACGAGAATGCACACAGGAAGAAGACGAGGAGGACACCAACTTAGATGAGGGAATTTCTTTTCTGTTAACTGACCTACTCCCATCTGAATACGCAGAGTTTGAGGACGAGCTCTTCTTCCCTGACACGAGCCCCGAAAATGAGTCAATGAATCGCTAACTTTCTTTTTCGTCCTTATTCACTTTTATTCCTGTGTGTCTGTCTTTCTTTGTTTTGCAAAATCTATATAAAAAAAACCTTAATCACATAATCACAAAAACAAGCCCATCAGCAGAACTGTCTTCACTTATTTGTTTATTGATCTGAAGGTGCCGCAGTCTGCATTCCTCAGGTTTACAACTTCACAAGAACATGCTCCTCTATCCTTCTCCCCCAGACTCCTATTTCCCTCAAAGCAGATGGCTGGATTACGCCCAATGAAGAAAGACTCTGCACTTGTGGGGGTGTTCTAATTCTTTGCGGGTGAGTTGACGGGTCTAGGGCATTGCTGTGAAGGTCTAATACCGGATAAAAGTGGTTTGGAGAAAATCGGAGGTGAAAAAGTATATTGCGTTTTTGCTCACTTGCCTGTCTTTGGGGTGCTGTTTGGGGGGCTTCCAGGCCTTTGGGGGTGGGTTTTGGGGTCTGGGAGCACTGCTGCCACAGTCTAATGTTGATTGCATTTGTTTTTCAGAAAATCCGTGGTGGAGAAGGGGAATTAGGGCCTAGCTGCAGAGCTCATTTGGACTGCATTCCAGGTAGGCCCAAAGTTTCCTAAGTGTGGCTTTTCCCGGTTTTGCTTTTTGGCTTTTTGGGGGGATGAAATGTGTTTTTGCCCGGGTTCACAGGTCTGGGGGCCTTGCGTGGAAGGTGTAATACCGGCTAAAATTGGTTTGGAGAAAATCGGAGCAGAATTTTTTTTTGCGCTTTTGATCGCTTGCCTGTCTTTGGGGTGCTGTTTGGGGGGCGTTTAGGTTGTTGGGGGTGGGTTTTAGGGTATGTGATCACTGCTGGCACATTCTAATGTTGATTGCATTTGTTTTACAGGAAATCCATGGTGGAAAAGGGGAGTTGGGGCCTAACTGCAGAGTCATGCATCATATTCATTCCCAGCCACCTCGGGCACCAATCAAACATGTATCATTCTTCTTTGTCAGTCATCATTACTTTTAACTTGCTCATCCTTCCACACTTACTTACACCCTTCTTTCGCTTTTCGTTCATCCCATCCATCGAGTTCATCTCAGATCTGATTTGGATTCTCGAAAAAAAATTCACTGCTGAGTTGCAGTCAAATTAGAGGAGGCTACTACCTGGTTGATAAAAACTTTGTTCTAAATTTGAAAGTCTTCTTAACAGTATAGTAACTTAACTGTACAACATATATAGTATACTACACCTGTGCAGAGAGCACACTCTGCAGTCTGCAATCTCAATAAGTAAAGAATATAAGAGCTTACCACTGCCCGCCACTATCGTGGCAACCCTCACAGCAGTTTTCTCTGGCACATGCATCGCCTTCACCCCAGAAGTGTCCTCCTCCACTCCGCGCTGGCCCCGGCACCAGATGCTCCACCTACAAAGTACATTTAAGAATGTTAGATGTCATAGACATACACCACTCACTAGTATTTTGTCTAGGAATGAAGAAATGTGAATACAGAAACCAATCCAATAATTTGTGACTGTCTACTCTAAAGTAAAAATGTCCCTTTTTCCAGGGACGGGTCTTGCTGCCCTTTTTGGCACAACTGATGAATGCTTGCTTTTTAACCCGCACCATTTTTCTCATAACAGACAGAAGCTTCACTTCTAAGAACAGGAGCAAGATTAGATCATCATCACTAGGACGGAGTGACCAATGATTCAGCACCAAAAAGAAAAATTAAAGTTCAAACCAGGTGAGGGCTCGGCTCGCCCACAATAAATGTGTGAAATAATTCACTAAGCACTTTTCAATTTTTAATCAACCGTTTATGTTTTATGACAAGCTTGATTTTAATAAATGTTTTTACTTTTAATAAAGCTTTAAAACTTAAATAGACTCAGTGGTTTTTGGTCAAGAGTGACTGAGCAAAAGGTTTTGCAATTTGCAAGCATGAGTCCGTGCCTCTGACACTTCTGGACTCTGACTCCGTACTCTTGTCCTGCGTTGGATAATCATCATTGGGGATCAATCATTGATGAATTCGGGAGCTAAATGACTCTGCCACACTATCTAGCCAGTAAGGAGATTGGGGGTTCTTCAAAGTCTGATATCACTGAGGTATGTGGAAAGTCTACCTGTGCCTATTATAATTGATAAACAATGCACTATTTAGTGTCCATAGTTCTGTTTGTGCAGATTTGTGTAGATTTGTCCCTGCAACAGTAGTAGTATGGATTGTCCTCCTATCCAAACCAAAAGTAAAGTAGTATCTTATTCTTCCTTGGTGGTCATTCACATTTTATTGTTGGGAATTGTCAAAGCATAAACATTTAGAAGACTTGAAAAGACATTATGGACAATCCCAGAGGACTGCACTCAATGCATAGAGCTATTGATGACTAGAATGGGAGTTTCGTTTAACACCTTTTTGCCAAATGTGCAATCTTAGTTAGCTACACAGGCAGACTAATAAGAATAATCTAGTAATACCACAGGGAGTCATATTAGAGGCAGGATAAGAATTTAGATACAGTCTACAAGAAGATAAAAGACGATTTAGAAAAAATCGAATGAGGAACGCTAGGAAAAAATAGGTAATCTATATTAAAATGAAAAACTCACCTGACCGATCCTGGCCTTCTACAGCAGCAGCAGCCGATACCACCTCCTTCTCTGTCCTCTTGCCCCTGGGGGGAGCTGATGTACAACATGAAAGAAAGAAAGACCCAAAAACATGGATGATTGTTGTCAACCAAATCAAGCATTGTAAATACGGCGCACCATGGGTGGTGGTGGCTGGGAGCACAATTACAGGCGCATCCCTGCTACTTTGCAGGGATGCGCCGGTAATTGCAAATCTGCCCCTTAGTGTCTAGCATTACACAGTTCTGTAAACTACACTCATACATAATTTCTCAGGCCAATGAAATGAACACAAAATCGAAAACAAATAAGCATAGTAGCAACGCTACTGAGAAGGAGAGCAGTGCACCTAAAATGCACAGAAGGTTTTGAAATATAATTTACCTACAATGTAATAGGCAGCAATATTGCTCTTGGTAAAAAAAACAAAAATTTGCAATATATTAAAACACAGCGCAGGAGAAAACAGAGTAGTTATGAAATAGCTACTACTACTCACCAAGCCCGGGGATCTCGATGCCGAGCAGGTCGAGAAGGTCGAGTTCCCGGTCCAGGAGATTCATCCAACGGTGGGTGGCCTGGTTGTAGGTGCGCCGGACCCGGGAGTGTTCATACATGGCCCGGCACACGTTCTCCCACCGCTTCTGGCGCTCCCGGAGCCCGTAGCCGCTTGCAATCTTGCTGCCTGCCGCGATGGTCCTGGGGAGGCAGCGTTGTACATAGTACACTAGTGCTGCCACCTCCTCCTCGCTAAAGATCTCCTGTGGCATCACTAGCTCCTCCCTCAAACACTCACACTGGAGCCGGGCACGGGGTGCGGGACCCTTCCCCTTCTCGGGCTGCTTCCTGGCTCCCTTTACCATGGTCTGGGCAGAAAGGAAGGTAAATAATAAATAAGAAACAGAATAGGGAAGGAGAAAAGAAAAGAGTTTAAAAAAGTAGTTTAAAATTAACCAAAAGAAGCAGAAAACACAAAAATATAGAGCTAGAAAAATAGAGGGATAGATAATAAGTAAAATAGATTAAAAAAAACTTCAAACAAGCAAAGGATGGCAGAGATTCAGAGAGGATACAGAAAGCATGCCCAGAACCATAGCAATGAATGAAAAACAAGATGGCCGCGCCTGTTCATGACCGCGTGGGTAAGTTCGAGCGGGATTTTCTTGCGATCACACGCGAACTTGCACTAGCGAGCCGCACACTTCACGCAAACAAGATGGCTTGGCCCATGTAAGACCGCTAGGGTAACTTTGCGTCGTTGCGCTACAAGCGGCTCGCGAAAACACAAAAAACCACGCAAACTAACACGCCGCAAAAAACCAAATCGCATATTTGCACGAATTTGCGGCTTCCGAATTTGATCTCGTGCAAATTCACGCCCCGCGAATCCCGCGAAATTGCAGAAAAACGATTTCTGCAAAACTGAAAGCACTCAGCAGGTGCAAAAGTTCAAGCTCATCATTAGTAACCATTCCCTGTAGTGCTTCCTGAGGGGCCCTTCCAGAGTTCAGTTGCCTACTTGCAACTATTCTATGACCCTGCTCTGACCCTCACAGCAGGCTCAGAGAATAGCTACAAGTATGCCACAAAGGTCCTGTTAAAAAAAATTGCACTGCAACAGAAAGCATTTACAGATAAGGAAGCAGGTGCCTGACTGGAAGTTCAAATTCAGTGACAAATTAATCAGCCCCTAATTCATTCATGTCAGTTGAGGCAGGGCAGGTGTGCTAACGAATTTTGCAAAACTGAAAGCACTTAGCAGGTGCAAAAGTTCAAGCTCATCATTAATCAGGAAGCACTTACAGCTAAGGAAGCAAGTGCCAGCTCAAATTCAGTGACACATTAATTAGCCCCAAATTAATTCATGTCAGTTGAGGCAGGGCAGGTGTGCTTTTCCCCCCATAATCTACAGTGATGAACCAGAGGGTGGCAGTGATGTACCAGAGGGTGGCATGGGTGAACCAAAGGGTGGCAGTGGTGAAACAGAGGGTGCTGGGATGAACCAGATGTAGAAACAACATGGTCGCGACCGTTGCGACCCGACAAGTAAGTTCGCGTTTGCGAACTGGTAAAAAACCCTCGCGAACTGGCAGAAACCCTTGCGAACACAAAAAAAAACATTTGCAAATTTGCGAAAGTTCGCGAATTTTGCGGATTGCGAATTCGTGAATACGCAAATTCGTGAATCGCGAATTCGCAAAATTCGCCCATACTTAATTGTGAATAGTATATGCTTGCGCCGCACGGATGAGAAACTACCAGTCCGCATTGAGAAAGTTGCAGCTCGAGTAGAAATCTAATCGAGCGGCAGAAAACGACTGCTTGCACAGTGCAAAATGCAGTTTGCACTGATTGCTCAGTGTGGACAAGTATCCAGCACTGTGCAATCATTGTGAACAGCATTTTGCACAGTGCACTATGCAGTTCACGTAGCCACGCTTAGCTCACATAGTGCGAAGTGCACTTCGCGTAGCTACGCGTAGTGCTACTACGTGAACTATGCCCAGGGTTAACCATCACCCAATCATCCAGTGCATATGAGTACTTATCCACACCCCCACTCCAAGGACTGGATTTCAGTTTCTTGAGATCTTGAATTTCTTCCTGTACTGTTCAGGAGTGAGCCCATACATGAGGCATAAAGCCTCCTTCATGTTGGTGTCGGTCAGGGTTCCTGCCCTCTCTAAAGGTGGTAAAACATCCATCCCAGAAGCCTCAAAGTGTTTCCATAGGCCATCCCCTCTATGCTTCTCAGGCACCTCATTCATCCTCAGTGCGATCTTATATGCCGTGAACTACGCATAAATATCATCAACACTTTGGTAATCTCGCACTAAGTCTTTGGGAATGTACACCTTACCCACTGGCACTGGCTGTGCAATGCCACCATATGAACTGGACTCCACCTGTGTAGCTTTAATGTCCATTTCCCTCATGCTTAACTCCTGAGCTAAGAGAATCTTCTTCTCTTCGAAGGCTAGAACGTTCTTGCTCTCCTCTGCTCACTTTTCACTTTCAATTAGCAGCTTTTTTTCCTCTACTTGAGCCTTAAGTTTTAAAACCTCCAACTCATGTTCTCTGACCCTTTGGTTTTCCTCCAGCTTCTCTGGGGAAAAGCTGCTCCCGGAATGGTTACTACAGCCCATGAGACTGGTCCCCCCACCTTCAAATCCTGAGGATCAAATCCATTCCCTGGGTCATCCTCATCTACCTCAGCATCACCTGTCTCCTGAGCCTCTTTGGCCTCCCACCAGGCCCTCAAGGCCATTTGCAGCTCCTCCTACTTGATGCTAATTTTAATGGACATCCTAAAGCTATGCAGAATTGCCTCAATTGATCAACTTTGTAGGTAAGCAATGCCTCAATGTTGTATTCCAATTCTGCAACCTCACTGGCTACATTACTCCTTTGAGACATGATGTCTGGCTTAAAGGTTGCTCAAAAATAGAATCAAAAATCAAAAAAACACAATATGTGGTTGCGTCGTGGTCTGCGCTAAAACTATTGATGTACACCAATCACTGTGAGTTGACTGCAAATACAATTTCAAATCCCAACCGCTGACCACCAATATCAGAAGTGGGGGTCTCTAGTTGGCTGAGGTAGGTACCTTAGTCCAAACAGGGACCCTTGCTTCTAGTCAGGGAAAGGAGGGACACACTCTTAGATAACCCCGGCTCACCCCCTGGCAGCTTGGCACGAGCAGCCAGGCTTATCTCCAAGGCAAAGTGTAAAGAATTTGCAACCACACTCCCAGTAACACAGCGATAGAACCACAAATGGACCCCACACTGATTTAGGAAAATAGCGGTATCTTTATCAAGAAGAAATACGATAAGCCAAATGATAAAAATATCCAACATATGCATATTCGTAATATTTCACTGGGCCGGTTATTAGGCCCTCAATCACTTGTAGGTTCTTGCTGTTTTAATGAGCAATTCACGATGATCTAATGAAGTCCTAAAGCAATGCTATACAGTTCGTAATGCAGTTCGTAATGTAGAAATGACAGTTCTTAATGCAAGCACTAATGAGGATCGTAAAGCAAGTAATAATGCAGTTCGTAGTGCACAAAATAATGCAGATCGTAATAGCAAGTAATAAGGCAGTTCGTGGTGCACGTATTAATGTGGATGATAAAAGCAAGTAATAAGGCAGTTCGTAGTGCACGTCCTAATGCGGATCGTAAAAGAAAGTAATCATGTAGTTTGGCACCAATCGAGGTGCTTGTGCAGGTCTCTGTGGCACTCCTGGCTGACTCGCGGTCAGCGATTACCAAAATATGCCCCCAATCCTGTTACGAAGAAAACAAAGTGCAGCTCCCCAATCAGATCCTGCTACTACCACTCCTCGGCGTGTACGGGACGCAATACTGACTTGAGCGGAGGCTTGCGCTGCAAAGATTTTATTTAATGCGATTTTATATAGGGCGAACATTACCCGAAGGTGTCAGAGCGCTTTACAAAAGTACTAGTTGCGTTCCATAAGGACTTTGGATTACATGAGGTACATAAGAGATACAAATAGAAAAGAATTGCAAATGTACAAGGTGTTAAGTCACTCATGGAAGAGATAAAAACAGGAAAAGATTGCACATGTACAAGTTAAAAGTTAAAAGTCACTCAAGGAAGAAATACAAACAGATCTCTAAAATCACATGGGAAAGGTAGTAAGTACAAAAGTCTACTACATATACTAGTGGTTAGAGTTCTATATAAACAAATAGTACATTCACACAGAATTACATTTTAACAGCAATTGCGCTTTGATAATTAGAGCGGTCTCTCGTAGCACTTACTCCGCCTCAGGCAGCGACACACACATGCTTGCTGACCATTACCTAGGGGGGTTCAGTCTCCCTCTCCTCTCCTTGTGGCTTTGGCGTCATGCTGTGCGGCTTTGGGTTGGCGGCGGCTGCTCCTCGCAGGGAGAGTCGGGCTACCAGGCGGTGGCCTCGCAGCTGATCGGCTCCCGGCGCGACTCCATTGATCTTGGGCAAAGGCACCTTGGACCCATGATGGTGAAGGTTCACTGATCTCTCCTTGGCAAAGGCAGGCTCGGGCCAGCGGCGGTGATTTCTCACGGCTCCCCTTTGGGACGACCGTCTGAGCCGATGGCGATAACAATCACTGCACTTCTGGTCACTCCGTCAATCGAAGCAGAGCACAAGACTGCTCCAGGGCACACGGTCACGGGGCAATTCTCATGACGGTCTCAGGCTGCGAAAAGCACATGCACACAGCATCATTGAGACACACCTGGAAACTTTTAATTTCCTGAGTTTCCACAACAGGGAGCCAGCTCCTCTCGGCCCCTTGAAGACAAGTTACAGGACACAGCACACAGCAAAGCCCTTTCAAGCAGGGGGACACAGCACACAGCAAAGTCACTTGTCCTCTCCTTAGTCAAATCAGCAAACTGCAGTCCAGCCCCAGAACACACAGCAAGGACAATCCTTCTCCTCTGTCTCTTCAGCTGCTCTTCGTTGCAGAAGTTCCTATTGATCAGGAAGTAGTTTCAATCTTTTTTCAGGCTTGAGTTCAGGGGTTTCAGCTCTCACATTTTTACCTCTAAATTCCTTTGAAGTTGTTGTGTTCTGTGGGCTGTGAGCCTGGTCCAAAACCAAACCTGGGTATCTTCCTGCCAGTGAACACCCTCTTCCTTTGATATTCAGGGTCTGGGCACCAGAAGCTCAGCAGGAGGTGGAGCCATCCTTTGGTGCCAGCAACACAGCCATCTTCACATCTAGGAGGCTACTCCTCCCCCACACCAAATGCAGGCCATTCTGTTGCTGTCGCACCTACTCGTCTCTATTGTCAGGACACTCCCCAGACAGTGTCACATCCAAACTCGGACAGTCAATACACAACCAGCAGAGGCACACGGGATGGTTTAAGACAAGAAACCAGTCACTTCTAAAAGTGTGGTTTCTAAACACACTATTTAAAAAACATATTCTCAAAAAGATGTGTTATTACATTCCAAGTTCAGGCAAACTAAACTTCAACTCTCTAGCGTATGCCTATGAGAAGATATTCTGGAAACATTCCCCATTCTGTCCTATGGGCAAGATGGCCTTGCAACAGTGAAAAACAAATTTGGCTGTATTTCACTCTCAGGGCATGGTACACAGCTCAGGATATGTCCTACCTTTCACATACACTGCATCCTGCCCCAGAGGGTACCTTGGGCCTACTATAGGGGTGTCTGATGTGCATAGAAAGAGAAGGGTAAGGCCTGGCAAGTGGATGCACTTTGCAGGACAACAAGGCAGATAACAAACAGCGCGGAGGCACTGCAGTGGCTGGCTGAGATCTCTTTTTAGGGTTACTGGTGTGGGTGGCACAATTAGTGCTGCAGGTCCACTAGTAGCATTTGCATTACCAGCCCTGACAGACATAGTTCACTTTACTAGGGACTTTACTAGTAATACAAACATACTAATTATGGAGAACCAATTACCATAACACTTTATACAGGGAACACTTGCACTTTGACACTGATCAGCAGTGGCAAAGTGCCCAAAGCATCTAAGTCAGCAACAAAATGTCAGAAACAGGTCTAGGATGAAGGCAAAAAGTTTAAGGAACTTTAGCCAAAAGTGCCAAGTCCAGCACCCACCATATATATGTATACCTACTGGTGGTAGCCAGTAGGTAGTTATAGTTAGGACCTTGTTTCTAGTCAAAAAGCATTTCTTCTTTTGCCAATATATTTGGTGCCATTTGATGAAGCGTCACAGAATTTTCAAAACTAATGGCCCTCTCAGGTCAGTTCCTGTCTTGAAAGTCTCTGGGTCATTCGTTAAGCGGGGGCTGAGAAAAAAAGGGGTCCCAAAACACATTTTCTCCATGTTGATTTCCATTGGAAACTTTAGGCAAGGCTACATCCTGAACTGCCAAATGGAATTGCACCAAATTTTGCAAAAGAGGTAGTCCTTGGTCGGGAAGCGACCTTTTTTTTAGATGGTGTAAATTTGTTTAGTAGTTCCTGAGAAACTGATACATTTAGAAATATTAGTATCTGGTGACCACTGTGGATCCGGGAACCCTCCCGATCATGAGCTTGACTCTGATTGGCTACCATCACTTCAAACCAGGAAGTATTGGCAGCCATCTTGTGACTTGGCTGAATCGAGTCAGAAACAAAAAGGTCAAACCCTACGCGAATCCCACTGGAAAAAATAATGGAGCACGGTCTCCTGCGCTTCCTTTAATTAAGCCCCAGGGAGGGTCAGGTCCCATGGGCATTGCAAAAATGTGGGGCATTGCCAACATTTGATGAAGAAGCCCTGCGGACCCCGCAGCCCCGGGGAACGCCACCTCCACGGGACAGTTTCAATGATATGCGGGGGCACGCGGCCCCCCTGAAGCTCTGGAGATCATCACATACCCTGGGGTAGCATGGGGGTGCCTTCCCCCATGCTACCCCAGGGACTGCCACCTCCCCTAAGCTTTAATCTTTAAATGCGGGGGGCCTTGTGGCAACCCCTGCAGCCCTGGTGACCACCACCTCCCTGGGTCTTTAAAAAAAAATTAGAACATATGGGGGGCTCCTGCCCACCCCACCCTGCCCCAGTGACAGCCACCTCCCCGGGGCTTTGATATTAAAATGCAGGGAGCCTCACGCCCCCCCCCCCCTAGCAGCCCCAGAGATAGCCATCTCCCTGGGGCTTTTTAAAAAAATACAATGTTTGTAGGGTTCCTGTACCACCTATAGTGCCCTAGAGACCATAACTTCCCCGGGGCATAAATTATGTAAATGTGGGGGTCCCCTTGTTAATTATACTGTGCTCCTGTGGACTATAGCATCCCATCCCACTGACAAACGAGAGGACTTTTAATTCTTTTGGGCACTGTTTTTCCATATAGGCAAGGAGAGTGGGGCTAAATCCCAATATTTTCCCACTTGCCATGGTGAATGGCTGTACTTTTTGGACTTGGATAAACCACCACTTGGAGAAAACTACCAGACCCAGATATTTCATAAAACTACACATCGAGGTACAGGGTGGTATACTTTGCATGAATACCATGATATTTTCTTACCCACAATGTTCTGCATCCCTCTTACTCTCCTTAAAATTATGGATTTTCCTTGCATTTCTGTGATGTAATCTTCCAGAATACACAGGTATCCACAGATTTCTTACTGTCCAGTGTTTCCTCATTTGTTCTGATAAAAAAAGCTACTCTTCTTGTATGGGTGAGCCTAGTGTCCACAACAGGAAAACCCCCAAAACATAATGTTATAATACCAACATTACCTGTCAAAAAAATTACCCTTATTTGGCAATTCAGGTAGCTGAGTTAACTGGGGTCTAGCTGGGCTGCCACCTATGGAAATCTACCAAGCCCACACATTTCTGAAAAGCAGATATCAGAGGGAGTATAGGGGTGTGTGCTTCATATAAATCCCATTACGTTTTCTTACTGACAATGCCCTGCAAACCTCAGACCTTTAACAAAATTCACACATTTTTCTTTTCATTTCTATGATGGCAACTTCTGAAATCAGGAGGAATCCACAAATATTTCAACCACCCACTATTCCCCACTAGTTTTGTTGAAAATGCTACTTCACTTTTATAACTGTGTCTAATGACTAGAACAAGAATGGATGACACCAAGGTCAATGGGTGTTCCACTGTGGGATTTCCATTTCACAAGTAGGATAACATTCTCATGCAAGGCACAGCACCATGGAATCCCCTGGGCGTCTAGATTCCATAAACGCATGTGGTTGGTATGTTTCAATGGGTGGCAGCCAGAACAGCCTCAAATACAGCAGCTACCTTTATCGCTGATCTCTCCATGTAGAGCTTTAGTGACTTTTTTGTGGTGGTCTCCTAGACCACCCACACATTTGAGGTACCGTTGGTATTGGTAGATTTGTGGGAACACTGGTTGGTACAAAATATGTGGATCCCCACAAATTCTGGAACTTTCCTGCAAAGAACTGTGAGGAAAACGTGTTTCCAGTTAAAGCTTCAGGTTTGCAAGGGATTCTAGGTAAGGAAGCCTTGGGAGAGCCATGCACGTCACCCCATCCAAGATTCCCATAGTGTCTAGTTTTCAGAAATGCACAGGTTTGCTATGTTTCCCTAGGTTCTGGCTGAGGTAGGGGCCAAAATTCCACAGCGACCCACTTTAAAAAAAAGGGTCCGTTTTGAGTGGAAAAATCTGATGTATCCATGCTGCATTTTGGGCCTTTTCCTGTCGCTGCCACTAGGTCTACCCATACAAATGAGGTATCATTTTTTATGGATAACTTGGGGATATGCTGGGTAGAAGGAAGTTTGTGGCTACCCACTGATTTCCTTCAACGGATTCTGGGTAAAAATCCTGGTG
Source organism: Lissotriton vulgaris (assembly GCF_964263255.1). NCBI lineage: Eukaryota > Metazoa > Chordata > Amphibia > Caudata > Salamandridae > Lissotriton > Lissotriton vulgaris. The sequence goes on along the minus strand of NW_028255035.1, from coordinate 1,381,274 downwards.
ACAGTCATGCAAGTCCCAACACCCTGGATAACCACAGGTAACTAGTATTCAAGCATGGGCAGGTGCAGGTTTGCTAGCTTTCCGAAGGTGTTGGCTGAGCTAGGACCAAAAATCCACAGCTACCCATGTTGCAAAAAAAGGCTCAGTTTTGAGTGGAAAAACGTGATGTGCCTCTGTTGCATTTTGGGTCCTTTCCTGTCGCTGACACTAGGCTTACCCAGACAAGTGAGGTGCCCTTTTGATTGGGAGATTCTGTGGTATGCTGGGTGGAAGGAAGTTTGTGGCTCCCCACATTTTCAAGACCTTTTCATCACAGAAATATGAGGAAAATGTGTTTTCTTCAATCAAAGTTTGAGGTTTGTAAGGGATTCTGGGCAAGAAAACCTTGGGAGAGCCATGCAAGTTACCCCACTGTAGATTTCCCCAGATGTCTAATATTCATAAATTTGCAGGCTTTCTATGTTTCCTGAGGTTTCGGCTGATGTTGAGCCCAAAAACCATGTCTATTCATCTTGCAAAAAAGGGTCAGTTTTGAGTGGAAAATTGTGATGTGTCCATGTTGCATTTTGGGGCCCTTCCTTTCATGTACACTATGCCTACTCAGACAAGTGAGGTACCATTTTTATCGAGAGACTTAACAAAATACTGGTTGTAAGGAAATTTGGAGCGTACCTCAGATTCCATAACAGAAATGTGAGGAAAATGTTCTATTTTTAGTCAAAGTTCAAGGTTTACATGGGATTCTGGGTAATAAATCTGGTGCAAGCCATATAAGTCACAGCAACCTAGATTCCCCTTGGTGTCTAATTTTTAGAAATGTACAAGTGTGCTAAGTGTCCCTATGTCCTACCTGACCTATCACCCAAAATTCACAGATACATTTAAAAAATGGGTCAGTTATCAGTGGAAAAATAAGATGCATTCATGTTTCATTTAAGCCCATTTCATGTTGCGGGCACTAGGCCTACCCACACAAGTGAGGTACAATTCTATCAAAAGATGTGTACAAACATAAAACAGTAGAACATTTGTTAATCAAAATAGGATTTCACTGCCTCTGGGCCTACCAAATGTAAGCCATTGTGTAAGAAAGATAACATTTTGAAAAATGGACTCTGAGTTACATGCTAGTATAAGTGCCCACACATTCAGAGATGCACAAATAAACACTGCTGCTAAACTCCATATCTTAAGCCCATTTCAGAAATACAAAGGTTTCCTTGATACCCATATTTCACCCTAATATTTTCCCATATGAATTGGTCTACACTTGTACACAATGAAAAAGTAATGTACTGTGCAGTTTAGTTGTCGTCTCAGGTTACCTCAGGTTCTTGGAGAACCTACAAAGCCCATATGTACCCACAACCGGAAGGGTCTAGCAGACATAATAGTATTTGCTTTTGTAAATCAGCCATCATGACAAAATACTACAGATGAGCAGGTTGCCAAAAATCACTGTTTTTTCATACTCATTTCCAAAATGTAATTATTTAAACAGTTAGTTTCTTTGAGAAAACCTTGGAGGATCTACACATATGATCCCTTGTTAAATTCAGAATTGCTTTTACCTTTCAGAAATCTATAGTTCACCTGGATCACCCATGGGTTTCACACTGGTTTCCACTACAAACTGGGAGTAGGTTGAAAGCACAAAATTAGGAAAAATGGGCAATCTCTTTGAAAATGCTAAAACTGTGGTGAAAAAGTATGTTTTTTGATTCAGCTGTGCATGTTCTTGAAAGCTGGGAAGATGGTGACTTTAGCACAGCAAGCCTTTCATTGATGCAATTTTCAGGAAAAAAACATTTTTGCAAACCACTTTTTCCTATTTTCCCCAATATACTCAAGATTTAGCTATATTTTGGCCATTTTCTCCATCCGGTCCAGGACAATCAACAAATTCTGGATATCTTTAGAATCCCCAGGATATTGGGAGCAAAAAACTTAATTTTTTCTGGATACCTTACGTTGAAAAAACGATATGGCATCCATTGCATGAACTACCCCAATAGCCAAAAAAAGAGCTTAACACTGGGGGTGGGAAAGCTCAATTAGTAAAGGGATTAACCCAGCAATTATGTACTCAAGTATAGCTTGACATGCACTTGCCATGATAACACAGATTCACACTTGAGGAAAAGCTAAGCAAGTTATGACAATGTGTACCAAATTTTTACAAGTTGCCTCCGTTAAATGGTTTCAAAGTACCATGTGAAAATGACACATCTGTTTTGAGTTCCAACTAAAATTGGAGAGAGGAAAAGTACGCTTAGGCATACGTAAAGTAAGATTGGAAAAATACTAAAAGTATGTGAAGAACAATAGGAAAATCACTTTGCTACATTTGCTTAGAAAGAAACCGAAGATTAATTTGTTGAGTCAACTTTTGTAGTATGCCCTAGCCTAGCCATTCTTAGCACCAAAATGGACGGGAGTGTGTTTCATACGTTTAAATTAACATAACATATCCATGACCAATGAACCACTTTTATGGCAGAATAAATCTTCACAAACCCCTATTATTGATATGAATTCACCCCTCATCAATTAATGAATGCGATATCCACTCTATTTCACCTTCCATCTGAATGAGGCTAGCAAATGGAAGTCCTTTGATTGCACCATTGGTGGTCAAAATGGCCTCCGCCTGCTCACTATGTACTTGCACTCACCGAGGAACTATATTTTTCTCTGTCGCAGGAAGCATAGTATGCACTTCAAACTTTGCTACATTATCTAAAAGGCTCAGGGACAAATGTACTCAGCGGTAGGGAGACAAAATATCGAAATTTAAATATCGATATACAATAATATCGCTGTTTTAATTTCGATGGTATAGAATATCGATGTCCAGAATATCGACAGACAGAATATCGTTTTTATGGTATGTATGTTACTAATATCGAAATGTAATAATATCGAAATTATGTTAAGTGTTTTGTATTTTATTATGTTGTTTATATGTTTGTTAAATATGTTATTAAATGTATGTTTGAAAATTAGTAAATTTGTTTACATTTTGCGTTTTAGTATCAGAGCGGGTTGCGGGTTTATAGGGGAATAGGGTGGGAAGTAATTTAATAATAATTAATTAAATAATTAATATTTTATAATATTTTTAAATAATAATTAATTGGTAATTAATTAATAATAATTAGTTAATTAAATCAATTAGAGTTATTGTGCTAATATAATTTTTTTTTTTTATTGTTAATTATTAATTAATTGGTAATTAATTTATATTAATTAGTTAATACATTAATTATAGTTAATTTGCAAATAAATAGAATTAATTGTTATTGGTAATTAATAATTAATTGGTAATTGATTAATATTAATTAGTTAAGTACAATAATTAGAGTTAATGTGCTAATATATGTAATTTTTTAAAATTGTTAATTAATAATTAATTAGTAATTAAATAATATTAATTATTTAATTAAATTCATTAGTAATTTTTATTCCTACGCTATTCAACACTTTCCCTACTGTTGCACCCTCTGGAGTAGGAATAGTAATTTTTACCCCTACGCTATCCAACGCTTTCCCTACTGTTGCACCCTCTGGTGTGGGAATAGTAATTTTTACCCATACGCTATCCAACGCTTACCCTACAGTTGCACCCTTTGGAGTGGGAATAGTCATTTTTACCCCTACGCTATCCAACGCTTTCCCTACTGTTGCACCCTCTGGAGTGGGAATAGTGATTTTTACCCCTACGCTAACCAACCTTTTCCCTACTGTTGCACCCTCTGGAGTAGGAATAGTAATTTTTACCCCTACGCTATCCAATGCTTTCCCTACTGTTGCACCCTTTGGAGTGGGAATAGTAATGTAAACCCCTACGCTATCCAACGCTTTTACTACTGTTGCAATATGTGTAGTAAGTATATATATTAATTTAGATGTACACTTTTTAATTTATTTTAAATGTATATGTATTAGTTATTAATTTTTAAATATGTTTTAATGTTTTAATGTAATAATAGTAAAATTATATGTATTTTTTAATTATTTTTACATTATTATTAATACATTAAAAAAACGATATATTTAATTTCGATATTTTTGTACTACGATATTTATTTTCCGATATTATTGTACTTACCTTTATGAAGATATAACTCCGATATTTTTGCTGTCGATATTTTTGTGTCGATATTTTGGTATGTAGATATTCTGTCTTTCGATAATATGTCAGACATTCGTACTCAGTATTTGCTCGTGTGGTACTTATATGAGGAAGCCCAATAGAGATGAGGTAGCAGGGTTAAGGGACACTTATATGGTACTTCATTTTCTCTGACCAGAAAATATACACCTGAATGCGATTTTACAGATGGTTGCGGAAAGAGTGTTAACTGATTTCTTCACGTATATGCTATGGACTGGCACTTGACATTGCATAGCAGAGCCAAATTTAGTTTGTGGTAAAGAGGATTCTGAGTTGATTAAATGGTTTTCCTATTGGGGCATAGTGGATATGTGGAGATCCGTAGGTCCCTTGGTAAAAGAGTACTCATTGTACTCCCCTGTCAACAGTTTACACTCCCAGTTAGAATTCTTTCTCACACAAAATGGGTTTACACATTGAACTCACAGCGTTGAAAATCTGAATAGTGTCTGATTACTCGGAACAGCTTTTGACATTGCTTTGGAGACAATTCCTAATTCCTGTCCTGACATGAAGACTCAAAGTGACCCATTCATGACAATGCCTTCATGGGGATGATTAGGGAAGCAATTTGTTCACCTAAAGAACAATGCTGCTTTGACAAAAGGCCTAGATAATATATGGAAGGGCTTTAAAGATGTGATATTGGAAACATACAGGGCATGAGGATTGGAGTGCAGAGGTTTATTTGGGAGGAAGGAACTGACATTGATACGAAGCTATGGCCAATGAATTTATTGGATATTTTCTGATGTCAAGGAAGTACAGTCATTTATAGATCCAAAAGTCCAAAATTGTCAAACTGATAGAGCAGGCTCGTTGGCTGAATTTTAAGGAACATACTCTTAGACAGCATTAAGTGGGTTACCGAGCCCTCAAAATGCTTGCTTTGTTCGCTGAAAAGATTCTTCCAGGTGCTAACTTAATGCGATTAGTGGTCACACTGGAAACCTTGCTGTCATGCATGCCCAACTTACCAATATTTATTATTTTTATGACACATGTCGTAGTTATATACTGAAAGCAGGATTTTTCGTTATGTTCGGAAAGTCCATGCATAAACAAAAGAGCAAAGTTAATTACATGGATGATCCACTAACAGTAGATGAAATGAAAAAGGCACTTACCATCAGGGGGTGGAAGACAAACTATTGATCTCAATGGTCTAACACTTGAGTTCTGGGCAACATTTGTTACACAGCACACTAGCATGCTTGTTGTCCTTTAAAGGGATGCAGAAGTCATTGGAGTAATTCCACCATTGTCCAGGGCAGACACAATAACTGTGGCTCCAATTTCAGATTGAGATCTCATAGTTAAGTTCGCCTATAGACCCATTACTATGTGTAAGAGATTGAGGTATTAGTTGATGGGGGTGAGAACCCGCCTCAAATAAAAATCACAATCCTTGTCATGGTGAACCTCAACAGGCACTAAACACACCTGTGCTTACCACTGTCATAGCTTGGCACAAATGCAGGCAAGCTTAACCATAGATTCAATATGTAAAGTATTTATACAGCACTCAAACACTAATAAAGTAAACACAACACTAGAAAAATCCCAAACCGATTTAGAATAAGAATGTAACATTTAATAAATAACATTACACTAAAAGGACGAAAATCTAATCAGTAGGTAAAAATAGTTCCAAAAGGCATGAAGCACTAACTGCGGGAATCTGGTCGTGCCCAACTGGGACAAAGTCAGAAGTCAGCCTGACCGTGATGGTGCACCGGCCCAAGTAGGGGTTCAGGTTTGGCCCGCTGGAGTTGTATCTTATGTCCTTGGTGTGGGGGCTCAGCTGTATTGAGATGAGAGGTTCTGCATCGCCCTGCATTAAATCCAGAGAAGCAGGCAATCCGGAGATGTGCTGTGCTGTGTTTTGCTGTGGTGTGAGGCTCTATGTCCCTCTGTGTCAAGTCTAGTGGGGCTGTTGATCAGAAGTTGTGCAATGCTTTGTGGCGAGGTTCTATGGTGCTCTGCGCCATTCTGTTTGATCCTGATAAATGATTACTTAAGCAGGGAACACATTCTTACTCTAGCCTGGGACCAGGACCTTGAGGATAGAACTTGAGGTTCAGGACTCAGTCCCACCGAGGCCAGCAGATGGGACCAGGTCAGCTCCAGTTGGGTCTGATCAGCTGGAAAGCAGGAAAGGCCTCTGGATGCTTGTTGTGTCTCTGTAGCCCATTAATGAAGTCAACAAACTGACCCTTGCAGACACTTCTGGGGTTCTGTGCTCAGGGCAAGCAGGTCCAATCTTTCTTGTTCAAATTGTAGAACAATCCTTCTTCTGAATCTCCTTAGGTTCAGGAGTGTTCTGATTCCAGTACTGGAGATGTCACATTTATGCCCAGTGCCACTCTGTGGGTGGGGGAAACCTCTTTCTCTAATCCTAAAATGGAGTCTGGTCATTTCTTCTCTTTCCCTTGGCTTTGGCTCCAGCCTGCAACTGAAAGAAAGGGCATGCAGGCCCAGTATTGACGTGCATCTGCCAGTGGCAGGGTAGGCTTCCCCTGAAGCCAGGAATGGCTGGATACAGCCCCCATGCAATACTTTGAAGTGTAATCAGTGCAGGGGTACATCTCTTCCTCAGCCATGCTGACTGGAAACACCTCCCTTCTCCACAAACATGCATTTGTCCATTATCTGGAACGAATGCACACCACACTACAGGAGAGCCATTATCAGTCAGGTCACTCTGTACACCAGCAGAAAGACTACAATTTGGGAGGAAAACACACATTTTCTGAAAGTGTGCATTTTCAAAATAGTTACTCGAAAACAGACTTGACCATCAAGTTGGATTTTCCTCTTTCAGTGAGTCCTTGAATCATTTTCCTAGCTAGTCCCAAACTGAAGTTATTCATTATGAGGAGTTATAATTAACACACTGCTTTTCTATGGAATAACCATCCTTGCTGCAGTGAAAAATGACTTTGGAGAATTTTCACCACCAAGACCTGTAAAACTATAAATATTAATGTCCTACTTTTTAAATCAATGAACCCAGCCCTATAAGCATTTAGGTCCTACTTTATAAATTACTTATAAGATCTAAAATGGAAGGTGTAGGCTTGGCAAAAGTTTTTTTCAGGTTGAGTTGGCAGTCTAAAACTGCAATGTCCAACAATCCGCCCATCATCACCTTTGGTTTTGCTTTGTTTGCCACAAGTTGGCAGGGTATGCCCAGACGTGGATCCCTTGCTCACTTTGCCACTGGATGCAAGATAGCTTGGCTGATGGGAGCTGTGAGCCCAAAACCGGTCCCAGGATGCTTGTTTTTGGTCCAGGGAAAACATGGCTACGCAGTTTGGGCTGGACTGTTGCCATGAGGCACAGGGTCAGACTGATTTGCATATGGCCATGTCTGAACTGGGGTGGCAGAGTGAGCTAAAGAATGATGATGGATTAAACCCAGATCAGTTGACTGGGGGAGAGTGCTTGCAATGTTCAACACTCCGTCCATCACCCCTTTGGTTTTGCTTTGTTCGCCCCAAGTTGGCAGGGTATGCCCAGACGTGGGCCCCTTGCTCACTTTGGCACTGGATTCAAAATAGCCTGGCTGATGAGGGCTGTGAGCCTGCAACCGGTCCCAGGATGCTTGTTTCCGGTCCAGTGAAGACATGGCTTGGCAGTTCGGGCTAGACTGTTCCCATGAGGCACAGGGTCAGACTGATTTGCATATGGCCATTTCTGAACTGGGGTGGCAGAGTGAGCTAAAGAATGATGATGGATTAAACCCAGATCAGTTGACGGGGGAGAGTGCTTGCAATTTTCAATACTCCGTCCATCACCCCCTTTGGTTTTTCCCTAAAACTGTATACACACAGGTTGCAGGGGCAGGTCTGGAGCCATGATTTATAGGGCTGCTTTAGTGGGTGGCATACAATGAGTGCTGCAACCCTATAGTAGCATTTAGTTTACAGTTTCTAGGTACATGCAGTACCATACATTAGGAAATTATAAGTAAATTAAATGTGGCAATTAGGTATATGCCACTTTAACAATGTTTAAAGGGAGCGAGCAGAAGTGCCCAAAGTCTTAATGTCAGCAAAAACGGGTTCAGCCTAGGAAAGCAATACTCTGGAGGAATACCAAGCAAAATATGTTATTCTCAAACACTATGCTTATCTTAAGCTGCAACATTCTTTGTAAGTTACTTGATCAGTGGAATCTGAGAGTTTTAAAGTCTGTAATGCTATAGGGTCAGATTAGATATGTACCAGTAAGAAATGCCTCTGCTAACATGAAACAACTTTGCCAAATAATCATTAAGGTCACTAATGTGCACAGTCCACACTATGTGATGTATTTTGACACTGAGAAAGCTTTTCACACACTAAATTTAACCTAACTCTGGACTTTCCTCTGAAGGGTTAATGTTGGCCCTGGTTTCTGTTTAGGGTCACACAGTTGTATACTTCAGCTAGGGCTGTATGATTTCCTCCCAATTTTGCAGACAGCATTACTCATGGAAAGGATGTCCACTGTCTCACATTTATTTGTCACGGCCTGAAGGGAACACATATTCCAACCCCCCAGGAGGGGTTATTGCATAATGTGCAAGGCTTAATACATTGATGACATGCTGCTTAGTTTAGATAATCTGATGGATAATTCCCCTAATTATGGAAGCAAGGGATACTTTTGCAGCAGTTTCTGGACTGCATACAAATTAGGATAAAAATCTCTTTATCCCCTTAGAGCTATGCCCCTACAGGTTGACTTGACACCAGGGGATTACTATTAGGTCCTCATGTATATATCTTAGACTCTTCATGTATAACAAAGATAAATGTTTAGTTTCCATTAATTTCACTGGGGCATTGGTGGCACTGTGTAATTTAATTATCTTTTAAAAATGTCTGCTATGAGTTAGTCGGAATGTTAGGACTTGTTATAATGCTAGTCTTGTCCAGCGTAATAGTATTATTTTGCCACAATGAGTATAATAGTTCATTCACACTTTTCAGCCAACTTCACGCCATGGTCAAGGGAGGGCCTACTTTGGGAGGATGGAAGGCAACGTGGCTCAGGCTAAATCACATCTCAGTCCGAGCAACTGGGGATTGATTGTCCCAGATATTGAGTTTTAATATATTGCAGCATAATTTCAACACATCTCACATTGGCTCTTCAGAGCCCCTTCACTAGAGTTGGAATTGTTGCTAGGGCAGTTGCTGGTAGATCTATACCTGAGTATTACAAAGAGGCGTTAATCTTAAATCCGTAACATTGAAGTAATGGTTCTCCGTTGTTGGTCTCACAGTTTGAAAGGAAACTGTTGGTGATCCACCCTGTGCCCTGAAATTAACGGCCTGCTAAAGGGCTTTGTGGACATGGTACTCCATTGCAAATGCAACAAGGTACGTTCTCCAACAAACCCTAGGTCTGCCTCCCTCATTTAGAGATGGGTGAACTTCATGTTTCCCCTGATTGGCCAATGGAGTAGGGGCCTTTGGAGCAATAACTTTACACTGTCCACCCTATTTAGGGTGGATGATATAATCCTTGTTTTCCTCTCCATCTCTGCCAGTAAGTGGGGTCAAGAAAAAAACAATAGTGGCTCCCAGTTACTCCCTGGGAGTAATCTCCCACAGTGTGCTGATCAGTGGATTTTTCTTTTTTAGAAACAAACTCTAACTTTGGGAGATTGGTTTTGAAAAACAAAAACTTTGGAATAGTTCGGTGAATCGCCATCAAAACTGATGGGAGTTGTCCACCAAACTTTTGTACATTGAAAGGAACCACAGTGATGATGGTTCCTTTCAATGTACAAAGATGACCGAGGCGCCGGTGGTGATATATACATTTCATGTTTGGTAGTCCTTCAGGATGGCATAGTCAATGTTCTCCACCACCCCGCTGAACAGAGAACCATCTGGCAAACCTTAAATCAGACCTTCAGTTCTGAGTTAGCCCAGGTTTACAGATGCAGGCAATGTTATTGATATGACAACCCTGGACACATGATACATAGAAGTGTGGATGAGCTTTAATACAGTGGATCCTGAAATTGAGAATATCATGTCATGTGTAGCGTCTTGTGAGTTAGCAATGATGAAACCTTTTTGGCTCCTGATGGACTCTGTAGAGCTGTGATATAAGTGTTAGAGTGGAATGCAATGAAGGATGATTTAGAATGTTGATTTTGTAGTTACATGCAGAAGCAAAAGGAGATGTAATACTAAGCCCCATGTGTGGTGCAGTTTTTGTCGAGTATTCAGACTGGGAAGACGCTACACCATGCATGTGGCATAGTTAATGCGATGAGGTCAAATTGGTCAAATTATTAGAGACGTAAGGTTGACCTGCAGAACAGGGATCAGGGAACCAGAGGCTTACACGATCTTAGAACATTAGAAATACACAGTGGAGGGAAAATCCATTAGTTATTCATAAAGAAAAATGCCTTAAATGCTTAAATTTCCAGCAGATAAGCTGAAAAAACTCCGGAAAGTCGGCAAATCAGTTGAATTCAAATATGCAGTATGGAAAAATATTGTGGGCTACACTGCAATGATGTCTTGAGTTAATAGATTTAAGCTCATTCAGTTTAAATTCTTCCATTGGACATACCAGACTTCTACATGAAATCTACAACATATGAATTGGAATTGCCCTCTGCTACAGATTATGGCCATCCAGTACTGTACTCGTCGAATTACAGGTAGGCCTTGTCAACCACTACCCGAGTGTTGTCTATTAGGACATTTACCTCATTAAGAAAACATTGCAGATGCATACATTTGTAGATTCACCCCACCTGCTTCCAAAAAGAGGCATATTGAAGGCACTGAAGTCAAGAGAAGGCCTCAAAACTTTGACAATTAGTATTGATCTGATCAGAAGGAGCAGAAGCAGAATGTTCAGTGGTGAGTGAGAATGCTAAGATAAGATTTCCAAGTTGTGTGATAATTATCACACCCTCGCAGTTTACCCCTGAGAAACTGCGGAAGGTCAACCCAGCCAAAGTTTATCGAGGGAAAAGGCAGTGAGGAAAGGCTTACCATGAACCCTGGGCGTAGGTCGCATAGTAGCACTACACGTAGCTACACGAAGTGCACTTTGCACTACGCAAGCTACACCTAGCTATGCAAACTGCATAGTGCACTGTGCAAAATGCTGTTCGCACTGATTGCACAGTGCTGGATGCTTGTCTGCACTGTGCAATCAGTGCAAACCGCATCTTGCACAGTGCAAGCGGTCGTTTTCTGCCGCTCGAGTCGTTTTCTACTCAAGCTGCAGCTTTCTCAATGCGGACTGGTAGTTTCTCATTGAGAGCGTTCACGAGCATATGGGACCAATCACAATGAGAAACCTGATCTCCCTGAGATGAGAATCTCACCGGGACGTTTATATTCCATTCTCGCGATTGGCATCTTGATGTTGCTGATCGTGAACGAGGAAAAAGTCTCGCCCGGATGTCATTTCGCTCGCTCGCGGTTGACGCTTGACGTTGAGGACTGCGAGCAAGAAAAAAATTATCGCTTTGCTACGCATGTTTGCAATGTGCTACGTGCAATTTGCGTAATGCGAAGTAGCGCAAACTTCAGAAACTACACGAGCATAACGATTTTGCATGTTAGGTCCCATTTTCATTTAAAAACTTGCAATAGGAGGGATTTACTGCACATGGTTGACACCTCACCCGTGGGTAATGGGAGTTTCCTCATGTGGTAAATACGTTATTCTATTACGACAAACTTATAATGAGGGCCTATGAAGTCTAAAGTGAAAGAGCCCCAGTGGTGTCTTCAGCGACTCAGAAAGACTCTGATGATATCTATGCCTCCTTGATCCTGCACAGGAAAGGCAGCTCTCAAGTGGGGGTGGTGCATGACGTTTCTGTAGTACTGTATTCCAGCTAGAAATGTAAGGGTAGACCTGCTGATGGCATTTTGGGGATGACGGATAAGACGTTCAGGAAGAGATTAAACAATTTGTAATGCATATGATTCTTTGCCTTAGAGTCTCTATTGTAAAAACTACAGGGCTTATTTACAAGGCCATTGCGACGGCGGTGCGTCACTTTTTTGATGCACCCGCGGCGCATTTGTCTTACCCATATTTACAATGCAATGTAAAGTCACCCTGCGTCACATTTCAGGGCCCTGTAAATTTGGGCCCCTTTCACACATTAATGTGTGCGAAAGGGGCATTCCATGGGTGTTACCTTGGGTGTTCCCGCACAACGTTCGAAGAACTTGACGCATTTCCTGCTGTACAACATTTTGTAAAACTATCAAAATCCTGTGCCTCTCAAGGGGAGGTGCAGGAGTGGCACAACAAGGAGAAATAATTGCATTTCTCCTCAGTTTTTCCTCTTTCTATGCGTGCTGCATTGCATGCACAGAAAATGGAAAATGCCATTAATGATTGCTTTTGTGCAGGAAGGTGTCCTTTCCTCCACAAAAACAACCATCCCTGCAGCGCAGGCACTCTTGCAAAATAACGCAAGGGTGCCTGCGCTGGCACATTGCAGCAAATTGTGTGTCAGGACTGGGGAAAGCACAGCGATGCGTTGTGTTGTTGTTAATAGAACCCACCCCGGTTCTTTGAAAATGATGCACCACGGAACACCTAAATGGCTTGCAGCACCATTCTGTGTCAATTTCTTGTAGATGAGACCCCTACGTATGTAAAACATTTGTAATAAATATGTTGCGGGAAACATAAGATAGAAGCGGTTGAGATACCCAGTGCTTAGGTGTAGAGTATGTTTTACAAGACATTTCACTATACAGCGAAAGCGATTACCTCTGTTGTAGCACACGTGGGGGTTTGCTAGAGGGGTATTGATAATATTTACTGAAATGTACTTGAGAATCACACTGTGCCATGTGTGTTCTTACTTTCATGTTGCTGTTTTGATATTGTACAGGGAAAAAACAATCAATAAAAAATATAAAAAGACACAAACTACAGGAAATTCGCTCGCTTTGTTTTTAACTCCCGAAGTGCCGGTTCCTTGCTCTAGGCCATTGCTGAATCTTTCAATTGGAGCCACCCCTGGATTGGAGTATAGGTTAGGATATGCACTTGTTTTTCATTCAAATTCTGCGGATATGATTTAATGAATCGGAGGGCCACATTTAAACTCAATCATCCACGCTGTCCTATCATCGCTGGACTTAAGTAGTTCCACTGTGCTGTCCCCAGGGTCTGTCTGACTCCTTCCCCCGTCTCTACCATGCAGACATTTATACACTGCTTTGCAATCTCGGCTACTCTGCCCCTTGGGAAACTCAACAAGCTTCCAAGTCTCATTCTTGCTCTGTTTATACGGTGGTGTAGGGAGAAAAAAGCAAACATATTCCATTATTTCTTGCCTCTTGGGAGCTTTTTCTGCCAGTTTGGGGAGGAATAGACTATTAACCTCTCGATAATGTTAACCTGTCCTACTTACATTCTGTTTACTCCAGTGTAAAGATTTGAAGATTGTTTTGTCGAATAGCCAGCAAATGCAATGTAGTTTCATTAGCAAATTATAGAACCGGTTAGGAAATAAAGAACTTAAGATGGTTTAACGTTATAATAAATCTAAACTATGTTTCCTCTCACAGAATGAGCGGCATGCTAAATATATTCAATGTTTCTCTTTTCTTATTCCTTTAAATGCTTACATTTGATATATACACTTTGTTGTCAGGGAAGTAGCAAAGGTCCCATGGGGCACAGTGCAAGCAAGGAAAATACCCCCTTACCTGAGATATGGTAGTGAAATATATAACTATAGTTCACTAGGTCCCTCACACCTCTCGCACCCGGTGCCACTTCACCTCCTGCACATTTGCTAGCTAAGCCCCTGTTTGTTCCACTTTTGCTAGTTGCTGTAAACACTTTCTATTATGCTTTTGTAAAATCTTTCAATTTCAGAAGTGGTGAGCTTCAAGGACGTACATTGGAGTACCCATCGAAGCAGAGGCTGCCCCCTGGCTTGCTATTTTCAACCCGTGGCACTTCTCTTGTTCCCGCCGATCGTCTCAGGGTCTCGAAGACAGTGGCACGAATACAAAGGATACAGAACAAAAACGCTGCTTTCTTTCAGTAGTTTCACTTCCCATCAGCAAAAACGGGAGGCAATTGAGAGGCTATATTTGGGATCATGAACCAGCCCTGTGATATATTTTGGAATGGGGGGGTTGGGGGCGGGGTGGGTGGGGGAAAAATGGTGCATCATGGTACCTCACTTTCGCTCTAAATGTTGAGGAATTAAAGATATGACCATCCCAAAGTATTTATTTTATGCACCTGTCGCTTGATAATTGAAACAGAAAAAACAACTTTTGATTGACTGGAATGTTTCAATTAAACGCATCCACTGGCACTAGCTCTGGGCCATGTTTCAGCCTTTTTTGGCTTAATCGGTGTAGCTCAGCATGCTACAGCAAAGTGAGCTATGGCGTACTCGTCTTAGTAGTGGCTTCTTACTGAGAAAATTAAAAAAGTGCAGATTTGAGAGTTTGGATTTATTTATTACTCCGGACCTCATTCTAGTGCTTCAAATGTTACTCATTGCCTAATTCTAGCCCATTACATTTTTACTCACTGCGCCATTACAGAAACAGACCAAACAAATGCAAATTAGTCTACGTCATGCCCCAAAAGGTGTACCCATCTGGACAGAGGAGACACAGTGGCCCTCATCCTCTTGGATCTCTCCTCAGCATTTGACACAGTCTCCCACCCTGTCCTCATCCAACGCCTACACAACATCAGAATCCAAGGAGACCCAATCCAATGAATATGTTCCCTCTTGATGGGAAGGACCCATTCAGTCAGCCTGGCACCATACACCTTAGATGCGCACAACCTCATCTGTGGAGTTCATTAAGGATCCTATTGAGACCAACACTCTTCAACACTTACAAGATCCCTCTAGCCAGCATCATCTGCTCTCACAATATGAACGTCCTCTCCGATGCCAATAACACACAACTCCTTCTTTTCCTCACAGACAAGACACCCAGTACACGGAACAAGTTCAATGCCTGCATGACTGAAATCACCCACTGAATGAAGACAATTGTCCACAGCTGAACATCGCCAAGACAGAAATAGTTTTCTTTGTAAAGAACACATCACCATGGGACTCCATCTGGTGGGCAACAGAGCTAGGATCGATATTCACACCCACCACCATTCACACTAAGAACCTCAGGATCATCATCAGCAGCAAACTCAACATGACTGCCTAAGTCAATGGTGTCACCGCCTCATGCTTCCATACCCTGAAAATGCTGAGAAAGATTTTCAAATGGCTCATAATAAGTCACCCATAAAACCATCATGTAAGCCTGGTCACAAGTAAACTGGAGTAAGGGAAACACCCTCTATGCCGGGATCAATAAATAACTCACCAGAAGGCTGTAGACTATTTAGAACTTGGGTACCAGAATCACTCTAAACCCTCCACACTGCACTCACTTTACCAACACACCTTAAGGATCTATTCTGGCTCCCCATTCACAAACAAGCACAATTGAAACTCCTCACCTTCACTTTCAAGCCACTACATACCACTGGCCCAGCATTACTTAACAATCGCATCTCCGTAGACAAAACTTCCAGACAACTCCACTCATTTAGACTCCTGCTTGCTTAAAGCCCACCCATATGGAAAACTAGATCTGGTGGGTGAGCATTCTTCTACTTTGCTCCTATAGCATGGAGCTACCTGCTCCATGCTAGAGGGCCTCCCCCTCACTTCTTGAATTTTGCAAGAAGATGAGGATCTAGCTTTTTGAGTATGCCATAGGTGTGCCCTAACTCACACCAGCTCAGCACCAGGATACCCTCCTAGGTGATAATGCACTCTACAAATCTGCATAACATAACTTAACATAGCATAGCATAGCAGAGCATGACAGGAAATAGCATAACTTAACAGCAAACTGAACTTCTATGTTAAGTCCCCACCGGAAGGAAACCTTGTTTACTGGATTCCACCTAAACGTTAGCAAATGTATTAGCACTATACTTATTTATGCATTACTCAACTGATCTGAAAAAAGAATTGAGAAAAAACTATTTTCTTATCACAATCTCAGAAAATCTAGTGAAACCCAGGCTTTGTAGTTGGCAAATTTAGTATTATGAATCACTTCTTCAAGGAATATCCAATATCGGAAAGAATCTCTTTTTGCATGGTCCCCTTAATTTTTGGGACTGATTTGTTGTTATATATGAATCTGTGGGCATTGAAATGCAGTTAGTCACCTCCCATTCATTAAACACTAAAGAGCACAAAAAGAGCAGACCAAGGTCAAGCACATTAGTTCTATATGTTCTCAAATATCAGGTGGTGCAGCCACTTCCAACATCCGCTGTTTAAGGATGTATATTTTAAACCAGGATACAAAGACAAAAGGGAAGGTGCACTCCAATGAAGTCAGTAGAACGGAAGATGATTTTTATTAAAAAGTCTCTTCTTTATTCATAATCATAAGTTTCAGACGTCAAAGGCACAGCCAACGCGTTTCGTCCCACTTGTGGCACGGGAACTTTGTCAGGGCTGTAAAAGGTTGTAACAGCATATATATACATAAATATACAAATAAAACACAGTACATTAATTACATTACTAAACATATATAAAGTACATAGAAATTGACCCAAAGAAACACACAACCACTACATAAATATCGACTTTTGTAGAACAAAAATTACAGACTGTACATGTTAAAAGAGCACCTACGTTTCATATATAAAAGATAGCACAGAAATCCACTGATAACCTTAAGATTTGAGAAAAAAATAAAATAAACATTTTTAAATGGAATATACAACGTAAGTCAATATACATCTCACTTCTGTTTTTCTTTTCTTGTGTGGAAAGCATACCAAAGAACATAACAAAGGTGAAAGACCAATAATCTAGTCAAGAGAGGAGAGAAAGAAAGAAGACCGGCGACCAGAAACAGAAACTAAACCCATAACTTGCGGTTGGGACTTACCAAAATATATTTAGTGCAAAGCAGATCGTTGAGATTGCAGAAGAACAGTCTATCCTGGTTGTAGACGTCCCAATTCAAGAGTTATGGTAATCAAGGGAAGACAGGAAATGTGATATAAAAGTCTGGTTTCAATAGGCTCTGCGAAAGGTACGTGTCCATCATCATAGTAATAAGTATACCTTGTTTAAAAAACTCTATGGGTACCACATATTAGTTCCCCAGAAGATCCACCATTAGGAATTCATGATACAGCCAAATTCCCTAAAAAGGCAAAATATGGGCGACAGGTGAAAAATATATTAATTCGGATTCCGAATGGAATTATAGGGCACCATAACATAGCCACACTCAATCGATAATAGACTTGCATGAACAAGAAACACATGAAATAGATGTGTGTTCTTACAGCCACAAATACGTGCTATACATACCAGATAAGCGCCAAAGTTATTCGCTGATCTGTGGAAGTGGAAGGTGCTTGACTAGTCGAATTAGGGACTAGGAAAAAAAAAAGCCAAAGAGATCTATAAGACAGCTTGAATGTTATAATCATTGAGAGGTAAACAGTCACAGACATCTTGATAGTCAGCCAAAAATTGCTACAAAGTAGTCGGGGCTTTCCGGTGGTGTACCTTCATCCAAGGGAAAAAGGGGGTCGAGAACAGGACTAATTTATATCGTCATGTAAAGTACTGACCATCAACCCAAATAATTTGGGAATTTCCAAAGCAAAAGGTCAAAGTTTTACCCATAAGCAGATTCAAGTACACGCCCAGGAGAGAAGTAAGGAGCTGTCTAGCCTCCACAAGCAAAGTACGTGAAAGGAGACAACGGCAATGTAAATCGCATATACACCAATCTCATGTAAAATACTGACCGTCAATTAGAATCATATCGTATTTTCCAAAGCGAGAGGTAAAGATCTTACCCATAAATAGATTCAGATTCACACCCATGAAAAGATTAAGGGGATGTATAGCCTCCACAAGCAAAGTACCTGAAATGGGGCAATGGCAATGTAAGTCACACGTACATCAATCTACATGTAATTTGTAAAGATGTAAAAGTTGCATCCTATAGTCCCAATAGGTATGCTTGCAATCTGTCAAAACTAAGATTGCCCCTGGCCGACCACAAGATTTATTCTCAGTAGGTGACACTCAAGCTCAAAGTCGGAAATGACAAAGTCCCCTCAGGATCGTCTTTAAAAAACAGTAAAGTTTTTTAAGTATTACATCTATCACAATTGGTAATAAGCACCAAGGAGAATATTTTTGTACACGTATAGAAAACCTGCCTCGCTCGAAAGGCAGGGGTGATAAGGTCCTCCTAGAGTCATCTATATCCCATGTGCTTTATTCCCTTGTCCCGAAGTTATATTACCAACACATAACAAAAGGAGACACACATACCTCTCTCCGAATCAGGCGAGAATCCGAAAACAGAATTTAATTAGGACCGTTCCCAAAGTGGTGTTTCCAAAGTAAACAGCAACCAGTGTCAGTCGCACAGGTGGCATCTAAGGCAAAGGAAATTATAACAGGCTCCGTCATTGGGATAACGGGACTAATCTCCGAGACACCTAGCATTCCACCAGCAATCACCCCACCCACCATCGTTTCCCACATACCTGTAGTCGGGTGCCGAAGTCGCTACACACCATAAGTTCGAGACGCCGGGAGTCTGATTGCTGGCGCCATTTTTAAAGTGCTTGCCAATTATGTTGATTTGCCGCCCCCGCCCGGAAGAGTCATCACGTGATCTGAGTGAGAAGAGCGTCACTTAAAAGTATAGCAGCCATTTCTGAGAGGGCACCAGATTGCGCCCGAAAACCGAATGTTAAAATTTAAATTTAGAGTGAAATAAAATAGCACTATCACTGATACTATCCCTATCTCAATAGTATTATACAGCATTGTGCCTGAAGTGTATAAAGACCCTATTGCGTACGTAGGAGCAATCAAAACCCCCAAGAGAGCAAACAAATCAAGGAGGGGCGGAAGGAGGGCAAAGGGCAGGTACATCAAAGGGCCCTGTAAACAAACTGAATACAGGAACGAAACCAAAACAGTAAATGCTAGTCGCCTTGGTGTTGAATTTGATGTTACTGACTGTAATTCTGATTTGAAAATTGTCAACTTGTCTAATAAAACCCTGGACAAAGATGAAATGTCAGTGTTGAGTAAGGGTCAGAATTTTTGTCCCACTCAGGGCGGGGATATGACTGAAATTCATATTGACTTGTACAAGTTTGTGCGATTGTTGAAATTGAGGGATTTCTTTTCCCGCCAAAATCCCAAAACTGTTGACCCCTTTAGGAATCAGGACATTATTACCCATACAGTGTCTGATGTCAGAAGTATCAACTATTATTGAACCTTGAAGAAGAGGACAGATATGGGATGGCCACCCTTTTAGAGTAGATGGGCATTCAACAAGACTACAGTATAGGGAGTCATTTAAAACCTAGGTCAAAATTCGTTCCATCTTACAATTACCATCCAAACATTGACCTGTTCTATGACCAAGTAACAAATGATCTGTAAATACTTGAGACAACCTTTGGTTCTACTCCATCTATTACCCAAAACATTACCGCAAAAGAAAGACAGGCTTTAGAAAGACTCAAACTTGACAAGACCATTGTAATTAAGGAAGCCGATAAAGGCAGGAATGGTGTTGTAATAAACCATGGTGATTACATATCTGAAATTGAGAGACAATTACACAACATTACATGTTATCAATGCATCCCTGCCAACCCCATAGCAAAAGTTACAAATATGCTGACTGCCAGAATGATGGAGTGGAGGGAGAGCGGTCTTCTGAGTGAGGATGAATTCAGGTATCTGAAGGTAGACAAACCTAAAAATCCGTGTATATTTATACTACCAAAAATTCATAAGGGGCGTACCTTTCCACCAGGGCGTCCAATTATTTCTGGAATTGGGTAACCAACTGGGAAACTATCTGAATTTGTCAACCTACATCTTCAAAAATATGTCATCAACCTACCTTCCTATATCAGAGATAGCAAGGACATTCTGGTAAAATTCAAAGACTTTCAGTGGTATGACGAACTCTCCTTTGTAACTTTCGATGTAGAAAGTTTGTACACCTGTATACCTAGAGATTTCGGTATACCGGCAGTACGATCATTTCTGGACAAAGAATGAGCAGAACAGCATCACTTTAATGAAATGCTATTGGAAATGATCGATATCATCTTAGCCAATAATTATTTCCTTTATGACACCACCTGATATCACCAAACTCTTGGGACTGCTATGGGTTCAAAGTTTGCTCCCTCGTACGCCTGCCTCTTTATGGGGTGGTTAGAGAGGGAGCATGCATGGCGTGGCGGTGCCTCCCCCTGGACTGATTACATCGTATTCTGGAGGAGGTACATAGATGACATTATTGTTCTATGGTCGGGATCCACTGAACAACTACATGCATTTCATGTGTACCTTAATGACAACAACTGTAATGTCAAACTCACCATGACGCAGGGCAGGGACAGTATTAACTTCTTAGATATACACTTTTTTGTAAAAAATGGTGTGGTACAAAGTACACTTTACAGAAAGGAAACGGCCTGCAACGCGGTGTTGCATGCAGACAGTGCGCATCCCCGTACAGTGATTAACAATATCCCATATGGAGAGATGATGAGACTAAGGAGAAATTGCAGTGAGGATGACACATTTGCTGAAAATATAAGGACTGCAAGCAACAGATTTCTGAAAAGAGGTTCCAAAAGAAATATCATAAACACAGCTGTACAGAGAGCACACAAACTAAAAAGGGAAGACACATTATGCACCAAATACAGAGACACAAACAGAAAAATGAGTAATGAACACATAACTAGGTTCGTAACACAATACAATTCAAACAGTTGTAAAGTATTTGGAATACTTAAAAAGAATTGGAAAACTTTGAGGGTCATCCCGGGACTATCGAATGTGATAACAGACAGGCCCTCGAATACTTACCGTAAAGGTAGGTCACTACGTGACACACTTTGTGCTAGCCATGTGACCACCCCTCGAAGCATGTGGTTACCTCTCCAACCACAAGGCTTCTACAATTGCGGGTCCAGCAATATTTGTCCTTCTGGCCTCAATAAGACCATTGATTTTATGTACAACATCACCAAGACATATAAGATCAATAATTACATCAATTGTAAAACCCCACATGTGGTGTATGTGCTGGGATGTAAATGTAACCTCATTTATGTCGGCAGTACTGTACGTCCACTGAAGGCTAGAATTCAGGAACATCGTAGAGCGATCATCAATAGGGACAGTCGATACCCAGTTAGTATCCACTACAATGACGTCCACCATGACAATCCTACCTTTTTTGTTCCATGGTATAGATCACATCCCTCAGGATGTAAGGGGTGGTGATCGTGAACCAGCACTCAGGCAAAGAGAAGCTAAATGGATTTATTGTTTAAAAGCTACCGAGATGGTGCATAATACAGATAGGGAGCTGCACTACTTTCTTTGTTAAATGACTGAAGTGTTATCATCATTCGTGGATTATCTGTGATCAATAATCTCACACTGCGTATGATGTATATCTTCCTTTGTGAATGGACCTACTGTACATCTCTCTGTCAATTATATATGGTGATATGATATTGAGATACAAAGGCTTTATGACCCATTGCTCAATTTGAAAAATCAATTCTTGAGTAAAATTTGTTTTTAACCACCCTCCCCTTCTTCTGCACTTTTTATGTGACTAATGCGCTTTACCTTCTATGAAGGCCATTCTTCCACAAACTCACTTTTCTGTGCACCTCTACTTCCTTGGAGTATATTGCCCTATGGCTTTTAATATTTGTGGTACTTACTTATTTTTCTTCAATTCTACTATTTTTCATTTGTATCCGAATTTGTGGACTGCACTCCCTACAGGATTGAGGCCTTGTTTGTTTTCTCATTCCATTTTTATTGTCTGCAGTTGCAGACAGTGATGTGGTCTCGCTACAGGATTGAGGCCCTGTTTGTTTCTTGTTCCATTTTTATTGTCTGCAATTACCGACAATGATGTAGTCTCGCTTCGGCATTAAAAATTGACTGACAGATGTTCTTGAGCTTTTCCCTAATTAGGGGTTGTTGATAGGGTATCTTTCTCCTGCCGACAATATTCCTCATTGACTGATGCAGGTTTGCATTATTTAAATTTACGCAATACTTCGATATTCCGCAGGAATATTTCCTGTTCCAACATGGCGTCCGCGCTTCTTAGTGAAGCTGCCTCTGCCTGTACCACGTGACGGTTGTCTGAACAGGGGCGGTAGGCAAAGGTACGTAATAAGGCCTTTATACTCTTTAGGCGCAATGCTGTACAATACTATTGAGATAGGGATACTATCAGTGATAGTGCTATTTTATTTCACTTTAAATTTAAATTTTAACATTCGGTTTTCGGGCGCAATCTGGTGCCCTCTCAGAAATGGCCGCTATACTCTTAAGTGAAGCTCTTCTCACTCGGATCACGTAATGACTCTTCCGGGCGGGGCGGCAAATCGACGTAATTGGCAAGCACTTTAAAAATGGCACCAGCAATCGGACTCCCGGCGTCTCGAACTTATGGTGTGTGGCGACTTCGGCACCTGACTACAGGTTTGTGGGAAACGATGATGGGGTGATTGCTGGTGGAATGCTAGGTGTCTCGGAGATTAGTCTCGTTATCCCAATGACGGAGCGTGTTATAATTTCCTTTGCCTTAGGTGCCACCTGTTTGACTGACACTGGTTTGTTTACTTTGGAAACACCACTTTGGGAACGGTCCTAATTAAATTCTGTTTTTGGAGTTTCGCCTGATTCGGAGCGAGGTATGTGTGTCCCCTTTTGTTATGTGTTGGTAATACAACTTCGGGGACCAGGCAATATAGCACATGGGATATAGATGACTCTAGGAGGACCTTATCAACCCTGCCTTTTGAGCGAGGCAGGTTTTCTATATGTGCACAAAAATATTCTCCTTGGTGCCTATTACCAATTGTGATACATGTAATACTTAAAAAACGTTACTGTTTTTTAAAGACGGTACTGAGGGGACTTTGTCATTTCCGACTTTGAGTTTGAGTTTCACCTACTGAGGATAAATGTTGTGGTCGGCCAGGGGAAATCTTAGTTTTGACAGATTGCAAGCATACCTATTGGGACTATAGGATCCAACTTTTACATCTTTACAAATTACATATAGATTGATGTACATGTGACTTACATTGCCATTGTCCCATTTCAGGTACTTTGCTTGTGGAGGCTATACATCCCCTTAATCTTTTCCTGGGTGTGAATTTGAATCTATTTATGGGTAAGATCTTTACCTCTCGCTTCGGAAAATCCGATATGATTCTAATTGACGGTCAGTATTTTACATGAGATTGGTCTACATGCGATTTACATTGCCGTTGTCTCCTATCACGTACTTTGCTTGTGGAGGCTACACAGCTCCTTACTTTTCTCCTGGGTGTGTATTTGAATCTGCTTATGGGTAAAACTTTGACTTTTCACTTTGCAAATTCCCACATGATTTGGGTTGATGGTCAGTACTTTACATGACGATATAAATTATTCCTGTTCTCGACCCCCATTTTCCCTTGGATGAAGGTACACCACCGGAAATCCCCGACTACTTTGTAGCAATTTTTGGCTGACTATCAAGATTTCTGTGACTGGTTACCCCTCAATGATTATAACATTAAAGCTGTCTTATAGATCTCTTTGGCTTTTTTTTTCCTAGTCCCTAATTCGACTAGTTAAGCACCCTCCACTTCCACAGATCAGCGAATAGCTTTGGCGCTTATCTGGTATGTATAGCACGTATTTGTGGATGTAAGAACACACATCTATTTCATGTGTTTCTTGTTCATGCAAGTCTTTTATCGATTGAGTGTGGCTAGGTTATGGTGCCCTATAATTCCGTTCATAATTTGAATGAATATATTTTTCACCTGCCGCCCATATTTTTCCTTTTCACGGAATTGGACTGTATCCTGAATTTCTAATGGTGGAACTCCTGGGGAACTAATACGTGGTACCCATAGAATTTTTAAACAAGGTATACTTATTACTATGATGATGGGCATGTACCTTTTGCAGGGCCTCTGATGTATTGATCATGTTACTGTGACCAGGTGGCTTTATTGAAACCAGACTTTTATATCACATTTCTTTTCTTCCATTGATTACCAGCACTCTTGAATTGGGACGTCTACAACCAGGATAGACTGTTCTTCTGCAATCTCGATGATCTGCTTTGCACTAAATATATTTATGGTAAGCCCCGACCGCAAGTTATGGGTTTAGTTTTTGTTTCTGGTCGCCGGTCTTCTTTCTTTCTCTCCTCTCTTGACTAAAATATTGGTCTTTCACCTTTGTTATTTTCTTTAGTATCCTTTCTACGCAAGAAAAGAAAAACAGAAGTGTGATGTATATTGACTTACGTTGTATATTCCATTAAAAAAAAATATTTTTTTTTCTCTCAAATCTTAAGGTTATCGGTGGATTTCTGTGCTATCTTTTATTTATGAAACTTAGGTGCTCTTTTAACATGTGCAGTCTGTAATTGTTAGTCTACAAAGTTCGATATTTATGTAGTGGTTGTGTGTTTCTTTGGGGCAATTTGTATGTACTTTATATATGTTTAGTAATGTAATTATTGTACTATGTTTTATTTGTATATTTATGTATATATATGTTGTTACAGCCTTTTACAGCCCTGACGAAGTTCCCGTGGCACAAGGGGGACGAAACGCATTCGCTGTGCCTTTGATGTTTGAAACTTATGATTATGAATAAAGAAGAGACTTTTAAAAAAAATCATCTTCCGTTCTACTGACTTCATTGGAGTGCACCTTCCCTTTTGTCTTTGTATCCTGCTTTAAAATATACATCCTTAAACAGCGGATGTTGGAAGTGGCTGCACCACCTGATATTTGAGAACATATGGAACTAACATGCTTGACCTTGGTCTGCTGTTTTTGTGCTCTTTAGTGTTTAATCTTAAATTTTGACTGTCTTGCACTTTGTTCTTTCTGTAACTTAATCCAACCATAATATGGCTAGATTTGACGATGGGAGGGAGGAATTGGCCCTCAATCTATTCGGTACTGATAGACCCAAAGAACCTACAACACAGGGAGACTCTAACAAGACGAGCTTGAAGGCCTTTTTTCTAAAATTAGAACGCCTAAAGAAATTAGAATTGTCACAGTGGTGGGATGGGGTTGCTTTACAACAATATCTGACAAACAAAAAGATACCAAGGGGATTAAGAATTTTAATCTTCCCAACGTTTGAAGATCCGGGCGACACCCTACTAGATGAGTGGGAGGGAAATCTAGGACATGCATCCCAAATCATGATGCAAATACTAATAAGACATGGTCGAGAGAAGAGAGAGAAGCTTCAGGGTGAGATTGAGGCCCTTGTTCTAGAGATAAACAACATGGAACCTAAGAATCATGTTGAAAAAAACTTCAAAATCCTAAAAAAAGTAATGGATGAGCATCAAATATACCTGAAAGAGAAAAAAATCCGAAAGATAAGGAGGGATGATAAGGACTATCGGGATGGACGTATATACACGTTTGCCAATAAGTTTGATAGTGCACAAGGGGGTGAGGACAAAAAGAGACAACATGAAGAACGGGACGAGAGTGATGATGCCAGATCAGGAAGTAGTATAACTTCGGCATCATCTTGCAGTGTAACATCCAATGCCACGAATGAAATCCCTTTAGGCGAGGGGGCCACTTCTTTTCAAAAGGAGTTGGCCAAATTAAGAATCAACAGCAGACTGCAGCAAAAAAAGGGAGCAATCAAAACCCCCAAGCAAGCAAACAAAACAAGGAGAGGCAGAAGGAGGGCAAAGGGCAGGTACAGCAAAGGGCCCTATGAACAAACTGAATAGAGGAACGAAACCAAAACAGTAAATGCTAGTCGCCTTGGTGTTGAATTTGATGTTTCTGACTGTAATTCTGATTTGAAAATTGTCAACTTGTCTAATAAAACCCTGGACAAAGATTAAATCTCAGTGTTGAGTAAGTGTCTGAATTTTTGTCCCACTCAGGGCGGGCATATGACTGAAATTCATATTGACTTGTACAAGTTTGTGCGATTGTTGAAATTGAGGCATTTCTTTTCCCGCCAAAATCCCAACACTGTTGAACTCTTTAGGAATCAGGACATTATTACCCATACAGTGTCTGATGTCAGAAGTATCAACTATTATTGAACCTTGAACAAGAGGACAGATATGGGATGGCCACCCTTTTAGAGGAGATGGGCATTCAACAAGACTACAATATAGTCATTTAAAACCTAGGTCAAAATTCGTTCCATCTTACAATTACCATCCAAACATTGACCTTTTCTATGACCAAGTAACAAATGATCTGTACAAACTTGAGACAACATTTGGTTTTACTCCATCTATTACCCAAAACATTACCGCAAAAGAAAGAAAGGCTTTAGAAAGACTCAAACTTGACAAGACCATTGTAATTAAGGAAGCCGATAAAGGCGGGAATGTTGTTGTAATGAACCATGGTGATTACATGTCTGAAATTGAGAGACAATTACACGACATTACATATTATCAACGCATCCCTGCCAACCCCATAGCAAAAGTTACAAATATGCTGACTGCCAGAATGATGAAGTGGAGGTAGAACGGTCTTCTGAGTGAGGATGAATTCAGGGATCTGAAGGTAGACAAACCTAAATATCCCTGTATATTTATACTATTCATAAGGGGGGTACCTTTCCACCAGTGCGTCCAATTATTTCTGGAATTGGGTCACCAACTGAGAAACTATCTGAATTTGTCGATCTACATCTTCAAAAATATGTCATCAACCTACCTTCCTATATCAGAGATAGCAAGGACATTCTGGTAAAATTCAAAGACTTTCAGTGGTCTGACGAACTCTCCTTTCTAACTTTCGATGTATAAAGTTTGTACACCTGTATACATAGAGATTTTGGTATACCGGCGGTACGATCATTTCTGGACAAAGAACGAGCAGAGCAGGCATGACTTTAATGAAATGCTATTGGAAATGATCGATATCATCTTAGCCAATAATTATTTCCTTTATGACACCACCTGGTATCACCAAACTCGTGGGACTGCTATGGTTTTAAAATTTGCTCCCTCCTACGCCTGCCTCTTTATGGGGTGGTTCGAGAGGGAGCATGCATGGCGTGGCAGTGCCTCCCCCTGGACTGATTACATCGAGTTCTGGGGGAGGTACATAGATGACATCATTGTTCTATGGTCGGGATCCACTGAACAACTAAAAGCATTTCATTTGTACCTTAATGACAACAACTGTAATGTCAACCTCACCAAGACGCAGGGTAGGGACAGTATTAACTTCCTAGATATACACTTTTTGTAAAAAATGGTGTGGAACAAAGTACACTTTACAGAAAGGAAACGGCCTGCAACGCGATGTTGCATGCAGACAGTACGCATCCACGTACGGTGATTAACAATATCCCGTATGGAGAGATGACCAGGCTAAGGAGAAATTGCAGTGAGGATGACACATTTGCTGAAAATATAAGGACTGCAAGCAGCAGATTCCTGAAAAGAGGTTACAAAAGAAATATCATAAACATAGCTGTACAGAGAGCCAACAAATTAAAAAGGGAAGACACATTATGCACCAAATACAGAGACACAAACAGAAAAATGAGTAATAAACACATAACTAGGTTTGTTACACAATAAAATTCAAACAGTTGTAAAGTATTTGGAATACTTAAAAAGAATTGAAAAACTTTGAAGGACATCCCGGGACTATCAAATGTGATAACAGACAGGCCCTCGATTACTTACCATAAAGGTAGGTCACTACGTGACACACTTTGTGCTAGCCATGTGACCACCCCTCGAAGCTTGTGGTTACCTCCCAAACCACAAGGCTTCTACAATTGCGGGTCCTGCAATATTTGTCCTTCTGGCCTCAATAAGACCATTGATTTTATGTACAACACCACAAAGACATATAAGATCAATATTTACATCAATTGCAACACCCCATATGTGGTTTATGTGCTGGGATGTAAATGTAACATCATTTATGTGGGCAGTACTGTTCGTCCACTGAAGGCTTGAATTCAGGAACATCGTAGAGCGATCATCAATAGGGACAGCCGATGCCCAGTTAGTATCCCGTCCACGCCTGTGCATCGCCTCTCGCCAGGACCCCTAGCCATCCCCAGTCCGTCCCTCTCTGTTATGGCAGAGAAGAACTTTTGGCATATAATACTAGCCCTGCTCTCTGTATGGCTCATCCTCCGAACCTCGGGGATTCCCCGTGGAACTGTCCAATCTGTGTGACCTTTTCCATCCCGACCCCCACCCTTCCTGCTGGCACCCAACGGGCTAATCCCCAGAGTCTGTTGAAACTTCTACAACTTAATGTTAGATCGTTGGCCAAACACCATGACGAAATACTTGACCTAATTTCCGAAGAGCTCCCTGATCTGCTCTTTATGAGTGAATCTTGGTTAAATGATGACATGGTAGCAATATCTAACCTGGTCTTACCTACTGGATATTCGATGTGCACCCTAAACAGGAACTCTAGGGGAGGCAGCCTAGCGGTCATTTTCAAATCTCACTACTCCTGCCTATTTTACAAAGTTCATGTGACAGAGTGTGAAGCGGCGTGTTTCATGGTATCTGTGAGCCTTCAATTCTCGTTAGTAGGCCTCCTAGTATACCGTCCTCCTGGCCCGGCTGCTAAGTTTAAGGAAGCGCTCCCCGAGGTAGTCAGTAGGCTTGCTGCAGGGTGCACAGCCATAATATCGAGTCCAAAATATTGATTGGACATAATATCGAGTTTTAAATATAGACTGGACAAAATATCGACATGACAGAATATAGATAACCAAAATATCGTTTTTAAGGTAAGTGAAGTAATATCGACTGTTAAAAATATAGATAGTTAAAATATCGAAGTATACAATATAGATAGTTAAAAATATCGATTTTTTAATAATATCTAATTTTTTATAGTGTATTTGTATGTTATAATATGTGTGAAAAGTGTGTATATATGTTATAAATAATTTTAATTAATGAATTTTGTTTTTATAATTATTGCGTAATTTAATTCGGTAGCGGGTTGTGGGTTTATAGGGGAAAAGGGTGGGAAGTACTTTAATTATAATTAATTAAATATGTAAATTTATTTATTGATAGTACTTTTTAATTAATTGTTAATTAATTTATATTTGTTAATTAATTTAATTCTAATTGGTAATTAATTTTTATCAATTGATTAATTGGTAATTACGTACATTTTACTAAAGTAATTTCTGTAGCGGGTTGTGGGTTTATAGGGGAATAGGGTGGGAAGTAATTTATTAATAATTAATTAAATAATTAAATGTATTAAAATGTATTTAATTGGAAATAATTGTTAAATTTTTAATTATTACATAATTAATTGTGAATTTTTAATTAATGTGTATTAATAGGTGATCAATTGAAATAATTATGGTTAATTAGTAATTTAAATATATTAATTATTATATTATATAACATTTTTAATTAATTGTAATTAATTATTAATAGATATTAATTTTTTAATTTTTAAATAATATATGAAGTATTTACTTTCCCTAATGTATTTTCTGGAGTGGGAGTAGTAATTTTAACCCCTACGCTATCCAACGCTTTCCTTACTGTTGCACCCACTGGAGTGGGAATAGTCATTTTAACCCCTACGCTATCCAACGCTTTCTCTACTGTTGCACTCTTTGGAGTGGGAACAGTAATTTTAACCCCTACGCTATCCAACGCTTTCCCTACTGTTGCACCCACTGGAGTGGGAATAGTAATTTTTACCCCTACGCTATCCAACGCTTTCCCTACTGTTGTACTCTTTGGAATGGAAATAGTAATTTTTACCCTTACGCTATCCAACGCTTTCCCTACTGTTGCACTCTTTGGAGTGGGAATAGTAATTTTTAACCTGACGCTATCCAACGCTTTCCCTACTGTTGTACCCACTGGAGTGGGAATAGTAAATTTTACCTCTACGCTATCCAACATATTCCCTACTGTTGCACCCACTGGAGTGGGAATAGTAATTTTAACCCCTACGCTATCCAACGCTTTCCTTACTGTTGCACCCACTGGAGTGGGAATAGTAATTTTAACCCCTACGTTATCCAACGCTTTCTCTACTGTTGCACTCTTTGGAGTGGGAACAGTAATTTTAACCCCTACGCTATCCAACGCTTTACCTACTGTTGCACCCACTGGAGTGGGAATAGTCATTTTTACCCCTATGCTATCCAACGCTTTCCCTACTGTTGTACTCTTCGGAGTGGGAATAGTAATTTTTACCCTTACGCTATCCAACGCTTTCCCTACTGTTGCACCCACTGGAGTGGGAATAGTAATTTTTACCCTTACGCTATCCACCGATTTCCCTACTGTTGCACCCACTGGAGTGGGAATAGTAATTCTTACCCCTACGCTATCCAACGCTTTCCCTACTGTTGTACTCTTTGGAATGGGAATAGTAATTTTTACCCTTACGCTATCCAACGCTTTCCCTACTGTTGCACTCTTTGGAGTGGGAATAGTAATTTTTAACCTGACGCTATCCAACGCTTTCCCTACTGTTGCACCCACTGGAGTGGGAATAGTACATTTTACCTCTACGCTATCCAACATATTCCCTACTGTTGCACCCACTGGAGTGGGAATAGTAATTTTAACCCCTACGCTATCCAACGCTTTCCTTACTGTTGCACCCACTGGAGTGGGAATAGTAATTTTAACCCCTACGTTATCCAACGCTTTCTCTACTGTTGCACTCTTTGGAGTGGGAACAGTAATTTTAACCCCTACGCTATCCAACGCTTTACCTACTGTTGCACCCACTGGAGTGGGAATAGTAATTTTTACCCCTACGCTATCCAACGCTTTCCCTACTGTTGTACTCTTCGGAGTGGGAATAGTAATTTTTACCCTTACGCTATCCAACGCTTTCCCTACTGTTGCACCCACTGGAGTGGGAATAGTAATTTTTACCCTTACGCTATCCAACGATTTCCCTACTGTTGCACCCACTGGAGTGGGAATAGTAATTTTAACCCCTACGCTATCCAACGCTTTCCCTACTCTTCCACTCTTTGGAGTGGGAATAGTAATGTTTACACTTTTGTAATTGTACGTTAATATTATTGGTTATTATTTAATTATATTTTGTTACTATATATATATGTTTTAACAAATATGAATTAAAAAAAAATGTTTTACTTTCATTAAATTATTTAATTATTCTAAGTTAATTCAAGTATTTTTAAGCATATTTTAGTAATTATTTTTTAATATTAATTTAATTTAACATTGTTTTTAGTAAAGTCGATATTTTTAAAAACTATATTTTAGTAAACGATATTTTTACCTCAATATTTTTGTACTTACCTTTTTGTAGATAGAAACTCGATATTGTGTCTGTCGATATTTTGTCAACGATATTCTTGATGGTCGATATTCTGTCCCTCGATATTATGTCAGTGATCCTTGCTGCAGGTCTCGCAAATTTTAGTATTTGTGGGGAGCTCAATCTTCATCTGGACCATAATCAGGACAATGCCACTTTTATTGCTGATCTAGCTACCCTCCAGCTGGAGCAATTAGTCTCTGGACCCACAAATTCGGCAGGACATCTGCTCGACCCCCTATTCACCAATCTTCAGTCAGTAATTATGGAACCACCCTCTCCCATGGGTTGGACTGACCACTTCTTGGTTAAGTGGTTCATCCCGCTCACCGAGTCCTCTTGCACTGGGACTCCAAGATCGGTCTTTAAACGCATATGGCACAAACTGAAGCTAGATGATTTTCATCATTTTCTCAGCACCAACCCTATAGACACCTGCCTAGATTATGACTGGTTCTGTGAATGGATTTTGCGAGGTCTAGATCCTCTAATTCCTGCCAAATGGGTGAAGGGGCGGATTTCTGTCACCAGCCCTTGGTATAATGACTCTTTAACCATTCTGAGGAAAGCATGTAAACAGGCTGAGCGTGATTGGAGGAAAGAATACGCTCCAGAGAAAAAAGGTCTTACCTGTCGAAAGTCAAAAATGATCACAGAGCAATCTGTAAAATACGTGCAGCCTATTATGCCAAGGAGATTAGCACCAGTCCTAATCCAACCAAATGCATCTTCAAAATCCTTAAAGATCTTAGAACCAGGAAAGCGAATACCTCAGTTGTCTCATCCATGCGTCAGTGTGATGAACTGGTAACTTATTTTGTCAACAAAGTGCGTACCATCTATTCATTCTTTCCCATTCCCAGCTCCTTCCCAGCCTACGTGAGGCCAAGTGAAGCATCCACGGTCTCTCTGAGGACAAATTCACTCGGCTTAGTGGCAAAATTAAGTCGGGCTCTCCCTTGGACCCCCTCCAGCCATCACAATTCAAGGAATCCCTTTCTATTTTTAGAGAACCTCTTTGTAAAATAATTAATAGCCTCTTGTCTTCCGGGATCGTTCCTGCTCCTTGGAAGCAAGCCTGGGTTTCTCCCATTCGGAAGAAACCCAATTTGGACCCCACCAATCCTGAGAGTTTCCAATCAATATCCCTCTTGCCTTGGGTAGCAAAAATCGCTGAAGCTCATGTTAACAACGTGCTAACCCGGTTTGTGAATGACCATAACATCCTGGACCCTTCTCATAATGGGTTCCGGCCGGGACATAGTACGGAAACTGCTCTTCTGGCTACTACCGAACAACTGCATTCTCGCATGGACAAAGGTCAAAGTGCGGCGCTGGTCTTGTTAGATCTTAGCGCCGCCTTTGATACGGTGTCCCACGAGATCCTTATCCGGAGACTTGAGGAGGTAGGCATAGAGGGCTTAGCCTTGGACTGGTTCCGCTCATTTCTGGCTAATAGATCTTTTCGAGTCTCGGCTCCCCCTTTCTCCTCCCAGATCCATTCCATTGAGCAAGGAGTGCCTCAGGGCTCGGCACTGAGCCCATTACTCTTCAACGTATATGTCCAGCCTCTGGCTGCGGTCGCCAAGCTATGGGACCTCACGATGGTCTCCTATGCTGACGATACGCAGCTGGTGAACACCTTGGCGGATGGCTCTTACCCCGCTGCCTCCAGATTCAAAGATTGGTACAGGAAGGAGTTAGGTCCTTAGTGGGACTGAGGGTGGACTTGACCATTATACTGAAACTTGAAAAAGGGGGGGCCCAAACCTCACAACATATTCAAACAATTATTTCATAAAGACCAAATACCAATTGATTAGGCCTGGTCAGGTACTTTTATTTATACCAATTATTTGTATTTTTTATTTATATCCTTTTTTTGGTGAACTTGTTTTCGTAGGCAAGAAAAGAGAACCCATAGACTTAAATACAATATAACATTACAAAATAAGCATTTGGCAGACAAAAACAATAAATTGAAAATCAACAGTGCATCCAATAAACACTAAACATAAAACGTAACAAAGTACATTTCATTCATATTTACGAATCAGTTTCCTATTAAAGACAAACTAAGCGACATTTAATCACAAGAGTGAAGTAATGTATAGTTGTTTTCATATATCACTCAATGATACAGTTAACTCTTGTTGGTATGCCGACGCGTTTCAGGTTCGAGGAACCAGTTCTCGAACCCTCATCAGGGCTTTGTTAGTTGTCTGTAGGGTCAGGAAAGCTGAGTTTTATGAAGATAGAATTGCGACAGCACCCAATCCCCAGAAAGAAATTTTCAAGGTCCTGTCAGAACTGAGAAAAAAGAAGGAACAGCCCCCCTCCTTCTCGCAAGAAGACTGCCAAAAATTTCAGTAATTTTTTACCATCAAGATAGCTGACCTCCTGACAGAAATCGAGACAACGCCCAGACAGGACTGCTTGGGAATTACGATAAAAACTACCCCAACAGTCACCCAGCCCCATATCTCACTACCCTTACTCACTAAGGAAACCGTGAGAATAATGATGGATCGAGTCAAATCAGGCTCACCGGTGTACCCGTGTCCTCCGAGGATTTACAAACAAGCCTGGTCAGGGCTGGAGGACGACATATTATCGCTCCTGAACAGCTCACTTACGACTGGACAGGTCCCTTCCAACCTCAAGGAAGCCCGGCTGATCCCCCTCTTGAAAAAGGCTGGGGCAGATACAAAGATACTAAAAAACTACAGGCCCATCTCACAACTACCTTTCTTAGCTAAAATTATGGAGCAACATGTGCTGCCCACCCTCTCACATCATCTTGAAAACAATCTCCTGTTGGAACCCAACCAGGCCGGTTTCAGGGCCCATCATAGCACGGAATTGGTCATGCTTTCCGTGCTGGACGACCTGAGACTCAGAGCAGATTAAAAAAACCTGTGTGCCCTGGTGCTGTTAGACCTCTCCGCGGCATTTGATACAATCAAGCATGACCTACTCTTGTCGCGGATGTGGGATCTCGGTATCCAGGGCACTGCCCATGCCTGGCTGACCTCCTTCCTTGGCGAACGGGTTCAGAGAGTGCAATTGGCTGACCTGGTATCGGAGGCAGCAGGTATCACATGTGGAGTCCCTCAGGGCTCAGCCTTGTCACCCCTATTGTTTAACGCCTACCTGCAGCCCCTTATTTAAGCACTAAATCAGATGGACTGCAGTATATACAACTACGCCGATGATACGCAGATCATCATCCAAATTGACAACTGTCCAATGAATATCAGAGAATGCAAAACATCTGGAAAGGGGCGACCATTCGGTCCCCCCGAACGTATGGCGGAGTACCACGATCCCCCCGGGAAGCCATCTTGGGCGGGAGGCGAGTCTCGGCTGGTATGCCCGAAGCGGCGTAGCCGGGGCGCGCCTTTTTCCTGCCCTAGAGTGGGCTGGCCTAGACACTGACGCGGCCGGCCACGCCCCTGGGGCAGGCAGGGGCGGGTTTACGCCCGCCCAGAAGACGGATAAAAGAAGCAACAAGACAAGGAAGCATCCTCTTGTTCCTGTGCTCTGAAGCTGCACCACCTCGCTGCACGTGAGCTCGAGACGGAACGAAGAGCCAATTTTTGAGCGTTGTAATCTTTCTTGTTTGTTTTGCAGATACTCTGTCGGAGAATGCCCAAGAAAGCGGGAAAGCGAATGACTACCGACCAGATGCTCCGTGTTCTTATGAAAGAGGTGACCGACCTAAAGAAGCGAATGGCGGATAAAGACGAGGAAGGGGGACCGAAACGTCCTTTGGCAGGAGCAGCTCCAGGAGGAAAAGGCAAGAGGCCCAGAAGGGGAGCAGCTGGGGGAGACATCCCGGTTCCCTGTACCCCACTCGAAGAACCAACTCCCGTGCCGGAGGGGGGGAATCCGATTCCCGTGGTGGTCACCCCCGTGTCCGGGGAAGATATGCCGCCCGAGCTGGCAGCACATTTAGCAGCGTGGTTGGGTAAAGGTAGCAAGGGCGCCACGGCTGACGACGCGCAGGTGTTGATGAAGCAACTGCGTGAAACAAGGGAAGCGACGAAGGCACCATCGCCGGCTGCGGCAGTAGAGAAACCACCTGGGACAGGTCCAGTCGCAGATACAGCTTCCGGTTCAGGTAAGCGGCCATTGCCGATTGCGAGGGATGAGTCTGCACCCTCTCGAAGGGAAAAGTTGGGTCAACATGTCCCTCTGGCTATCAAAGAGAAGATATGGGCAGAGGAGTATATAAACATCTTCTCGTTGCTTACCGATCATTATGAGATGGAGCATGTTAAGAGCCAGAAGGAGCTAATGCATCCGAGTGTTTGGCGCGCAAAGATGGCCGCCTTTAAGGTAAATGAAAACGTTGGCAATTGGGGCAAAGCATGGGGGATTTTTACATCCATCATGGGTGAACGTAGGCCCGAATTGCTGTCCGAATTGCCGATTTATCAGTCACGGATCATGGGGTATGCTGTATCACACGAGGGCAATCAATGGTTCTGTTACGATAATATTTTCAGAAAAGCGAAAGAACATGATAAAAACTTAACTTGGGATTGTTATGATTCTGTGTCTTGGTCCAAGATGGAAGATACTGGTATGTTGAAGTTGCCATTGGTAGGGAGTAGCGTGGGTGAATCTTCCGGCCAATATGCGGGGACGCCCTTTCGATAATGTACGAGTAACGACAACCACTCGAGGCCAATCGGCAACGCAGGAAAGAGGGGGATTTGTTGGAACTTTAACAGGGGGAAATGTACCAGGCCACAGGGGTCATGCAAATTTAGGCACGAATGTGGTGGGTGTGGGCAATCATCCCATCCTGAGTCCATGTGCAGAGCCAAAACGGGTGATAACGGGGGTAGAGGAGGCGCCAAACAGGTCTGACATAGTCCGAGGGGCGCCTTTACCTACTCCGATTGATACCATGGCAATGATTCCCTGGCTCCGCGAATACCCGGATCACGCTTCCGCTGGGGTGTTGCGGACCGGATTTTCATATGGTTTCCGCATCCCAGTGGGGGAGTTTCAGGGTGTAGCGAAATGTAAAAACCAGATATCGGTCTTGCAACATACGAGCGTGGTACAGGAAAAGATCGGGAAAGAGGTTACTCGAGGTCGAGTCGACGGTCCATTTAATGTGCCACCAGTTGCTAACTTTGTTTGTTCCCCTTTAGGGGTGGCCCCCAAGAAGGACCCGGGTGAGTTTCGGCTGATACATAATTTATCAGCCCCACGTGGTCTTTCCGTAAACGATGCGATAGACCCGGAAGTGTGTTCGGTGCGGTACGCATCCTTCGATGAGGCCGTGGCCATATTGAATCGCCTGGGGCCCGGTGCGCTGATGGCAAAATCTGATATCGAGTCAGCGTTCCGGTTGCTCCCGGTACATCCAGACGATCAGCGTCTCCTTGGTTTCATGTTTCAGGGTCACTATTACATGGATAGGTGTATGCCAATGGGGTGCTCTATATCTTGTGCCTATTTTGAAAAGTTCAGTTGTTTCTTGCAATGGGTCTTCACAAGGAAGACGGGGTTTCAACATGTTATGCATTACCTCGATGACTTTTTGTTTCTGGGGGCGGCCGGGGATCCGGAATGTGGACAGGCTTTGACTGAATTTTGTGTCCTGATGAATCAGTTTGGCGTGCCATTGGCACCAGGTAAGACTGTGGGTCCCTCGACTTGCCTCGAGTTCCTGGGGATCGAGCTCGACTCGGAAGAAGGTTGTTTTAGTTTACCAGGAGACAAAGTGTTAAGATTCGGGGCATGCCTGCAAACGTGTATAAGTGAGTCTAAGGTTAAGCTACATCAATTACAACAATTGGTGGGACAGTTGAATTTTGCCCTACGAGTAATACCGATGGCCCGCCCCTTTTCCCGCTCGATCGCTCAAGCCATGGTCGGCCTGAAGGAGGGTCATCATCGCACAAGGCTCTCGGCAGAGGTTCGCCAGGACATGCGCATTTGGTTGGCATTTCTGGCGGATTTCAATGGTCGAATTGTCTGGAACAAACCGGCGGTGTCCTCTGAGGAGCTGGGGCTGTGGACGGATTCGGCAGGGAGCATTGGTTTTGGTGCCATATTCGGCACTCAGTGGTCGGCACAAAAATGGCCGTTATGGTGGCATGATAGTGGACTGACAAGTAACATTGCTTTTCTGGAACTTTTTCCCATTCTGGTGGCCCTGAGAACTTGGCCCGAGGGGTTCAGAGATCACTCTGTGGTATTCTGGTCTGATAACATGACCGTGGTTGAGTGTATCAATAGCCAGGCAGCACGATGCAAATGGATTCTGAGATTGCTCAAGGAAATTGTTTTACTGTGTATGCAATTGAATGTGCTATTTAAGGCAAGACATGTGCCGGGTGTGATGAACCAGGCGGCTGATGCGCTTTCTCGTTTTCGTATGCAGGCCTTCTGGGGTTTTCTGCCCACAGCGGACCCGGTGGCGGCACCCTTTCCCGAAGCTCTCTGGTCTCTCGGTGCCCCGAACTTCGTAACCTCGTGGGAGAGAGTTTAGCACCCAGGACGAGGAAGGCATATGAAGGGGCGTTCCGTTCCTATTGGGCCTTTTTGGGGGCTGCTAGAAGGGAGCTTTGGGGCCAGGAGGAGTTGGTAGTGAAATTCCTGCTGTCTTTACATCAGGCAGGCAAATCAGTGGCTACGGCCCAGAGGCATCGGGCCGCCATTTCCTTTGTGGCTAGGGCTCATGGGATCCAGGACCCGACAGCGTCTTTCGTTGTGCAAAAAGCACTAAGTGGGTGGCAACGCCTAGAGGGTCGCAGAGTAGATGAAAGGCGCCCGATAGGTTTGGATAGGTTGGCCCTGTTATTATCCATACTCCCTGCAACGTGTTCATCCCAGTATGAAACAGTGTTATTCCGAGCCGCTTTTACGCTGGCATTCCATGGGGCTATGCGGGTAAGCGAACTAGTGGCAAGGAACAAGCAGGATGTGACGGGTGGACTGTGCCGAGAGCACGTTCAGGTCAGAGGGGGGACAATCACTGTCTCGTTTGTCAGGTCCAAGACCGATCAGGATGCGATGGGTGATTGCATAATCATACAAAGGATTCCCGGGTCCTCCATGTGCCCGGTGGGTTGTGTAGAGGAATATTTAGCACAAAGGGTGGCATCATGGGGGGGGACCTTGTTGAGACACGCTGACGCCACCCCACTGACGAGGTTTCAGTTTCAGCGGGTGCTTGCGATGTCGATTGCCGCTGCGGGCTTGAACCCGGGCGAGTTTGGGACCCATTCCTTTCGGATAGGGGCTGCTACAGAGGCTACAGCCAGGGGTCTGAATGTCGAACAAGTTAAACGTGTGGGGCGTTGGTCCTCCAATTGTTATAAAAGGTATGTGCGGTTGCACATGTTGTGAAGCTGTAATGATGTACTCACGCTTCTTGTTTTTCTTTGGTTTCAGTTGCGCAAGCCTACGAGGCGGGGCGGACTATGCAGTCGACCCATCACCGGGCCAGCGGTCAGACATCACCGGCTGTGAAAAAGGAGGTGTGGGCCACTCATACGTGAGGCGTGCCGCGGACGTATTCAAAGCAGGTGACATGATTCACGTGGCTGGGGAATACGGGTACAGTGTGTCCTTCTACGGAAGGGGCGGACTCTGTATTGACCAGTTTCAATCATTTTTCGAGGGTTTGCTAGGGCGGACGAGGTCACCGCCGTCTATAGTCGTAGTACATCTCGGGGGCAATGATTTGGTCACCACTGGTAGACGACTTCTTCTAGAGGCGATGCTTTCCACTGTAAGTTGGTTAGGGAGAAGAGTTCCAGGGTGCACAATTGCATGGTCCCATATGATCCCGCGAAAAGTATGGCGGGGGGCTATTTCTGTTTCTGCTCTGAATCATTCAGTAAGGAAAATTAATAACAAAGTGAGTAGATTGTTCCGTTCCAATACTCTGCATTCTATCCCGCATGGTTGTATTACTGGTGACAGTATGTATCTGGGGGATGGTGTTCATTTGACCCGGGTGGGGAACGAGTTACTCATAGGAGACTTGATAGCTTGGCTAAAGACTTTAAGACATGACCTTTAGGTAGGAGTGTTGTGGGGGGTCCGGATAGCCGGTCAACTATCCGGCCTGTGGCGGTAAGGTCATGATCGGTGAGCACTAATTGGAAGATCCCTATGAGTGGGCGTCACCCAATACGGATGGGAGCGCTCGAGGGAGGTGGCCATTGGCCCCTCAATGGGGAGGCGGTCCCTTCTAAGGATGGGCCGCCGAAAGGAAAGGAAAGGCGGTCAAGGCCCCTTCCTGGGTAGGAGGGGCTACAGCCCCCTCCTGGAGAATTTCCTGGGGCCAGGACATCTGCGACGGCAGATGTGGTAAGTTGTGTGGGGTTTGGGGGGGGGTCTACGCTACCTTCTAGATACCTCACACGAGTCCTCGGACGACCTTTAAGTGGCGTCGAGTTTATTTTATTGGGGCCCCCGTCAAGTCAAGGGAAATTGGTAGTTGCACTTGAGGTACACCTCTGTGCGGTCGCCCCTCACAAGTGAGGGGGATATTTCTGGTTTAGGGATCTTGACACCGGTTACGACCTTGCCGTTGGCCCTTAAACGTTAGGATGTACAATTTCAAAATTTCAAGTTAAATGTTTTGTAGGATGTTAGTTCGGCTAGGAGAACCTTTGTATTAGAGAATATGTTAAGGTTAGCCAAACATCGCAATGTGGTAATGAAATTGTACATAATATGAAACTGTTATTTTAATGTTTTAATTTTGTTTCATATTTTAATAAATACGGCCGGGAGGGTCACTCCCTCCCATCTTCCAAAAGTTCAGAACTGTTTCCGGTTTCCCATCCTTGGGGATTGTGTTGAGAGGGGGTGGCGGGTATCTCAGCCATATGGAAAGGGGCGACCATTCGGTCCCCCCGAACGTATGGCGGAGTACCACGATCCCCCCGGGAAGCCATCTTGGGCGGGAGGCGAGTCTCGGCTGGTATGCCCGAAGCGGCGTAGCCGGGGCGCGCCTTTTTCCCGCCCTAGAGTGGGCTGGCCTAGACACTGACGCGGCCGGCCACGCCCCTGGGGCAGGCAGGGGCGGGTTTACGCCCGCCCAGAAGACGGATAAAAGAAGCAACAAGACAAGGAAGCATCCTCTTGTTCCTGTGCTCTGAAGCTGCACCACCTCGCTGCACGTGAGCTCGAGACGGAACGAAGAGCCAATTTTTGACCCACCCACCAGCCCCTGAGGACAGCAAGTGGTTTTGAATAAAGTTTGATGTGGTAACTCTAATTTTGTTTACAGGTTCGGATTATTATCGTGGTAACTTTGAATATGCAATAAAGAATGGTCAATTTGTGGTATATTTTGCAAATAAAGAAATCCTGCTCTAAGTGTTGATCAGTAAGCATGCTTTTAATAAAGTTGTGGTGTTACTGTCTTTTAAGTAAATTGGTCATTTAGTTTAGAATTGTCGTATTTATTTTGGTCGGGCGGTAAGGTCATGATCGGTGAGCACTAATTGGAAGATCCCTATGAGTGGGCGTCACCCATTACGGATGGGAGCGCTCGAGGGAGGTGGCCATTGGCCCCTCAACGGGGAGGCGGTCCCTTCTAAGGATGGGCCGCCGAAAGGAAAGGAAAGGCGGTCAAGGCCCCTTCCTGGGTAGGAGGGGCTACAGCCCCCTCCTGGAGAATTTCCTGGGGCCAGGACATCTGCGACGGCAGATGTGGTAAGTTGTGTGGAGTTTGGGGGGGGGTCTACGCTACCTTCTAGATACCTCACACGAG
Source organism: Lissotriton vulgaris (assembly GCF_964263255.1). Lineage (NCBI taxonomy): Eukaryota > Metazoa > Chordata > Amphibia > Caudata > Salamandridae > Lissotriton > Lissotriton vulgaris. Next base: position 1,339,866 of record NW_028255035.1, on the reverse strand, counting down.
TCCTCGGACGACCTTTAAGTGGCGTCGAGTTTATTTTATTGGGGCCCCCGTCAAGTCAAGGGAAATTGGTAGTTGCACTTGAGGTACACCTCTGTGCGGTCGCCCCTCACAAGTGAGGGGGATATTTCTGGTTTAGGGATCTTGACACCGGTTACGACCTTGCCGTTGGCCCTTAAACGTTAGGATGTACAATTTCAAAATTTCAAGTTAAATGTTTTGTAGGATGTTAGTTCGGCTAGGAGAACCTTTGTATTAGAGAATATGTTAAGGTTAGCCAAACATCGCAATGTGGTAATGAAATTGTACATAATATGAAACTGTTATTTTAATGTTTTAATTTTGTTTCATATTTTAATAAATACGGCCGGGAGGGTCACTCCCTCCCGTCTTCCAAAAGTTCAGAACTGTTTCCGGTTTCCCATCCTTGGGGATTGTGTTGAGAGGGGGTGGCGGGTATCTCAGCCATATTAAAATTTACCGTGAACTGGATGACGGCTAACTCATTAAAAATAAATCCCGACAAGACCGAGGTGCTTGCAATCACGACTGCATCTAGCCCATGGAACGATCTCTTGTGGCCCACTGAATTAGGGCCATCCCCAGTACCAGCAGAAGCAGTGAAAAGCCTAGGCCTGATCGTTGATTTCAATCTCACTATGTCAGCTCAGGTCTCAGCCGTAGTGGGCACATGTGTGGGCCTAATGAGACAATTGCGTAAACTCTCCCCCATTCTGACGGTGGATACGCTCAGGAGAGCAGTATCAGCTCTGATCCTGGCACGTCTGGACTACGGCAACGTTTTGTATGTCGGTATCCCTCAAAAACTGCTGAGCAGACTTCAGATAGTCATGAACGCCGCGCCAGACTAATCTTCAATAAACCCAGAAGGACCCATGCCAGTCCTCTCCTTCACGAACTCCATTGGTTGCCGGTGAAACAGCGGGCCAAGTTCAAGGGCCTATGCATTACGCATAAAGCCTTGTACGGGCACGCCCCAAAATATATCAGGGAACGTTTAGTTCCGTACCCTCCCAGCAGGAATTTACGATCAGCAGATGCTGCACTGTTGATCTGTACACGGTTCAAACTATCCTCCTTAGGAGGGCGTACTTTCTCCCATACAATTCCCACTGCAAGGAATAAACTGCCAGAGAGCTTGCGCAAAGAAACAAGTCTACTACCTTTCAGGAAAAAGTTAAAAAAGGTGCTGTTTCAGGAGGCATGGGGTACTATCTAACTCGCTCCCCTAATAGTACTGTGCTCACCCTCTGCTAAGCGCTTAGAGACCCCTGGGTGATAAGGCGCTCTCTAAATCCAATATACAATACAATACTGTCCCCCATCAAATAGGCAGATCCTCCCAAACAGCCACAATATACACAGTCATGGAGTCTGCATACATGTGAGCACATTGTTAAACTGCATCTCCCCTTTACATTGCAGAAGGATAATTAACACCTCCTGCAGAGCAGCCTGAACCGCTCTTCTTTGATGATGAAGAGAACCACCAGAGCTTCGACTCCGATGCCCTCCAACAGCTAGTGGGGAGCCTCTGCATCCACCTCCAGGAGCAGAGCAGCCCAGATAATATGAGAAAACCCCACCCCTGCACAGAGCACCCAGCAAACAGCACTCGCCACCACCACTTCCTCCCAGGACCCCCATGAAGAACACATGCCCTTCCAACACCGTGTGTTGGGGTGCCAGGAGAATCTGCCTGAACAGGTGTGCGTGGGGTTCGACCGTATGGCAGCCAACCTAGATGCCATATGTGAGTGTCTCAGTCCCATCAGGGACCACTCACGGTCCCTAACGGACACCCACAGTCCACTCCATGCTGTGCACCGGACCATGGCTGACATTGCTGGAGCCCTGACTCAGAGACTAGAACAACTGTCCAGTCAGAGTAGCACTAGCGATGTCACACGGGTGTTGGAACACATGCGGAGGTCAATGGAGACCATGGAACAGACGCAGGCAAAGAGCGACTGCCACTGCTGCACACCAGCGAGAGGTGGCTGGGTTTCTCAATGACCTCAGCACATGGTGCGAAAGACATTCCACCTCGGGTCCCTGAAGTATCACTGCCACACATTAATGGAGACAGAACACCACTACTTATACATGAGGCACATGGAACAGCAGAGGATGATGATGTGGATGAATCTGCCATCATGGTGAGAAGGACGCAGTAGCATGCATCTCAGCCATAGGGCCTGTTCTGCTTGGTTCTGCACTCTGCATAATTACCTTCCACTGTCCCCGATACACTCTGTGACACTCACCTTGGACCTAGACATGGACTGTCATATTCTGTTTGTTCACCAATGACAAAGCAATCAGACTGTGGACTGAACTCTTCCTCTTCCTTTGGACTTGTCATTCTTTGAAGGACTCTGGCTGGCCCTCCATAGGCCAACATTGTAGAGTGGGGTTAGCATGGCCATGTACTGCTCCAGCTGCAACACTCCACTGAAAGTGCATCAAACATTCATAATCACACAGATGTGTCATGTCTCTGATCTTTCAAGGGTGGAAGTATTTAGAAATGTAGGCTCAGTGATTTCCCCTTACATCCATGTTGCTCATGTCGTTAGACTAGGGTAACAGTGTGGCACATTGCCGAATGTGGTCCGGGTGACGCCCACACAACAACAGGGACAGATGCATTAGTTACTTCCTTGTCCAGCCCAGTACGGAACCAAGCCCGGAGCCCAGGGGTCACGGTTCACAAACTTACACTGGACTGGCATACACCAGGCCAGCCCACTCCACTTACACTCATGGGGGGACGACAACGCTACATGGGCCGGGTCTTCCATGCAGTGATCTGTAGATCACAGGTCTAGTTGTCTGCATGCACAGCCACTCCCTCGCTGCTGGTTTACACCCACACCACACCTATCCAGCACACGTGTCACAGGACATGTGACTCTGCCAATAAAAAGGGCCGGGAACACGTGTTCGACACCATTTCCACTCTCTATCGGGCTGCATCCATGTGGTGCTAATGTAGGCATGAGGGCCTAGGGCCCTGTAACATCACATTCCCCAGGCCCGAAGTTGACATGATGGCGTCCGCACCACGAGACCCAATCATAAAGGGTCCATGACTTGTGGGGCACAGACTTGGTGGCACGGGATACACTACGGCCGGCACATGCACACCGCCACGGGATGGTGACTTTCAGTGCACTGAGGTAGGAGCACCTTAAGTGCTGAGCCGTTGTGCAGCCTGCGATGATGCCCCGTCCTGGCAGTTTGGACTGGTGACGATCGTTGTGAGCCCTGCCAGACCACAGTGTAGGCCTGAGCCAGCGGGCAATGCATGCTTACCGTCATGTGGCATTGCCTTGTGGGTCACAGAGTTAGTGGCATCTCAAGGGCTGGGCGGGTGTGCAACCTGTGATGATGCTGTGTGCACTGGTATGTCCTCTGCCATAATGAAATCAAGAACCAAAATCAAATGTGAGACCTGGTGGCCCATGGAGTGGAGCTGCATGATGTGGAGGGTGCCATGTTCTCGGGCCCTGAGCTTGGGGCTTGCACCGGTATGTGGTGGGCCCTCTTTGCGACACTCCGGTGGCGGAAAGTGAGCATTGAGGCCAGGGAGCGCAGGGGCGAGCATGCACCACTGGGCAGCTGGAGGGGCTGGGGTGCAGGGGCGGGCATACACCGCTGGGCGGCAGTAGGGGCTGGGGTGCAGCAACCTGGGTGTGCAGGGGCAGACAGGCAATGATGGTGTGTGCAATTGTATGTACTTTGCCATTCATGTATATGGTCTCTGTTTCAGATGTGTTTCTGATTTAGATGGGGGACCTGGTGGACAGCACTACATACCGGCATGTGGTTGGAGACACACCAGTGGCAGCAGGTGAGCAGTGTGGCCTGGGTGCGCAGTGTTGGCACTCTCTCTCCCCGTTTCTCTCTTTTTTCTCTGTGTCTCTCTCTTCCTCTCCCTTTCCATCTTCCTCTCCCTCCCTCCCTCCCTCTCTTTCCACCTTCCTCTCCCTCCCTCTCTTTCCGTCTTCCTCTCCCTCCCTCCCTCTCTTTTCGTCTTTCTCTCTCCCTCCCTCTCTTTCCGTCTTCCTCTCTCTCCCTCTCTTTGCCTTCTTCCTCTCTCTCCCTCTTCGTCTTCCTCTCTCCATCCCTCTTTTTCTGTCTTTCTCTATCTCACCCTCTCTTTCTCTCTCCCTCTCCTTCGCTCTCTCTCTGTCCATTGATGAGCGCATGACACACCTTCTCATCTGTTTTTTTGTCTTGCAGGCTGTGACCTACAGATTGTCCCTAGGAAAGCTGCCATGTGTCTTTATTTATATTCTTCTGGGTTTATTTGAATTCATTTTCAATTGGTAATTCAAAGGTGAATGTGTAATGCTCATCTTTGTGATGACACATGCATGTTCCCTGTTTTGATTGTGCGACAACAGGCGCATTCTTTGGTACATGATTTTGTGAAGTTGATGTGGCATGTCTTTGCCGGGAGGGGGGTGGGGGGTTGTGCTCGGGGGTGTGAGGGTGGGGGGTTCTGTGGGTGGCGGCGGTGGGAGTTGTGGCCCTGTTGGGGCTCAGAGCTGCATGATCAGGGGCTCCATGGCATCTATTGTTCTTCATGTGTGACTGTTAGGCTGGGCTCCCTTTTCTGGATCAGGCTGTTGTCCGACTTTACACCAGGTCAGGGCAGGTGTTTCTTTCCTGCTGCTAACACGTCTTATCGCATGTTTTGTGTTCTTATCGCCGATCTGCTTGGCCGTTGATAATATTGCGGAGTGGTGTTTTCGTGACTTTCGGCACGGGAACGCCTACTCTGCATATCATTAGCGATAGTTGCCGGGGTCATCTGTGGTGATGTTTTTTGTGGCTACTATTGCAGGTAAACTGGTGATATGGCCTGTTAGCACCAGCTTGTGAATGGGGCAATAATTTTATCGCCACTTTGGCTGCGATAAAGTGCCGATAACTCGGCGATAGCTCCCTGAGAAAAGCCCCTTCAAATGCTAAAAGAAGACTTGGCTGTCTCTAGTTGGCAGGGGTATACACTTCTGACAAATAGGGACTCGCCTCCTCTAGTCAGGGCAAGGGGATCACACACTTAGATAACCCCTGCTCACCCCCTTGGTAGCTTGGCAAAGCAGACAGGCTTATCTCAGAGGCAGTGCGTTAAGCATTTATGACCACATACAGTAATAAAGTGAATACACTACAAATGGACACGACACAGTAGTATTATAAAAATAAGGATTTTTATATAAGGCTTAGCACAAGACCAAATAACGACAAAAATATACCACAGTCTTAATAAATACTCTTGAAAGGAAAAATAATAGTTCAAGTGTAATTTCTTCTTAGCACAAAGTCTTTAGTAACAAAAGCAACTCTTCTTCTTTAAATCACAGTTCTTTGCAACAATGTAACCCACACGGGAGTCACACGACGTCGATGCAAAGTTAATCCAAAGGTTCGGCGTCAACCGCGAGGAGCGCTACGTCGAGCCCGGAGTCACACGGACCCCCACAACACAGTACCTTGGAAAAGCGAAGCACACGATGATCAGCGGCGTCGAGATGTCTTGCGTCGCGTCTTCGGCGTCAATCAGGCCTCGGAGTCGGGGCAATCTGCAGCGGCGTCAACAGATGTCAGGCAGGAGCTGCGCTCACGAGGCGAAGCAGGATACGTCGTCGTCGTCGATGTCGATGATGATGTTGCAAGAGTGAGCAGCGCTCATGGCGTCGAGAGGGCTTGAAGTCGATGCGATCAGCAGCGGCGCAGACACAGGGTCACTTGGAGCTGGAGCCGAACTCGCTACTCACTGGCATCGCTACTGGCGTCGATCAGGCCCGGCGGCCGGCGGCGAGGAAGCGGGACACTGGAGCCGTTACTCACGATGCCGAGCTGGATTCGGCGGCGGCCAGCGGCGTCGAGATGGCTGGATTCTTTCAGAGGTGCTGGATTCTCAGGTTCCAGCAACAAGCCCTTTTAGCAAATAAATGAAGTCCTTTGGCCCTGTGACTTCAACAGGAGGCTGGCACTCTTCCAGCCCTTGGAGATTTTCTTTAGCAAAGTTTGAGAGTACACACACGGTTCCTCTCTCCTGGTTCCTTGGCAAAAATAAAGAAGCAACTTAGGATTCCCCCAGCAAACAGCACTCTGGCAGAAGGGGGAGGCAAGTCCTTGGATCAGCAGGCTTCTTGTCCTTGGTTCAGGGTTCCTAGTCAGAAGTGATCTCAAGTCTTGGTTCAGGGGTCCTTCTCTTATACCCCTTTTTGGCTTTGATCCCTTTGTCCATGCAGGGGAATTCCCCTCATGCTGGGTTTGTTGTGGGTGTAGCCAGGCAGAGGCTCCTGGCCTATTCACTGTGCAGGGCTGGGTCCTCAGACGCCCAGCAGGAGGTGGAGCCAGTATTGTCACTGGCAGGAGCAGAGCTATCAGTCGCCCGGCAGGAGGTGGAGCCAGCACTGTATCAGGCAGGGCTGGCTATCAGGAACTACTCTCCCCCTACTCTCAATGCAAATGCACCACTCACCCCACACTGACTCATTCAGAACTCTGGAGCCACCCAGGCCTTGTCACACACACACCAAACCAGCAGAAACCAGAAATAGTTAGACAAGAAAATAGCCACTTTCTAAAAGTGCTATTTTCAAACCCAGAGTCCAAAAACCATCCACACAAACAGATGCGTTATTAAACCCAGAGTTCAGGGATACCAAACTCGACATTGCACCATGCTCCCCGAGCCAGCTAGGATTATAGCATTAATAACCCCGGCAGCCCATTCTAACTAATGGGGAGCAGGTAACCTCCCAATAGTGAAAAACAAATATGGCTGGAATTCACTATTAGGACATGCCAACTTGGTCAGGCTTGTCCTACCTTATACCTACAATACACCCTGCCCTCTGGCCTACCATAGGGGTGACTAACATGAAGTTAAGGGAAGGTTTAGGGACTGGCAAGTAGGTGTACTTGCGCAGTCAGCGTGACAGTACCAGACTGTACGTAGGTCTAGCAATGGCAGACCTTTAGACATACTTTTACTAGGCCGCTCTTGTGGGTGGCACAACATGTGCTGCAAGCCAACGAGTAGCATTTGTATTTACAAGCTCTGGCACTCCTGGTGCCCCAGACTAGGGACTGACAGTAAACCAAATAAGCCAAACATGGAATTCAATCAATACAGTAATTCTACATAGGGAGCACTTGCACTGTGGCACTGATCAGCAGTGGCACAAAGCAATACACCAGAAAAAACATCGTAAACAGAGGAGGCAAACAGAAGAAAATGGAGGAGAGACTCAGGCCAATGATGTCAGGTCCAACACGTGTCCCCTCCAGCTGAAATGTGGAGAGAACTACCCTTGACCTAGGGAGTCCTCATCACTAAGGCGGAAAAATCTGGACAGACCATCAGCATTGGCGTGATTTGTACCAGGACGGTGTTCCACCGTGAAGTCCATCCCCTGTAGGGAAATAGACCACCTCAACAGCTTTGGATTCTCACCCCTCATCTGCATCAACCATCTGAGGGGCCTGTGGTCTGTCTGAACCCGGAAGTGAGTCCCAAACAGGTAGGGTCTTAGCTTCTTCAGCGCCCAGACCACAGCAAATGCTACTCGCTCTATCGCACTCCACCTCTGTTCCCTGGGAAGTATCCTCCTGCTAATGAAGGCTACAGGTAAGTCTCGGCCCTCTTCATTCACCTGAGCTAGAACAGCCCCCACGCCATGCTCTGAAGCGTCCGTCTGGACAACAAATTATTTAGAAAAGTCGGGTACCTGGAGTATAGGTGCTGTACACATTGCAGTTTTCAGGATGTCGAAGGCTGTCTGACAGGCGTCAGTCCAGATCACATTTTGTGGCTGCTTCCTGGAAGTCAGTGAAGTCAAGGGGTGCACAATGTTACCATAATCCTTGACAAACCTCCTGTAGTAACCAGTGAGACCTAAGAAGGCTCTCACCTGAGTTTGGGTTTTAGGCGGTGCCCAAGCCAGGATGGTATCTATCTTGGGTTGCAGGGGGGGCACCTTGCCGCTCCCTACTTGGTGCCCCAAGTGCACCACTGAACCCTGCCCAATCTGGCACTTACTGGCTTTGATTGTGAGGCCTGCTCTGCGCAGGACCAACAACCCTTCCTGGAGGTGGCGCAAGTGTACCTCCCAGCTGGCGCTAAACACTGCGATGTCGTCCAGGTAGGCGGCACTGAAATCCTCCAGTCCAGCCAAGACCTGGTTGACCAACCTCTGGAAGGTGGCAGGGGCATTCTTCATCCCAAAGGGCATAACCGAGAACTGGTAAAGCCCATCTGGTGTGGAGAATGCTGACCTCTCTTTTGCCCCATCAGTTAAGGCGATCTGCCAGTACCCAGACGTTAGATCAAACGTACTAAGGTACTGAGCAGTCCTTAACCGATCTATGAGCTCATCAGCTCTGGGGATGGGGTGCGCGTCAGTCTTGGTGACTGAATTGAGTCCTCGGTAATCCACACAGAACCGAAGTTTTGGTGAAGCACCAGGCGCTGCAGCCTTCGGGACCAAGACCACTGGGCTGGCCCAAGGACTGCTAGAGGACTCAACCACCCCTAAGGTACTCATTTTGGAGACCTCCTCCTTAATGTATGCTCTGGCCTTGTCAGTCACCCTGTAAACCTTGTGCTTCACAGGAGTGCTGTCCCCGGTGTCCACGTCATGGACACACCAGTGAGTGACACCAGGAATCAAGGAGAACAGATCAGGGAATTGTCCCAACAGTTGGCGACAATCTTGCTGCTGCTCAAGGGTCAGTGTGTCAGAGAGGACAACACCATCCACTGACCCATCTTGCTCTTTTGCATACAGGAGGTCAGGAAAAGGCTCACTCTCCTCCTCCATTCCAGCATCTGAAGCTAGGAGCATGCCCACTTCGTACCTTTCTAAGTGGGGCTTTAACCGGTTGACATGCAGGACCCTCAAGCGGTTCCTGGGAGATTTCAAGTCCACCAAGTAGGTGACATCGCTCTTCTTCTCCACAACCTTAAACGGTCCAGTCCACCTGTCCTTGAGCCCGCAAGGTTCCACAGGGGACATGACCCAAACTTCTTGACCAGGCTGAAGTTCGACCAGAGTGGCATTCCGGTCGTACCACCGCTTCATCTCTTCCTGGCTGGCCTCCAGATTTGCCTGAGCAAGATCTCTGAAGCGCCGAGTCAGGTTCCTGAAGGCCAGCATGTAACTGTATACATCCTGGGGAGGTTTCCTGGGACATTGCTCCCAGCCTTCTTAGACCAGACTCAAAGGTCCTCTTACCGGGTGTCCATACAAAAGCTCAAAGGGGCTGAACCCTGGAGACTTCTGTGACACCTCACGGTAAGCAAACAGCAGGAATGGCAGGAGGACGTCCCATTTACGCCTCATTGGTTGTTCAAGATCCATGATCATGCCTTTAAGGGTCCGGTTGAATCTCTCAACCAGCCCATTACCTTGAGGGTGTTAAGGAGTGGTGATGTTGTAGGTTACCCCACACTCCTTCCACAGAGACTTCATATAATTGGAAATGAAGTTGGTGCCCCGGTCTGACACCACCTCTCTGGGGAACCATGTGGGAGAAAACACCCATCAGCACCCGTCCCACCACGGGGCCGTCACTGTTCGGAGAGGGATGGCTTCTGGGTACCGTGTGGCATGGTCCACCAAGACCAGGATGAACCTGTTGCCCAGGGCTGTCTTGGGGTCCAGGGGCCCAACAATGTCAATCCCCACCCGGTCAAAGGGGGTACTGACGACTGGAAAAGGTTGGAGGGGAGTCTTCTGCTTCCTTCCGTTTTCCCACTTGCCTGGCAAGTGTGACAGGTTTTACAATGGATGTCTACATCCCTTCTCATCTGAGGCCAATAAAAATGGGTGACAAGCCTGCCATAGGTCTTGTCCTGCCCCAGACGTCCAGCTAACGGAACGTCATGAGCCAAGCCCAGTAGGAAGGCTCTGAAGCGCTGAGGTACCACCAGCACATGGGCTGACCTAGGCTCAACAGCCTTAGGCTTGCTATACAGGAGGTCGTTCTCCCAGTAGACAAAATGTGTCCCTGACTGATCACCTGCGGTTTGGGCTGAGGCCTGCTGCCTCATACCCACAAGAGAAGGGCACACTTTCTGTTCTGCACAAAATTCTTCCCTGGAGGGACCACCATCCTGCTGCCAGTGGGTCAGCTCGGGCAGGTCTCCCAGTTCAGCAACTTGTTCCCCTGTGGGCTCCAGGGCATCCCCCTCAGGGTCTGCCTCCTCCTAGACCACGGGAACTATGGGGGCCGCTTTCCTGCGCCTCCTGCCTCTTCTCTTCACAGCTGGGTCCTGGGCCATACTTTCAGGCTCCGGGACCCCATCAACACCCTTACTTGCTGTCATCGATCAAGTGGTTGCACACACCCACTCTGGCACACCCAACATTCTCAAATGTGTCTCTCGCTCCACCTTAGCCCAAGGGGAGTCTTACAAATCATTGCCCATGAGACAATCAACAGGCATGGCGGGCCTCACAGCAACTTGAAGAGTACCTGAAACTCCCCCCCCCATTCAAAGGGAACCTGAGCTACCTCACACTCTTTCTGGGAGTTGTCGGCAGCTATTTATTTATTTATTTAATTTGAAGCTTGTAAAGCGCACTGCTACCCCTGACGGGGGTGTCCCGGCGCTGTAGACTGCAGGCTAGAAAAACGATACTACTTAAGAGATAGTGAACAACCAAGTTTTCAGTTTGCTTCGGAACAGGGATTCAGAGGAGATAAACCTAAGATCCAGTGGGAGGCTGTTCCAGAGTTTAGCAGTTATTACGCCAAATGCTCTGCCGCCACTTCTAGCACGACGAAAACGGGGAACCACCAGGAGGTGCAGGCCATTCAACCTAAGAGACTTAACAGACTGGGACAGTTTGAGCCTCTTTCTCAGATATCCCGGGCCCAACCCATTGAGGGCACGAAAAGCAAAAATAAAAGCCTTGAACTGAATGCGACGGGCAATGGGAAGCCAATGCAGCTTCCTCCGATATGATGCGACCGAGTGGCGAAAAGGAATATTGCCAATCAATCTAGCCGCAGCATTTTGTACTATTTATAAGCGTTCAATTTGGTACAAGGGGGCGCCAGCATAGAGACTGTTGGCGTAATGTAGGTGCGATGTAATCAGGGCATGAATGATAGGTCTGCGGGAATCAAGTGGGAGGTATGGAAAGATCTTCCTGATCATGCGCAGTTAACCAAAGCAAGCTGCTGTGAACTTGTTATTTTGTGATTTGCAAGATTGTGCATTATCATATTGAAAGCCCAGATTTCAAGCTGTCTGGACTGGGACAGGAGGAGGATTAAGTACAGTTAGCCACCACTGAATGGCAGGCAGCGCGGTTTTCCGATTAAAAAATAAAACCTCCGTCTTATCGGTATTAAGTCTAAGATGATTAGAGGTCATCCAGGAGCAGATATTGCTGAGGCAGTGGCGAAAATTGGTAAAATTTATGTCAGAGTGATCTCTAAATGAAAACACAAGCTGAGTATCATCAGCATAGGAGATCACTCTGACCCCCCATGATTCCACCACCTTCGCCAGAGGTGCAAGATAGACATTGAAAAAAGAAAGGGCTCAAAGCAGAACCCTGAGGCACTCCACAAAGTAGAGGTTTACCCTCTGATTCAAAAGGTCGAAGAAAGACCTTCTGGGTCCGACCTTTGAGGAAAGATCTAATCCAAGTCAATACGGAGCCTCCAATTCCAGTCTGGCCTAGCCGATCCAGCAGTGTCTCGTGAGATTCTGTGTAGAAAGGAGCGGATAGGTCGAGGAGGACCAACATGGCCTCCTCGCCCCTATCCACACACTCACGAATCGTCTCCGACACCTCTAAAAGAGCGGTCTCGGTACTAAAACCGGTTCTAAAACCAGACTGCGAGTCATGTAACAATTGGTTGGCTTCTAGATAGTCCGCCAATTTTTTCTGGACAGCCTTTTCCAGGATTTTAGCCGGTTTAGGAAGGAGAGAAATTGGTCGGTAATTACAGAATTGCGTGGGATCCGCATCTGCTTTCTTCAAAATCAGGACTAACATTGCCTGTTTCCATGCAGTCGGGAATTGACCAGTGCATAGCGAAGAGTTCCAAATAGAAAGGAGTGGGCTGATCAGTAGAGGGGTCAAATTGCCCATCAGCTTAGCAGGGTCAGGATCTAAAGGAGACCCCGATTTGCACTGGACAAGCAGACTCAAAGCAGTCTCAGTAGTAAGCTCCTTAAAAGACTTCAGCGAAACTTTCTGAGAATCAGAGTCACTGGGAAGAGGGGGGGCCACAACAGGAGTGAATGAGGATGGTAAATTAATAATTTTGTCCTGAAAGTAGTCCGATGACCATTGCATAAGACATGACTAGGGGAACTCTGAAAGATCATGGCGGGAGGGTTAACAAAGTCCTTGACAATATTAAAAATTATTTTAGTAGAGTTTTCTGCATTCTTAATTTGTTGGGTGAAAAAATCTCTCATAGTGGACCGTTTTAATTTTTGAATTTTTTTTAGGGCAGTCTTATAAATTGATTTAGACTCAAGATCATATGTCAGCCGCCATTTGCGTTCCAACGTTTTACAACGGCTCTTTTCCTCTCGCAAAGCGGGGGAGAACCAAGGTGCAGATGGCCTGGATCTGGCGGAGGTGATAGGTTTTAATGGGGTAATGGCATCAATGGCAAGTAAAAGGGAGGAGTTGAATTTAGACACTTCTTCGTTAAGGTCCTTTGAGAGAGGATCAAACTGATAAGCAAAGAGAGGATCAACGGCAGCATGTGTTACTTTATGCCATTTTCTCCCAAATTCCCTATCAAGAGCTGAAGGGATGGGTAATAGGGGAGGAGTTAAATCAAAAGGAAGAAGGTAATGATCTGACCAAGTAAGGGGAAGTGAGGGAAGAATTGTGATCCCAGAGTGATTTGTGAATATCACATCAAGAGTGTGTCCCGCTATGTGGGTAGGGCCCTGAACTAATTGAGTCAAGTTCAGGCCCTGCAAAGTCTCCAGTAAATGGGTCGCTTGTGTGCATGAGGGGTTTTCAGCATGAAGGTTAAAATCTCCTAACACTATAAAGTGTGAATGTCTAAGGGAGAGATCCGCTATCATGTGTAATAGTGCTGCTAATGATGAGGCTAAAGCGTTGGGGGGGTTGTACACTAAGATGCCAGCCAGAATAACAGTAGCGGAATCTAGAATAGTAAAGTACATGGCTTCAATAAGCCCAATGTTAGTTAGTTTCCTGGAAGTGATATTGAGATGTGACCTTAGAATGACGGCAAGACCGCCACCAGTTTTTGCATTTTCTCGATTTATACCCACAAGTCGATAGCCTGTGGGTGTAGCTAAGTGAATATCAGGTTTCGAAGTGTCTTTGATCCAAGTCTCAGTAAGAAATAGGATATCCCAAGCATGAGTAGCGAGTGACAGCCAGATCTCACTAGCGTAGCGAGGAAGGGAGCGGCAATTAATCAGGGCCGCCTTCAGCGTCATAGGGTGGCTCGGCATTTCACCAGATTCGAATGATGTAAGGACCGTTTCGTCCAAGGAGTAAGGATATGCTCACATAGTGGGCATTTAAAAGAGCGGCCCTCAATGTCAAGCCCGCTCTGTTGTCGAAGCTTTCAGGGACCTGGTCTTCACTAGGGGTGGGCGGCCAGCTACACTCCGTGCACGGAGTGTGCGTAGTGCCGTCTACTCCGCATTTTGCGTAGCGGGCATAGCCAGGCGGCACTACGCACGCTCCGCAGACGGAGCGTAGCTGGCCGCCACCCGCCTCCCTCCCGCCCTCCCTAAATACTTTAAATTAAAAGTTTAAATTAATTAAAAGGCACTTACCTTGCCCGCCGCTGCCCGCCGCGTCCCCGGGGCTCGCTATCTTCATTCTGCCGTCTTGTGTACTAATGCGCATGCGCGGGCGGCCGCGCATGCGCATTTCTCACGAAAAAATGCGCATGCGCGGCCGCCCGCGCATGCGCATTAGTAAACAAGACGGCAGCAATGAAGATAGCGAGCCACGGGGACGCGGCGGGCAGCGGCGGGCAAGGTAAGTGCCTTTTAATTATTTTACACTTTTAATTTAACGTATTTAGGGAGGGCGGGAGGGAGGCCTGTGGTGCGTAGTGGGGCTACGCGGAGTGCGGAGGTGGGCGTAGTTTCTCGCCCACTTCACGTAGCTCCGCGATGCCTCAATACGCCCACTACGCCCAGGGCTAGTCTTCACCAAGACTGAATAACTGTTTACCCCATATCCAATCTTCTGCCAGTTGGAGTCAATTGGTGGCGCAGTTCAGGTGGAGAACTTCCAGTTGTTCCGACGTTTGAAAACGCCAACCTTCGGTTAGCGTTCTAGTCTTTTGTAACAGTGCCGCCATTTCGTGCGCGCGCTGTTCTTGCGCTGCGCACTTCAACTGAAGTATTTGACGGAGCCGGTTGCGTTCCTGAGAGCCTCTTCCTTGGCGTCTCTATTCCTGTTGCGGCTCGTCAAAAGAAGATTCCTTTTCGAGTTTGGAGAAGATCCAGCGAGCTACGAATTCTTTGTGAGCAGTCCCGTCTGCAGTTGAATAGCCTTCATGAATAAGGTCTGGTTTCCGTTATCTCTCAACTCTCGTTTTGCTGTGCAGTTTGGTCCGAGAGTAACGGTAAGCCTTTGACCATTTGAACTTTGTGATATCCAAGTTGTTTCCAGAGAAATTCTGTTTGAGATGCAGTTTCTTGGAGCTAGTCCGTTGTGAATTCAAGTACCAATTCCGTCACTGAATTCTTGAGAACATATTTCAAAAGACTTTTGATAAAGACTTGGCATATGGGTAATGGCTATTGCCCGTACATCAGCGGTTGTGTAAGAACATTCAATCCTGACTCTAAGTACCAAGAGGATTAATTGGAGAACAGCATTTAGACTTTTACTACACCGAACTTACTGTCTAAAAAGTGTTTAGGGGGATATCTATATGCACATGTAGTCATATTCTCTTACTCACCAAGTGTAGTCTACGCAGCAGTCTCCATCTCCTTCCATTGGTGTAGCAAGTTACCTACTTCTTCTCCTCTTCCAGAGAGAGGCAAATTCCACACCAACTACAGGTACAAGAGGAGTAGCATTCGGATCGATAATAGCCTGAGCTATCTAAGGTCAAGCTTGTGGGAATGTATTAATGTTATGTTAATTCTTACAGGTGCCGGTAAGCTGAAGACACCAGGGTGTGGCAGTCTCTCTGTTGTACTTTGTACGTTATCCACTTCCCCTTTCCCCCTCATTCCTGGGCTCAGAGTTCTCTGGGACCAGGGGTGTTTGGGAATTGGGAAATTCTCATCTAGGCGACCTTCAACTGATCGGCCCAACAGAACTCAGGAGGTTCAGGTACGGCGTTCTTGACTCTCAAGGCTGAGTGGACAGCAACGGGCAGCTGGCAGACATGTACCTAGTCTCAACTCAAGGAGCTGAGTTCTAGACCAGCAAATCTGTCTAATGTTGGAGCAACCGACAAGGGGGCCGGCTCTGGTCGCGGGCCAGGCGTGGACAGGCCCAGACGGGCTTGCCTTAGGCGCGCCTTCAGCGCGCCACCGGCGCGCCCGCTGCACCTGCCCGCTGCGCGGACGGGGAGTCACTTTGTTTTTATACATACTGGAGGAGGGCGGGAGGCGTCCAAGAGCTGGACCGCTACCCTGCCTCCCCCTAAGATGGCGGCTAGCCCTCTGGCACCCGGCGTCAGCGCCTTAATCGGCTGTGCCGGTAGGGAAATCTAGTGCAGGGAGCCTTGGTGCGAAGCAAGTCTCGTACACAAGGATTGCCACAGTAGGTACATAAAATGCACAATTAAAATATATACAGATTTTAAAAAAGGATATTACAATATTACCAGCAAAGTGCACAGATAAGAGAGGGATAGTTGAGAGCGCCCCCGGCTTCCGCCTCAGGGGAAAGTATGCAAGTAGTCTGTGTGGGAGCGGGAAATAGCTCCTTAAGTAACCAGGGAGGGCGGGAGGCGTCCAAGAGCTGGACCGCTACCCTGCCTCCCCCTAAGATGGCGGCTAGCCCTCTGACACCCGGTGTCAGCGCCTCAATCGGCTGCGCCGGTAGGGAAATCTAGTGCAGGGAGCCTTGGTGCGACGCAAGTCTCATACACAAGGATCGCCACAGTAGGTACATAAAAATGCACAATTAAAATATATACAGATTTAAAAAAAGGATATTACGATATTACCAGCAAAGTGCACAGATATCAGATATCAGATACAGCTATCACAGGGTAGAATGCGTGGGGAACCACCTGCTCACTGGACACCAAGTGACACTTGACAGCTGTCACACTCGCTCCGGTGTCTCTGAGAGCTTCCACTCTATGGCCATTAATGGTCACCCTCTGCCTATATTTATTAGTGTTACTAGGCAGAGGGGGTGGAGGGACCATTTCCATGTCTCCTAAAGAGACCAGGGACATCTCTGTGGGACCCCTCCCACCAGGGGCAACCATCTCCTCCCCTCCCAGGGCTACACTCGCCAACTGACAGGGGGGGTGCATGTGGTGGTGCGTTAGAGTCCCTCATGGGACACTGGGGATCATAAAAACGATGTCCCACCTGCTTACAAACATAGCAGACTGTAGAACAACGAAGGCTGTGGATCCTACGTCTACCCAGCCCGGATCTCCACAATATAATCAACAGAACAAGAATGGCTGGATAGGCAAAGTTATTATCATTAATGACAGTGACGTAGTCGAAATGTACTACGTTACCAAGGCCTTTTGTACCAAAAGCAAATTTATTTAATTTTTGGTTTTTAAATTCATCAAAACATATGGGCAAACCAAAAGACTGTCACGACAGTGAGTACATGAATACAGTATTTACATTTATACACAACTACCACTATACATTATTTACAAATTGAAAAGCACACAATTCAAATGAGCACAGTTGTGAAAGACACACCAAGAAAAACAGTAACATTAATCAAATATCCAAACATAGATTGTGTTTATATACAGTGAAAAAGTTCCTACAAACAAAAATACAACCAGTCCATGGGGGTATGAAACCAAGGGACAGGCGGGAACAGGTGGAGTAGTACGCCTGCCTGCCTGACAACCCTGTGGTTGTGATTTATATTGGGTTACACAGCTAGGGTTCCAGGTGGTTTTTTGTTTTCACTTCCTAGGTGCACCCTTTTTGAATGGCCACAGGGTAGGTATGTCGACGCGTTTCGAACCGGATTTGTTGACGGTTCTCTTCAGGACGGGGACTGGGAACAAAACGTCTGTAATGATATACAGAGTGGGTGTCAGGATTAATTGTGATAGTTTTACAAGAACTTAATGGAATTGACTCCACAACTCAAAAAGACTTTTACCTGCACGAGGCAATGAGTATGCCTTGGTGACGGTAATTCGCCGGTGTAGGGATAATTTCTGTAAAAACATACAAGAGTGAAGCTTAGCACCCTGGGCTATGGTCAGATGTTTAAGGCTGTACTGATACAAAACACCAGTTATCCGAAAGGACCGGAATTCGTACCTGTAAGTAGCCGGTTATGGATCTTTCAAGTGTAGTTGTCCGCCACGCGGTACACACACGGGGTTAGGAATATTCACATGGTGGCAGTGTTTCAATTCAGGCTGAAAACAACACAGAGAGACCAGCGCGCGGGATTAAACAAGTGTTGCCACATGACGTGTGTCATATACTGTGAGACGCCGAGTGGCATAGCCTACCTGAAAAAGTGGCTTATGTAGCGCGTAAATCTCAAGGATCACTTCAGGACCGGTATGGGGTATGCCTGTACCTGCATTACAAGGAGGCAGAGATTCATTAAATCACACGGGCCCGTCTGGCGGGGGGTAAAAGTGAACTAGCGCTTCGCGCATTTGGGCAGAAAACATGCACGGTGCTTACTTTGACGGGAGGATTCAATCACTCGAGGTCTCTCTGGCAGGAACGCGCACGGTCTGTCAGTGAGTCACAGCACTGGATGAGGTTTTTTTGAAAACTCCCTTGCCGATTGGCTTGTGGGAGTGGCTGAGGGGCGTAATCAGTGGAGGATCATGGTCCATGTAGTTCGGGCCAATATTAAGAGAATATTAACACGTCTTTATCGGGCATTGTGTGCAGCGCGTGATCACACCAGGACAACAGTATGATCGAGAAAATAAACTGGGTGTTGGACACTATTTCCAAAGTACGCTATGAGATCCGAATATGTCACCAGTAGGACCAGGCACCAAGGCAGTGTAGCAACAAACATAGTAGGTAACTCATGTACAGAATATTATGCTGAGCATAAACAGAAATTACACCTCCGGGTTAAAAACAGCAGCAGCACAACCAAGCTCAGCCGAGCAACTGAGGAGTGGATTACAGACTCGAAATTTCTGACATTTCGTTCAGGCCAATGTTGGAAGTATCGAACTTCAGGATGAGATACGCCTCTTTCTGGGCTAGGCGCAGATCAGGGTCTCCACTGCCGCCCCTGATAACTGCCAGGACTGTCCATCTGATATCTTGACTGGAATGTTTTTTTTGCAGAAAGTGTGAAACAAGCGGGGCTGTCAGAGTTTTGTTATTGATTCTCGAGCGATGCTGGATAATGCGCTGGCGGACCTCCTGGGTGGTTTTACCGATGTAAATCATCTTACATGGGCATTGGATGGCATACACAGTGTACTTGGTTTTACAGTTAGTATGTTCATTGTGGCGCCAGAATTTCCTCCCATCTGTGAATAGTGACCCTTCCATGGTGAATTCGCAGACAGAGCAGGTCCCACACTTTCGGTGCCCCGTCACCGGATTTGCTCCAAAGATGGTATTCTGTTGGTCCCTTTTTGGTTGTGGTCTGGTTGATGTTATCATTTGCCCAATACTCTTGTTCTTTTTCAACGCAAAAAGGGGGGCACCTATGTCCGGAAGGATTTCCTTAACCAGGTGCCAACTACGTCTGATGATTTTTTGCAGCTGGTTTGTATGGGGGCCAAACGTGGAAACGCATACCATCCGGTCTGTTGCGGGTTTTGTTCTTTTCTCCAGGAGGTGTTCCCTGGGTGTCCATCTCGCTCTCTTCATAGAGTGTTTCAGAAGTTTCTGGGGGTAGCCACGTTCCTGTAGTTTGGATGTCAGTGCTTGTCCATGTAGTTCGAATTGCTCTACTGTGGTACAGTTACGTCGCACCCGGAGATATTGGCCATAAGGGAGATTATCCCTTAGGCTGCGCGGGTGGTAGCTCTTATAATGGAGAGCATTGTTCTTATCCGTCTTCTTTTGGTACAAAGAGCATGACTGGGCATTTTCTTTAACTGAGACTTCCACATCCAGGAACGGCAGAGTTTTTTCATGATAGCACAGACTGAATTTAATGTCCGGGCTCCTGTTGTTCAGCCAAACATGGAATTCTTCCAGCTGTGTAGATGTGCCATTCCACACACACCAGACATCGTCTATAAATCGGAGCCATTGTCCGATGTGATCTCTGTACGGGTTGTTGTTCAGGACATATTTTTCTTCAAATTGGCCCATGAACAAAATGGCCATTTCAGGGGCAAAGGGGCAGCCCATCGCCGAGCCTTTGATTTGCAAGAACATTTCGTCCTCAAAGGTGAAGAAGTTTTTCTTGAGGGCCACTGTAGCCAAGGAGATTATCAGTTCTGTTGGTACCCTGTGAGGGCGCGGTCGTTCTTCCAAGTAGAGTTCCATAACATCCAAACCGTCTTGCTGGGGTATTTGGGTATAAAGCGAGGACACGTCCATGGTGGCCAATAGCTGACAGGAAGGATCAAATGTTACACCTTCAACCTTGTTGATAAAGTCCATTGTGTCCCTCAGGTAAGATGGCACTTGTACAACCAAAGGTTTCAGAAATACGTCCACAAATTTGGAGATGGGCTCAAGAACAGAGTCACACCCAGACACTATAGGGCGCCCCGGTGGTACTTTAGGATCTTTGTGCACCTTGGGTAAAAAATACAGGTGTGGAGTCCGTGGATGTTGTTTTATCAGGTACTGTGATTCTTTTGGTCCAAGAATTCCTGCATCTCTGGCTGCATTTACAAGTCCTTTTATTTGGTCCTGGATTTGTGCCGTGGGGTCATGGCTGATCTTGCGGTACCACTCCTGGTTATATACGTGATTGCGTCCCTCTGTCCGATATAGTTCTTTGGACCAAAGGACCACCGCTCCCCCCTTGTCCGCTTGCCTGATGACGGCTTCCTTCTGGGTTTTAAGTTCAATATTGGCCTCTCTGTGTTTTTTAGAAATATTTCTGGGAACAAACGGGCGTTGATTCTCTAGTACATTGAGTGATGACATGACTGAGCGTTCGAACGCAAGAATGTTTTTGGACATATTATGATTAGCCGGGCAGAAGGAGGATTTGTTCCTCAGGCCTGAAGCTTCTGTGCTGATTTGTTCTTTTGCATCCTTGAAAAACCATCTCAGACGGATCTTCCGAAAGAATTCCATCACTTCCAGTTTTATCTTGGTGAAATCCATGGCAACCCCAGGGACAAAGGAAAGGCCCATCTCCAGAACTTCCTGTTCAGCTTTTGACAGGGTCTTTTCAGAAATATTGATGATAGCTGATGGTCTTATGAGTTGTAATGCTTCTTGCGGGTGGTCATTTCCCATTGGGGCTTGAATCTTGTTCTCTTCGGCTGTTGGCCTTGGCCTAAAAAAGGCCTCTTGGGGGTGTTCCTGTTCTGCTGGTTTCTGTTCGACGGGCCCTCTCCTGCATCAGAGTCCTCCATCGATTCAGACGAGGATGTTTCCGAGAAGGTAGTGAATCTTCTCTTAGATCTTCCCTGATTGGAATTCAAATATCTGATTGAATCCGATCTGCTATAGAACTCGTCTTTTAAGTAGGGGTACACATTGTCAATATTGAAGTTCTTCTGATCTTTTTCAAACTTCGTTGTTTTAAAATTGATGGTGTTGTCTCGGAAGGTGACCATTTCCTTTTCAATTTTGTCAAGAAGAGCTTTAGCCTCTATTTCCGTGTGATTATCTCTGATGGCTTTAAGTTGTTCCTCAATTTCCTCTTCCTCTTTTTTGAGGATTCGCTGGGCCGTCTCGACAGTGTGTACCATTAGGTCCCTACTGCATTTAGTGCTGATAAAGCTGAACCCTTTGCGGTAAACCGGATCATCAGTGAAAATGACAGGGACGTTTTTTATCTGGAGGCCCCACGGGATAGTACCAGCTCGCAAATTCGCAAGTAGAAAGTGGCCATGCAGTTCCGTTCGAACATGTTTTTTCCGAAGTCTGGTTAGTTTTTCGGCATAGTTGAGCTGTTTGGCTGTGCTGCTGAGTTTGACTGATGAAAAGAGTGTGGAGTCTGACATTAATTTTTTAATATGGTCCTCACTGAACGATAACGTATCTTGTTCAGCCATATTGCTTTTTTTTGGGAAGCAGGGACCTCCCCTAATACACTCAATGAAAGAAATCGACTACAATTTTATGTCGAAAAAAGAAGAACTTTGCGGGCCTCCGCCCGCACTACCAAACTGTAGAACAACGAAGGCTGTGGATCCTACGTCTACCCAGCCCGGATCTCCACAATATAATCAACAGAACAAGAATGGCTGGATAGGCAAAGTTATTATCATTAATGACAGTGACGTAGTCGAAATGTACTACGTTACCAAGGCCTTTTGTACCAAAAGCAAATTTATTTAATTTTTGGTTTTTAAATTCATCAAAACATATGGGCAAACCAAAAGACTGTCACGACAGTGAGTACATGAATACAGTATTTACATTTATACACAACTACCACTATACATTATTTACAAATTGAAAAGCACACAATTCAAATGAGCACAGTTGTGAAAGACACACCAAGAAAAACAGTAACATTAATCAAATATCCAAACATAGATTGTGTTTATATACAGTGAAAAAGTTCCTACAAACAAAAATACAACCAGTCCATGGGGGTATGAAACCAAGGGACAGGCGGGAACAGATGGAGTAGTACGCCTGCCTGCCTGACAACCCTGTGGTTGTGATTTATATTGGGTTACACAGCTAGGGTTCCAGGTGGTTTTTTGTTTTCACTTCCTAGGTGCACCCTTTTTGAATGGCCACAGGGTAGGTATGTCGACGCGTTTCGAACCGGATTTGTTGACGGTTCTCTTCAGGATGGGGACTGGGAACAAAACGTCTGTAATGATATACAGAGTGGGTGTCAGGATTAATTGTGATAGTTTTACAAGAACTTAATGGAATTGACTCCACAACTCAAAAAGACTTTTACCTGCACGAGGCAATGAGTATGCCTTGGTGACGGTAATTCGCCGGTGTAGGGATAATTTCTGTAAAAACATACAAGAGTGAAGCTTAGCACCCTGGGCTATGGTCAGATGTTTGAGGCTGTACTGATACAAAACACCAGTTATCCGAAAGGACCGGAATTCGTACCTGTAAGTAGCCGGTTATGGATCTTTCAAGTGTAGTTGTCCGCCACGCGGTACACACACGGGGTTAGGAATATTCACATGGTGGCAGTGTTTCAATTCAGGCTGAAAACAACACAGAGAGACCAGCGCGCGGGATTAAACAAGTGTTGCCACATGACGTGTGTCATATACTGTGAGACGCCGAGTGGCATAGCCTACCTGAAAAAGTGGCTTATGTAGCGCGTAAATCTCAAGGATCACTTCAGGACCGGTATGGGGTATGCCTGTACCTGCATTACAAGGAGGCAGAGATTCATTAAATCACACGGGCCCGTCTGGCGGGGGGTAAAAGTGAACTAGCGCTTCGCGCATTTGGGCAGAAAACATGCACGGTGCTTACTTTGACGGGAGGATTCAATCACTCGAGGTCTCTCTGGCAGGAACGCGCACGGTCTGTCAGTGAGTCACAGCACTGGATGAGGTTTTTTTGAAAACTCCCTTGCCGATTGGCTTGTGGGAGTGGCTGAGGGGCGTAATCAGTGGAGGATCATGGTCCATGTAGTTCGGGCCAATATTAAGAGAATATTAACACGTCTTTATCGGGCATTGTGTGCAGCGCGTGATCACACCAGGACAACAGTATGATCGAGAAAATAAACTGGGTGTTGGACACTATTTCCAAAGTACGCTATGAGATCCGAATATGTCACCAGTAGGACCAGGCACCAAGGCGCCCTATAGTGTCTGGGTGTGACTCTGTTCTTGAGCCCATCTCCAAATTTGTGGACGTATTTCTGAAACTTTGGTTGTACAAGTGCCATCTTACCTGAGGGACACAATGGACTTTATCAACAAGGTTGAAGGTGTAACATTTGATCCTTCCTGTCAGCTATTGGCCACCATGGACGTGTCCTCGCTTTATACCCAAATACCCCAGCAAGACGGTTTGGATGTTATGGAACTCTACTTGGAAGAACGACCGCGCCCTCACAGGGTACCAACAGAACTGATAATCTCCTTGGCTACAGTGGCCCTCAAGAAAAACTTCTTCACCTTTGAGGACGAAATGTTCTTGCAAATCAAAGGCTCGGCGATGGGCTGCCCCTTTGCCCCTGAAATGGCCATTTTGTTCATGGGCCAATTTGAAGAAAAATATGTCCTGAACAACAACCCGTACAGAGATCACATCGGACAATGGCTCCGATTTATAGACGATGTCTGGTGTGTGTGGAATGGCACATCTACACAGCTGGAAGAATTCCATGTTTGGCTGAACAACAGGAGCCCGGACATTAAATTCAGTCTGTGCTATCATGAAAAAACTCTGCCGTTCCTGGATGTGGAAGTCTCAGTTAAAGAAAATGCCCTGTCATGCTCTTTGTACCAAAAGAAGACGGATAAGAACAATGCTCTCCATTATAAGAGCTACCACCCGCGCAGCCTAAGGGATAATCTCCCTTATGGCCAATATCTCCGGGTGCGACGTAACTGTACCACAGTAGAGCAATTCGAACTACATGGACAAGCACTGACATCCAAACTACAGGAACGTGGCTACCCCCAGAAACTTCTGAAACACTCTATGAAGAGAGCGAGATGGACACCCAGGGAACACCTCCTGGAGAAAAGAACAAAACCCGCAACAGACCGGATGGTATGCGTTTCCACGTTTGGCCCCCACACAAACCAGCTGCAAAAAATCATCAGACGTAGTTGGCACCTGGTTAAGGAAATCCTTCCGGACATAGGTGCCCCCCTTTTTGCGTTGAAAAAGAACAAGAGTATTGGGCAAATGATAACATCAACCAGACCACAACCAAAAAGGGACCAACAGAATACCATCTTTGGAGCAAATCCGGTGACGGGGCACCGAAAGTGTGGGACCTGCTCTGTCTGCGAATTCACCATGGAAGGGTCACTATTCACAGATGGGAGGAAATTCTGGCGCCACAATGAACATACTAACTGTAAAACCAAGTACACTGTGTATGCCATCCAATGCCCATGTAAGATGATTTACATCGGTAAAACCACCCAGGAGGTCCGCCAGCGCATTATCCAGCATCGCTCGAGAATCAATAACAAAACTCTGACAGCCCCGCTTGTTTCACACTTTCTGCAAAAAAAACATTCCAGTCAAGATATCAGATGGACAGTCCTGGCAGTTATCAGGGGCGGCAGTGGAGACCCTGATCTGCGCCTAGCCCAGAAAGAGGCGTATCTCATCCTGAAGTTCGATACTTCCAACATTGGCCTGAACGAAATGTCAGAAATTTCGAGTCTGTAATCCACTCCTCAGTTGCTCGGCTGAGCTTGGTTGTGCTGCTGCTGTTTTTAACCCGGAGGTGTAATTTCTGTTTATGCTCAGCATAATATTCTGTACATGAGTTACCTACTATGTTTGTTGCTACACTGCCTTGGTGCCTGGTCCTACTGGTGACATATTCGGATCTCATAGCGTACTTTGGAAATAGTGTCCAACACCCAGTTTATTTTCTCGATCATACTGTTGTCCTGGTGTGATCACGCGCTGCACACAATGCCCGATAAAGACGTGTTAATATTCTCTTAATATTGGCCCGAACTACATGGACCATGATCCTCCACTGATTACGCCCCTCAGCCACTCCCACAAGCCAATCGGCAAGGGAGTTTTCAAAAAAACCTCATCCAGTGCTGTGACTCACTGACAGACCGTGCGCGTTCCTGCCAGAGAGACCTCGAGTGATTGAATCCTCCCGTCAAAGTAAGCACCGTGCATGTTTTCTGCCCAAATGCGTGAAGCGCTAGTTCACTTTTACCCCCCGCCAGACGGGCCCGTGTGATTTAATGAATCTCTGCCTCCTTGTAATGCAGGTACAGGCATACCCCATACCGGTCCTGAAGTGATCCTTGAGATTTACGCGCTACATAAGCCACTTTTTCAGGTAGGCTATGCCACTCGGCGTCTCACAGTATATGACACACGTCATGTGGCAACACTTGTTTAATCCCGCGCGCTGGTCTCTCTGTGTTGTTTTCAGCCTGAATTGAAACACTGCCACCATGTGAATATTCCTAACCCCGTGTGTGTACCGCGTGGCGGACAACTACACTTGAAAGATCCATAACCGGCTACTTACAGGTACGAATTCCGGTCCTTTCGGATAACTGGTGTTTTGTATCAGTACAGCCTTAAACATCTGACCATAGCCCAGGGTGCTAAGCTTCACTCTTGTATGTTTTTACAGAAATTATCCCTACACCGGCGAATTACCGTCACCAAGGCATACTCATTGCCTCGTGCAGGTAAAAGTCTTTTTGAGTTGTGGAGTCAATTCCATTAAGTTCTTGTAAAACTATCACAATTAATCCTGACACCCACTCTGTATATCATTACAGACGTTTTGTTCCCAGTCCCCGTCCTGAAGAGAACCGTCAACAAATCCGGTTCGAAACGCGTCGACATACCTACCCTGTGGCCATTCAAAAAGGGTGCACCTAGGAAGTGAAAACAAAAAACCACCTGGAACCCTAGCTGTGTAACCCAATATAAATCACAACCACAGGGTTGTCAGGCAGGCAGGCGTACTACTCCATCTGTTCCCGCCTGTCCCTTGGTTTCATACCCCCATGGACTGGTTGTATTTTTGTTTGTAGGAACTTTTTCACTGTATATAAACACAATCTATGTTTGGATATTTGATTAATGTTACTGTTTTTCTTGGTGTGTCTTTCACAACTGTGCTCATTTGAATTGTGTGCTTTTCAATTTGTAAATAATGTATAGTGGTAGTTGTGTATAAATGTAAATACTGTATTCATGTACTCACTGTCGTGACAGTCTTTTGGTTTGCCCATATGTTTTGATGAATTTAAAAACCAAAAATTAAATAAATTTGCTTTTGGTACAAAAGGCCTTGGTAACGTAGTACATTTCGACTACGTCACTGTCATTAATGATAATAACTTTGCCTATCCAGCCATTCTTGTTCTGTTGATTACAAACATAGCAGGTCATTGGGCCCCTATGAACAGGTTTACCTGTCGGGCCCCTGGCTTCTTCACAGGGGGAGGCTGGGAACCCTTCCCTTGGGGATTACTTTGGGGCCCTTTCTGGAACTCCCTCTGTTTACCCTTGTCCCCCCCCCCACTCTTCTGCTGGGGACCCTGCCCACCTTTGGCTGAGTCTCCCACTGGACCCTTGTGGACCCTGGTACTGTCCCAGCAGTCCGCCTCCTCAGCAAGTTTTTTAGGGTTAGATATCTTGCTATCAATAAGGTGCTGGCGCAGCTCTGGAAAACAGTTATTAGACAAGTGCTCCCAAGCAAACAAATCATAAAGAGCTTCATAACTTTCCTGATGCTGCCCTTTACCCAACCATCCATGGCTCTGCAAAATAATGACACATATTCAACCCACGTAGTACCAGGCAATTTCTTACATTCTCTAAAGGTTTGTCTGTACTTTTCTGGGGTTCGGCCATACCTTAACATTAAAGCATCTTTCATATGAGCATAAGACGTCCTATCCTCAACAGGCATGTCTAACAGGGTATCTCTCCCCTCATTTACAAAGCAACCCCACAACCCCGCTCCCCAATTCTTCTCAGGGACCTGGTGGGCCAACAATGCTAACTCATATGCTTTAAACCATTGACCAATATCCTCATTCTTCTGAAAATCTTTTATCACATCTTTGGGAAAATAAAACCTACTTTCTGCAGGCACAGATGGGATGCTGCCACCAGAGGGATTTAATTCTAAACTCTTAGCTTGGAACTCCGTTTCCCTCACCATTTTTTCAAGCTGAAAAGCTAACTTTTCTCTTTCAAAATCCAACCTTTTGACCTCCATATCAGCTTCTTTCCTGCCTTTTGCATTTTCTAACTCCAACTGCCCATTTATCTTAAGTTTTGCCATTTCCATGTTGTATACACGCTCCTTCTCCCTTTCTTCTCTTTCTTCAGGAGAAAGACCCTTGGAGGACACACTGCTACCGGGGGAGGACAACGGCCATTCACTGGCACCTCCTCATCCCCTTCCCCTGGTGGTACCACCACCGCATCAGAGGGATTTCTGGACTCTAACCAGGCCTCCAAAGATTTGCGAAAATCCTCTTTAATTTCGAGGCCTGTGGTAGGAACTTTAAACTGCTCGCAAAAGTGTTGCAGCTGCTTCTTCCTGTATTTCTTTATCTTCTTCCTATCAAAGTCCTCCACAACAGCAATAGGGGTAGTGACTCCGGCATCACTCATGGTCAAAACTGGCAGTGTTCAAAAAAAAATCAAGCTTCAGAAAAGCGGAGAACAAAAATAGAATCCTACAAAAAATAGACTGTGGCTGCGCTATGGTCTGCTTTCACTATGTAGCGCACACTAATCACTGTACATGGGTCATAAATGCAAAGTTCAAATCCCACCGCTGCCACCAATGTTAGACTTGGCTGTCTCTAGTTGGCAGAGGTATACACTTCTGACAAATAGGGACTCGCCTCCTCTAGTCAGGGCAAGGGGATCACACACTTAGATAACCCCTGCTCACCCCCTTGGTAGCTTGGCAAAGCAGACAGGCTTATTTCAGAGGCAGTGCGTTAAGCATTTATGACCACATACAGTAATAAAGTGAATACACTACAAATGGACACGACACAGTAGTATTATAAAAATAAGGATTTTTATATAAGGCTTAGCACAAGACCAAATAACGACAAAAATATACCACAGTCTTATTAAATACTCTTGGAAGGAAAAATAATAGTTCAAGTGTAATTTCTTCTTAGCACAAAGTCTTTAGTAACAAAAGCAACTCTTCTTCTTTAAATCACAGTTCTTGGCATCTCATCAGATGGAGAAGTGTGGCTCACTGGTTAGAGCAGGCAGACCCTGAAGCAGAGGTCAGACCCGGGACCAGGGTTCGATTCCCGACGCGGCAGGGTGCTGAGCTCAAATGTCCACGGACTCGATAATTCTCGCTTCGGTGCCTGACCTAATCATGGGTTTACACTCTGCAACTCTGGGCATTAAGCTTGCTTAATCTCCACAACGGCCCCCCGCGGCGGGATGCCTGGCTTTCACCTTGGGGATGCCCTGTATGGGCTATCTCACAGGGAAAAACCAGGATGGGTTCCCAAGGCAAGCGCGGAGATACCCCTTCGGGGGTCGATTCTGGCGCTATATAAGAAATGCAATAATAATAATAATTGGCAACAATGTAACCCACACGGGAGTCACACGACGTCGAGGCAAAGTCACACAGACACCAAACCAGCAGAAACCAGAAATAGTTAGACAAGAAAATAGTCACTTGTCCAAAAACCATCCACACAAACGGATGCGTTATTAAACCCAGAGTTCAGGGATACCAAACTCGACATTGCACCATGCTCCCCGAGCCAGCTAGGATTATAGCAATAATAACCCCGGCAGCCCATTGTAACTAATGGGGAGCAGGTAACCTCACAATAGTGAAAAACGAATATGGCTGGAATTCACTATTAGGACATGCCAACTTGGTCAGGCTTGTCCTACCTTATACTTACAATGCACCCTGCCCTCGGGCCTACCATAGGGGTGACTAACATGAAGTTAAGGGAAGGTTAAGGGACTGGCAAGTAGGTGTACTTGCGCAGTCAGCGTGACAGTACCAGACTGCACGTAGGTCTAGCAATGGCAGACCTTTAGACATACTTTTACTAGGCCGCTCTTGTGGGTGGCGTGGAGTGCAAAAAAACGATGGATTTGGGCCCAGATCTTTGGACTGGGGTGAATGTGTGACATTGATCCACATTCTGTCCATCACCTGTTTTGTTTGCAAATTCCGCCCTAAGTGCGCTGGGGATGCTCAGACGTGGGTCCCAGGCACTCCACACCACTGGAGTCAAGCTAGCCGGGCTGATGAGAGGTGTTACCTCGAAACCGGTCCGGTCCTCAGATGCTTGATTCCGTTCTGGGAAGGACATGGCTTTTGTAGTTCGGACTGGACTGTTCCCATGGGGCACAGGGTCAGAGCTGATTTGCATATCGCCATTGTCTAACCCAGGGTGGTGTGGAGTGCAAAAAAACGATGGATTTGGGCCCAGATCTTTGGACTGGGGTGAATTTGTGACATTTCTCCACATTCTGTCCATCACCTGTTTTGTTTGCAAATTCTGCCCTAAGTGCGCTGGGGATGCTCAGACGTGGGTCCCAGGCACTCCACACCACTGAAGTCAAGCTAGCCGGGCTGATGAGAGGTGTTACCCCGAAACCGGTCCGGTCCTCGGATGCTTGATTCCGTTCTGGGAAGGACATGGCTTTTGTAGTTCGGACTGGACTGTTCCCATGGGGCACAGGGTCAGAGCTGATTTGCATATCGCCATTGTCTAACCCAGGGTGGTGTGGAGTGCAAAAAAACGATGGATTTGGGCCCAGATCTTTGGACTGGGGTGAATGTGTGACATTGATCCACATTCTGTCCATCACCTGTTTTGTTTGCAAGCCCACGAGCAGCATTTGTATTTAAAAGCCCTGGCACTCCTGGTGCACTACACTAGGGACTGACAGTAAACCAAATAAGCCAAAAATGGAATTCAATCAATACAGTAATTTTACATAGGGAGCAATTGCACTGTGGCACTGATCAGCAGTGGCACAGTGCCCAAAGCAATATACCAGCAAAAACATCGTAAACAGAGGAGGCAAACAGAAAACAATGGAGGAGAGACTCAGGCCAATGATGTCAGGTCTAACATTCACGTTTTGCAATCAGACTCTAGAACTTCTGGAATTCGCTGTCTCCCTTAGTAGGAACCCACTCAGACCTTTATTTAGTAATATATGAAAACACGTCATTCCCATTCCTACTTGAACTATCCATCTCCTAACATTCATATAATCTCCATAGATTTGCTGTGTTATATACATTCAGGTTTTTGCCACTTCCCTCAATTCTCTTATTTTTTTTTTTTCAGTATAATCTGTTCAGTGATTTTTGTGTCGGAGTGTTTTATCTGGATTCTTATCCCTATACTGAGAAAAGCGTTCTAAATGTTTTGTGGTGCAGTAGCACAATGGGAAAACGTGAAATACATCAATAAATAGAGTCTGGACTGCGCTACAAAAGTCAGAATGGGAAACTTTCTATCCAGAGTGGCAATTTCTTGGGCTCATGTGTATCCCGTAAATGCCACATCGGCAGCCATTTCCTTCAACGTGCATCCCCATAGTGATGCATTGGCAATAACAGTCATTACACCTGTTACTTTTTACAGTTGTTATTTCATTGCTTTTTATATGCGTCCCTATTTTGGTCGTTTTGCTTAAAGTAGTCCTCGTAATTTTACTTTGCATCTCCAAACAAGAAAAGAGTGTGATTTCCCTCTTTGTTCTCGACAGGAACTATTCTTTTTGAAGCAGCCTTTTCTCTGCAGGCCCACGTGTGTTGGTGTAGTTCCTTTAGCGAGCAATTACCGCCTTCCCACACTGCTCACATTTTCAGACAACCAGCTATAGGCATCAATTAAACCCATTGTAAGTTGGATGCTTTTTATTTCAGGGATGATGGGAGGGAGACGCGTACACAATCAGAGGCTTTTCAACATGTTCTTTATGATATTGTCAGACCTATTACATCTAGCAGGTAAACTGTTTCTGCTAAGTCGAGGTTCCTCAGCTATTCATTTCAGACAGCAGTTCTTAGCAGCAAAAAAGTATTGACTCAACTGTAGATGGCATGTGAGAGATGGAGTATTCCGAAGCCTACAGGCTTTGTTATTGAGTTAAAAACCCTACACATATGAGCCAGTTGACAGTGGATCAGCAGCTGCCTTAAAAGCACCACCACAAATAACCACAAGTGTGTGCCATATTGCAACAATTTGCTTAAACAAATAGATACAACTCTTGGGGAAGGGGAGTAGTCAAACAGCAAAAATATCAGTTAGCCTCGGGCTCGAAAAAATATCATCCTAATCCTGAGGCACTACCCTACCTCAAGTCAAGCCTCCCGGCTTCATGCTCAACCAATGAGTGGCAAAGTTAATAGATCCTGCCTTTACTACCGGGTGCCAAAATATTGCCTCTGCAAATGTATTTTTGCAGACAGATGCTGCAATGCACTCACACTTATGCACAGTAGCCGTTCTGTAATGGACAAAAAAAATACGTATGGAACTCAATTACGTAATGGCTGCCGTTTATGCATGTACATGCACATGCATGTTCGGTGGTTGTTCTGCAATTTTGTTTTAACTACTTTACAAGATGGTCACTGTACATTATTTGTCTATTTTCGTTATGTGCCTTTGGCGTGGACCACGTCCCAAGTGGTGTCAGAAATCTTTACAAAGTACCAGAATGGTAAGAGCAACAAACAGTTTTAGAAATGATATAGAGTACAATAAAGACAGATACAAACATAGGGGCAGATTTACAAGCCCCTTTCGATAGCTTACATCACTTTTTGTGAAGCAGCGGTGGCGTAAACAGTGCACCATGTTGCGTCCCATTTACAGCGTGACACATCTAGGGAGATGCGTCATGTTGTAAAGCCATGCGTCACATTATACCAGCGTCGGGTATAATGTATGCAGGGTGGGCGGTCCCACACAAAAAGCCTTGTAGAAGTGACACAGTGAAATCTGCAAGATTTCACTGCGCCACTTCTAGGACGTCACTGCATCAAAACCCTACACTTGCTTGGAGCAGGAGTAAGGAGTGAAACAGTGTATTGGGAATAGTTCTCCCTGTGCATTGCTGGAGTTGCATGATGCTTGCGACACAACTCCAGCAATGCGTGACTTTTGCAGCAACAGATGCGTCAGAGTTTCTGACGCAACTGTCAATCCTTGCGCCATGGGGCACTGTATTGTAAATACGGCGCATCCATGGTAGCGCGAGGGTTTCACATGGAGGCGCAGGGAAACTGACGCATCTGTACAAATGTATCAGTTTCTTGCAAATCTGCCCCATGCTGTGCAGGGCTTTGTACTTTATTATACATACATGCCCAAGTATAAGATTTGAGCAAAGTGCAGATCATGAGCAAGTGCGTACAAGTTTTCAAATTCGAGAAATAATTTGGAAAATAATTACTTATATATGAATATGATCGAATGGTAAATGAAGTAAAGTTAGTTTTGATCCAATAAGAGGGCGATTGAGCAACTTGGATAGGTATTGATCCATTACGCACTATCTCATGTTGCCAGATAGCCTACAACTAGAATGTAATGGGCATGAAGGAGAAATTGTTGAAAGAGATTTCATCACGGCCTTGAAGATCTCAGGACATGAGCGTTCTTCTGATTCATGGGAAAATGGAATGCCCCAGCTTGGGCGCACATCCTGAGAAGGCTTGGTTGAAGGCTCATTTTCTCTGGCAGAAGGGCACTTCAAGTAGCAGGGTATTTGTGCTCTGGAGTCTTTTTCCCCCAGATATGAAATTTTCTCAGAGAGATAGATCAGTGAATATGTGTGTAAGGATTTGTGAATAATGCATGCTGATTTCAGAATGCTTATTCAATCAATCTTTATTTCAATCAATTCAGATCATAAATGACATTTTACAATAAAAAGGCGCTTTTCCCTCCATAAATTGATACAAGTCTTAATATAGTTAATGGATATAAAAGTACAATGATATTAAAAATCCAAGCCTTAAATGTTTCAATTGATATATTAAAATACCTTAAAATCATATTAATATAAAGACGGCGTAAATGACTCAATAAAACAATTGGCATTTCTAAGCAAGGAAAATAATCTTGGAACCCACAACTTTCTGTGACACTGGTGGCAAGAACACCAGAAATAGGATATAGTGTTTATCACAGCTACATAGACTCATACAAAGAGTGGGTTATTAAAGTAGCGAGAGGAAATGTCACCTAATATTGTAATGACAACCATTTTCCTGTGTAATACCCCATACCCATTACTGCATCATTTTGTTCTTTACAATTTTTGATTTGGATATTCTAGTGTGGTCATTACAATTTTTGCCATTTTTCATTCCCGGATTGACCATGTCAAACTCAAAAATTTGGCAACAGCTATTACACACTGGGTGCCAGTGTCGGTCAGCAGTATTCTCGAGGCAATAGCACTGCTCCTAACGCCCATGTTCCTGCATAAAGGGCGCAACCATTTTTTACGTGGGTCCTGGTATGCCGGACAGACAAATAAAATATGTGGGTAAGTTTCCTCGTGGTCCAGACACAACTTACATATACTATCATTGTCACTGTGCCACTTGCATGTAAATACATTTACCGGTAATGTGCCTACCCGGAATTGAAAGTATACACATCTATACCTGGGTTTGGTGATGACATCCCAATATTTCTCATATTGTGGGCAGGGTTTAAACTATAAAAATGTACCCATCAGTGATGTGGATTCCGAAGTAGTGATATAATTATTTGCCATCATAGACCAGTATAGTCTTTTCATCTCTTTTTTGGAGGGAAATTGATGGCTCTCAGGGTCATCCCATAGGTGTCGCAGACCCATACTGGCCGATGTAGTTTTTATGTTTTGCAGCTACTTGACCAAAGTCTCCGCCAGTACGCTATTGGAAGAAACATAGCAACCTCTTCCAGTCTGCTACAGCCTAGGTCATAGAACACTGGTTTTAAAGGAGTGCTCATTGGCAGGCCAATAACACTTCTCACAAATGTATTCTGTGCTAAGACTAATGGCTTTATGTCACTAAAACCCCAGAGTTCAGCACCATTAGTAACACAAGCTAATACTTTGGTGTTGTATATCTTAAGTATAGGGTACATGGGTTGGGTATAAGAAGTCTTATATTCCTTCAGCAAAGCACCAGCTAAATGACTTTGCATTAGGGCCAAGGTATTTATCTGGGGATTCCAATTAAGTCTATTCCCCAACGTGATCCCCCAGATAGTTAAAAACATCAGTCTGCTCCAATAATTCTCCATTAAGAAACACCCTACCCTTAATTGCTCTGTGCTTGTGCAGGACCATAAACTTTGTTTTGTCTTCATTTATCACTAACCCATGCTTATTGCTTTCATTGGGAGCCAGCTTAGTGATATCAAGATGGGGTGAAATGATTGTACTTTCATGAGCCCAATATTTTTCTGGCAGCTGAAGATATATTTTCAAGGGAGTCATGTATAGCTATGGATCCCTTTTTTAGCAGTGGTAGCCGGCACAGGGGCAGTGGAGCGGGGGGTGGGTAGTTGACAGACGAATGAAAGGTTGTAATTAAATAAATAAATAATACCAAATCTGTCTTCTGTCAGCTTCCCCCCTTGCAGTGGCCTGCCCTGCCTCACCGCAACTTGCTTACCTGTGCCGGCCGCCACTGCTTTTTAGCATGGCATCACTACCGTATAGCCTGTGGAGGACTAGAGATTGGACCATCTGTTACAAGTCCACAGGTGAGAGGAGCTGAATAACTCCACAAAGGAGTTTGATTTGAAGCTGAGTTCCTTTAGGTAAGTCTTTCTGTGGGATTGGCGGTTCAGATTCTTGTCAAGTTGGATGCCAAAGGATTTCACACAATCAACAATGTAAGACTGGCATTTGAGAGTGTTGGTGGTCTTAAGCTGGGATTGTCCCAGTATTTATCTGGTAGGAGGAGGGAGATATCTGAAAAAATTCTGTCCTCAAGGTATTTAAATTGCGGTGATGGTCGGACATCCATAATGAAATATTTCCCAGAGTTTGACGAGGTATTACGAGTAAGGGTGGGCGTAGTGCTCCGGTCCGTCCACAGAGTGTGCGTAGTTTCACCTACTTGGCGATTCACAAAGTAGGCGTAGTAGGCAACACTATGCACACGTCATGGCAGAACAAAGTTGCCTGCCACCCGCCTCCCTCCCGCCCTCTTCTAAATGCCCAAAATAATGTTAAACATTGTAAAACTAATAAAAAAGGACTTACCTGAGATGCGGCGTCCCGGGGCTCCCTCTTCCTAGTGTCGCGCCGACTTCTTCCAGACAAATGCGCATGCGCGGGCGCCAGCGCATTTCTTGCAAGAAATGTGCATGCGGGGCGCATGCATATGCGCATTTGTCTGGAAGAAGCCGGATATCCTCTCATCCTATTTCGAAAGTCCTGCCTTACCCGGAGCAGGCGGTAAATATACTGAGAGTGTGTTGATGTCCCTTCCATCCCACTGGGCCTCTGCCCCTGAGAACCGGCCGCCAGTATCTGTCCATATCTTATTAACAATAAGGGGCATACTCTTATTAACTAATATGGCCGTCCCCCTCAAGCCCGTGGTATAGTCTGAATGTACTAAAGGTTTGTACCCCCACCTAGTGAGGGCGTTGGATTTCTGGCCTACGAGATGCGTTTCTTACAGCAGGACTACATCAGGTGAGAGTCTTTTTAGATACTGTTGCACTATCCCTTTTTTAATCTTATCACCAACACCATTGACATTCCAGGTTATTATAGAGAGCGTTCGATCTCTATCACCCCCCATAGTTATGCATCACATAATTCCCTAATACTCGAATTGTCGCAAACGGAGAAAAAACTTGAATCCACCCACTTAACAGTTGTCATCCAGTGTTTGAAGTGGCTACTCTACGCTTCCAAATCACAGTATCACAGTGCTTACCAATAAAACAATCAAGAAAGAAACATTCTCAATGTCCAGGCCAACTGGTTCCCTACCCCCTCCCCGCCCCCGGTTCATGGAACAATGTAATGTCAAACACCCCCCTCCTCCCCATCTCTCAACATCAGCACCCCTCCCTACCCGTGGATTTAGAATTACCCACTCCTGAACATGGCAGAGTGCCTCTCTCCCCCCCTGAAATGCTAGAAATGCACGGGGTGATCAACTCTCATCCCCGCCTGCACAAATCAAATTTACTTATAATTTAGCAATCCACAGTTTGTGTCATACTGTCCCGTTCAGCTCACATCATTTAAACCCATCTAACTGAACTCTTGCACTAGGTCCCCATTTGGAAGTCTTGCATTGATGGGTATAGCAACCACCTACCCCAGTCCCCCCCTACTTGAGCTTTCGGTTGGGCACCGGCTCTCCATCAGTAAAGCCAAGGGTCATCACTCTTGCTCCTTTGATTGTCCCTCCTCCTCTGCCAGGCCACTCTTAACAGCGTCCACAGGATACCCCTGTGCCGGTTAGGCCCCCCAGGACGATCTCGTCTTTGACTCCCCACCGTGCTCCAGCTGTCCATCCCATCCCAGACTGCCTCCGGCGAGTCAAAAAACCCCAATTTGCCATCTGACTCCACCCTCAGCCTTGCAGGAAAAAGCATTGCGTACTTCACCTCCCGGTCTCGTACTTCCCTCTTCACCGCCTGAAAGCTGCGACGTTGGGCATGGACCTTGGCCGTGAAATCAGGAAAGAAAGCTACCTCATAGTTATCCATTTTCAGCGGGGTTTGGATCTTGCTGTCTGCAGGATAATGTCCCTGTCACGATAGTTGAACACTCGAGCAATTAGTGCCCTCTGAGGTGCTCCCGGCTTTGGTCTTCCTCCCGGCACTCTGTCGGCTCTTTCAATGGAAAAGTAACTGGACAGAGTCTTAGGCTTTAGGCGCTTCGTGATAAGGTCTTCCACATATAAGTCTGCTGCCGGCCGCTCAGTTTTTTTCTGGAACCCCTAAAGTACGGATGTTATTTCGGCGAGCCCGGCCTTTGTAATCATCGAGCTGCTGTGACATCCTCTCCTGCTTCTTCTGCATTTCGAGCATCGGCGTTTGAAGTTCCGACGTGTCCGTCTGTAGGGCACTCGTGACTATCTTGAGCTCCTTGACTTTCTCGTCCATCTTCCAGAGGTCCGCCCTGATTAGAGAGACCTCCACTGTAACCGAGTCCACCGAAGCACGCACTCTGTTAATAGTCGCCATAACATCATGTAGGGTTGGCTCCGCTCCTTGTTTAGAGGCAGCTGCCCCGCCATCTTTCTCCGACTGCGGTGAATTACCTTTCTCTCCCGCTTTGGACCATGCAAATTTGGCCAGTTGCTTTTGGGCATTTGCCTTGGATCCTTTTCCTCCTGTCGCCAAGGAAGCGCATTAGTAGAATGCTTCCCAGGTGAGGAAACGGGGCAGCACCAGGAAATCAGCCACTAAGTGTTGGTGAGAGTGACTAAGTTCGTGTGTAGCACTACTGGAGACGCCGTCTGGCTAGCGCGGCCCCAACAACACAGAGCATCTAGGCCGGACTTTCGCACTCGGCGCAATTGTCTTCGATATGGTGTAATTGCATGTGCCAGTTCCTATTGGGGGGGCGCCTCCACACTTTATCCGTGTCTCTCTATTGCAGTATTTTCTTTGGGACTGGAGCTTTCAGCACCTCTATCTGACAGCTCAGCCCGGGGTCAGAACACTCCTAGGGCCCCGCTTCAGCCCCTGCAGCTCCAGCCAGTCCATGATCAATTTGGGAAAGGACCAAGATTCACTGCGCCCGCTCTCGGAGTTAATCATGCAATATATGTATTACCAGTACTGTGTCCACGCAGGAAATAGCTGTGACCCACCGTGCAGTAGAGTCCAATTGTAGGGAGTCAAGAAGTCCAGTCAACTCCGGCCTCATGGTTCCCTCGTTAACCTCAACTGTCTCCTCTTGTGCAGGCGTTATGCCCGGTTAATGCCTTATAGTCACTGCTGTGCAATGTTGATGACCTAATCCATGGGTCGGACTGCTTCCACAAGGTCCACTTCAGACAGAAAATATGGTCAGCAGGCCACCTAATCATCCCCCAACTGCAGATGCAGGCCTAGGAATCAGCTGCTGTCATTCCCTTCCACCACTTCAGCAGGCCCACGGGGCCTCGCGTACAGCAGAGCTGCCGGCCGGCAGACACTCAGGGAGGCCAGCCGGTATTTCACCACCAGAGTTTATTCGGGCGCCCTGTATCCTCAATTTTCGGCGCCCCTGCCCTGGCGCCCGTAACTACGTGAATACCAGGGCAGGCCACTGGCCAGGCCTCAGTTTAGCCTGCCATGCCTATTTCTACGTCAGGCAGGTCTCAGCGCTCTCCGTCACCAGTGAGCCACTAACCATAGCCCCAGCAGCTAGGAGCATGCATGTCATCCAGCCGGGGTCCGCACAACACAGCAAGATCCACCCAGCACAGCAATTGGGCCGCTACTCTTCTTTTCCGTCCGGGCCGCAGAGATCACAGTGTGGCAAAAGTTCCAGGCCCCGAAGCCGGGGCCTCCGTTAGTTTAGTCCCCCACCCAGGCTCACCACCACTGGCTTCAGCGCAGGTTTTTGTCTGCTACAGTCGGCTCCGGTGGCACCACCTATCCACCCCCAGCATAAGGGGCCTCTCTCGACTTTCTCTGGAATGCAGCGGGCCGACCAGCTTCCCGTCCCGGAGGCTTCCCCATATTTTGACCCACCCTAGGGAGCCGCCATCACCGCTCAGGCCGAGGCATCATACAGGACGACTAGCCCCAATCACCTCTGCCTGGTAGGTTTTCGAGGCCCTCCTCCACCCACAGGCTCCTGCTTGCGCCTCATCCCTGGTGATCCAGTGGGAGAGCCTTGCCCCTCTGCTGATCTGCTGTTGTATGTCCTGTGTCTGTTCTCGTTTTTCTGGCTTTTGTTAACTGTGCCTGTAAATTGTCTTTTCTGTATTTTACATGTTTTTGACTGTTTTTAACTGTGCTGTTGTTGTTCCTGCTCTGCCCTTTCCAGCCGTTGCTGCCCCGTGGCCCCTCCCCCGATGGTTCCCGCTCCTACCTCCCAGCTGCGCATGCCTCCCCCTTCCCTATTTAATATCGGCTGCTGAGAGCGAGATTGAGCAAGAACTCTGACCTCCTGGTCAGAGACATGCTCTCTCCCCCAGCAGCTCTGCTGTCTGTGCCGCTACCGCTGACCCCGTTCAGCTCTGCCTGGTAGGTGTTCGAGGCTGTTCTGCACCCGCAGGCTCCGGCCTGTGCCTCATCCCTGGTTGTCCAGTAGGAGAGTCTTGCTCTTCTGCTGGGCTTCTGTTGTCTGTCCTTTGTCTGTATCTGTTTTTCTGTTTTTTGTCTGTCTTTTGGTAATTGTGTCTGTAAGTTGTCTTTTCTGTATTCTGTTGTAATTTGCCTGTTTTTTGACTGTTTGTACTGTTTTTACCTGTCCCATTGTTGTGCCCATTACGCCACCCTTTCCCGCCGCTGCTGCCCCCACGGCCCCTCCACCCTGCCAGTTCCTGCTCCTGCATCCCAGCTGCGCCTCCCTCTCCCTTCTTTATTTAATGGCGGGCGCGCCGCTTGAATGCTGAAGGTGCTCCAAAGGCAAGCCTGTCTAAGTTTGTCCATGACCAGCACCAGCACCAGGGACCTTGAATCTCCAACAACAAAGCGCTACGACTCAGCTGCCCTCCTCGCAGTCAACAACTGCCAGCTGTCCACGCCAAACACCACCCATGGCCAGTTATCCAGCCGTCACTGCCGCAGGACCTTCAACACTCTCTGCACCCACACGGCCACCTACCCAACATCAGACGGCAACACCACTGAAGCCCTGAGGTGCAACCTCCTCAACATGTGCTCCAAGCACAGACACGCTGTAGAGATTTGGGACCTCCTCAACACCCTCTCGCCAGACGTCGCCTTCTTCACAGAAACTTGGACCACCTTCACCCTGACATCGCCATCGCCATCCCCAACGGGTACAAGATCCAGAGAAAGGACTGCCCCAACTGCCCAGGAGGAGGACTGGCCATTGCACATAAGAGCTCCCTCCAACTCATGACCTCCAGCTGGAATGATAGCCCACCCAGCACCGAACACCTCCATTTCCAGATCCAGACCAGCCTCAGAACAGCCCTAAGAGGCACCCTTGCCTACAGACCTCCCGGATCTCGAACTGAATTTACCACCACCATCACGGGCCTCATCGCGGCCCACTCCATCGCCTCCATAGACTACATGCTCATCGGAGACCTGAACTTCCACCTCAACAATCTCTGCGACCCCAACTCCGCCACCATCCTGGACAAACTCGCCAACCTCAGACTGAAACAACTTATCACCACCCCCACCAGCATGTCATGACACACCCTCAACCCCATCTTCGCAGGAGGTAACAACATCCCCTTCAGCCACACCACGCAACCCCCATGGACAGACCACCACTGCGTACACTTCCATGTCAACAAACCCACACCTCCCAAACCTGCTCCTCACCCTCCATGAAGAAACTGGAGCAAGGTCACTGAGAAGCAGCTCAACTCCACCCTCAACCGTGATGCCCCCACCACATCGAACTACACCAAACTCGCAACCAAGTAACTACATAGATGGATCACCAACTGTACAGATGAGCTCACATCCCTACATAACCCCGACAGAGAGTGCCCCAGAAAGGTCACCTGGTTCACCGCCAACCTCCAAGAATCTAGACGCACCTGCAGACTTCTCTAGAAGAACTGGAGAAACAGCAAATCCTTGCAATGACAGAATATCATCAACCCTTCAGATCCACCAAAAGGACCTTCATCCAGAACAAAATCCTCACCAACTTCAGCATCTCCAAGAAACTCTTCAGCGTCATCCAGGAATTCACCAAACCCCCCAGCAAAACCATGGACATCAACCCCTTCAAGGACCTCTGCAACAAGCTTCGCTTCTACTTTCATCAGAAAATCAAGGGCCTCTATGACAATTTCAATGACCAGACACCTGACTATTCCCTCCCCCAGCAGTGCTAGACAGTCCACCATCTCCTCCTGGACACCAGTCACCACAGAAGATACTGCAGCATCGACCATGAAAGGGATCCACTGAGGAGCCACCACAGACCCCTGCCCCTGCACATCTTCCACAGAACCGCCGCCATCGCTCTAGAACTACGATGCACCATCAACGCCACCTTCAAAACCAGCGTCTTTCCCGACAACTGGAAGCGCACAGAAGTCAGTCAGTGGAAGAGGTGTGGTGCCGCGGCCAGGGTGACTGACACTGGACACTGGGGGTCACGGTTCAATCCCCGGCTCTGGCGGCAGGTCAGCCCAGCACCATGCACTCTGGGCAATAGCTTGCTTAATCATCCCGACGGTCCGCAGCGCCGGGACACCCAATTGGGTAGCTGTGCGCTTTACAAATACTAGATTTACATTTTTTTTCTCAGGAAGCCCTCAGCAGATCCCATGGACCTCAAAA
Organism: Lissotriton vulgaris; assembly: GCF_964263255.1. Lineage (NCBI taxonomy): Eukaryota > Metazoa > Chordata > Amphibia > Caudata > Salamandridae > Lissotriton > Lissotriton vulgaris. Next base: position 1,298,394 of record NW_028255035.1, on the reverse strand, counting down.
ACTACCGACCCATCTCCCTCCTCCCATTTGCAGCCAGAGTCACAGAAAAGACTCAACATCCAACTAATGAAATTAATCGAAGAAAACTCCATCCTCAACCCCTCCCAGTCTGGATTCTGCAGCAACCACAGCACCGAAACCGCTCTACTTGCCTCCTCAACCAAGGACACAGCACAGCCCTGATCCTACTCGACCTCTCTGTAGCCTTCGACACCGTCTCCCACTGTACACTCACCGCCAGACTCCACAACGTCGGCATACAGGGAACCGCCATCAGCTGGCACAGCTCCTTCCTCACCAGCAGAACCAAAAGAATTTGGCTGCCACCCTTCCTCTCCAAACCCACGGAAATCAACTGCAGAGTATCCCAAGGATCGTCGTTCAGCATCACACTCTTCAACATCTACATGGCCCCCCTCGCCACCTTTGTCAGACAGAACGGACTCAGCATAGTATCCTACGCCGACGAAACCCAGCTCATCCTCTCCCTCACCAAGGACCCCATCACCGCCAGACTCAACTTCCAGGAAGGAATGAAGGACGTCACATCCTGGATAAGCAGCAGCTGCCTGAAGCTCAACTCAGAGAAGACAGAGGTCCTTGTCCTCAGACCCTCCCCGTCTGCATGGGACACCACCTGGTGGCCCACCGCCCTCAGCAGCCCTCCCCTCGGAACATGCCCGAAACCTCAACATCATACTCGACTATTCTCTCTCTAAGACCCGACAGGTCAACGCTAGTCATCTCCACCTGCTTCAACACCTGCCCGTCCACCAAAATAACTTCAAATTGATCCCCTTGAATCAAGGAAGACAGTCACTCACACACTCATAATTAGCAGACTGGACTGTGAAAACAGCCTCTCTGCCGCCATCAACAAGTCTTTGCTCCACAAACTCCAGACCATACAGAACTCAGCAGCCAGACTCGTCCTTGGCATCTCTCGACATGAACACATCACCCAACACCTGCGCAATCTCCACTGGCTCCCGGTTGAGAAGAGAGTAACCTTCAAGATACACCTCCACGCCTACAAATGCCTCCATAACATCGTACCCCAATATCTCAATGAGAGAATCTCCTTCCATGTACGCAAGAGAAACCTCTGATCCGCCGACCTTGCCCTCGTTGAAACTCCGAGCATCCACAGAGCGAAAACGGGTAGAAGAACCTTCTCCTACATCGCGGCCAAGACCTGAAATGAGCTCCCTATTGACATCAGATGTGCCCTTGCTCTGCACATTTTCAGGAAGACTCACAAGACCTGGCTCTTCCACTGGCCAGAGCTGCTCCCCCCACAGTGCCTTGAGACCCTCACGGGTACGTCGCATGCTTTAAAATTCCCTCATTGAATGATTAATTAACTATTCCAAATGCCAAAGAGAAATCAAGAAGGATGAGAAGGCATCAGTTGCTGTTGTCTAGCATAAGAAGGGCATCATCAATAACTTGGAGTATTGTTATTTTGAAGCAGCAGCCTGTTCTGAAACCTGCCTGAAGATGGTCCAGAACACTGTTGTCATAAGTGATTTTTTGCATTTGGTTTCCAACACAGCTTTCGAGGGCTTTATTTTTAAATCAAAGTTAATCAGTAGAATCCATTAAGGAGTGCCAACGCAACCATGCTGTACAATATTAAGACAGAGGTATCTTGTCAGACTAGTACTGTATATTGCTAGCCATCCTGAGGCTTTTATGTGGTAACATGCTCTGAATTTGGAGAAGATTGGAGTCAGGGCCACCTTAAGCGGTGCAAGAGTGACCATTTGTTGAGTCCTATATTTTGTTCATTCCTTAAGCTCTCTTGTTAGATTAGATGGAGGGTACAGGGAGTCTGGAATATGCAGTACTCTCTGAAGCACAGCATTAACTTTTGTCAGGGCCTTATAACTGTGGTCCCTCACAGTTACTCTTCCTTAAAGACTTTGAGGTTTGAAGGCTTCTCTTCTATTTGTGCTCTTATGGTGGATGTCCATTATTACACTCTGCTTGCTGCTATTACACAAATACAAAGAGTGTGATTCTCTGGAAGAAGAGGAGTAAACAGAATGAAGAAACCACCTCATACTGGTTCCTGAAGAACATATGTGAAATTAACAAGCCATGTCTGATGGGCATGTCTGAAAGGAGTATGTGAGAAGGACTGATCTAACTACCAGTATTCCAGGACTTCTCACTGACCTGTGTAGACAACATGGTACAGAGTATCCGAGAAACCTTTGCTTTCCAGGGTAAGTGCCCTTGAGAGACAGCCTTCCAGAAGTTAAACAATATCACTTGTAGTCAGCATTTATCAATACAAAGAAGCTGTGGATCTGCCTTGGTAAAGTTGTTTGTCTGGCCTGCTGCTGACAGAGGGGGGTTGGAGGTAACCATGTAGAAGTAGTATGCCCCGAAAAAGAAGAGGACTACATGTAGATTAGTGTCAGGGGAACTGCCCTGTAGAACGGACTAGGGACTGAAGAATTGACCAGCTTGCACTACAATATGGCAGGTGTTGATCGAGCTGTGGTGAATTCCATGCCTCTGAGCTGCAAGTCTCTGGTTACCCTCATCAAGTCTAGATATGTTACTTGGCACCCTCCTTGGTTTAGGATTTATGACAATGGTGGCTAGCAATGACCAATGGAGGGACATTCCAGGAGCCAATCCAGCGCCAAATGAGGTAGGTATCTCTCTGTCCTCTGCATGAAGCACGTGTGATGAGAAGTGTGACCGCAAGTCATGGTCGCAGTTGAGAACTGATCGGTACTCAAGAAGCATGTGATGCTGAAAGGATGTGACAAATTGACATCCATTGTTGTCTCATGTGATTTTGATTGACAGAATTACTGCCCAGTAAAATTGAATGGAGGTAGGACCCACCTGGCCCACTCAGAAACAGGCAGTGCCACATTCCATGGTAATAGTATGCTATTCCTGACTAATAATCGGGGACTGACTAGCTTAACATTGCCTTTCCTATAGACTGTGTCCTTGACCAAATTTGTTTGCATTATTGACTAGTTGGTATAACGAAGTACTTTCTCTTTTTATAAAATTAAAGCACTGACTTGACATTCCTTTTTTGAGTGTTATTATGTTGATTGTTGAGCTCTGAATCTCTAACCTCTCACCACCTCTCTGAGTAAGCCTTGCTACCCTGAGTATCATTTGCTAAAAAGCTGTACTTGATGCTCAGTTATCAGTGTCGGTAGCAGGCAAGGCCCTGGGATCTCAGTGGTAAACAGGGTCAGCTCACAAGATTGAGGCTTAGAAGCTCCTATGCACTCGGACCTGTGAACTAGCTCTGGCAGGAGGTAACGTGTAATATTTGGTGGCATGAATCTAGAGTGAGTTCAAGGTGGTTTGCAGGTTTGCAGGAGAACGACCTAAAGTATATCACCAATGGATATTTTGACTGAACCAGAGAACTGCATCCCACATGAACTTATACCGATCTACCTCATCTATGTTATATATATTTGCTTTTGATATAAGTTTAGCCGAAGCATATTATTAATGCTAACTGCACATGTGTTATGAATATATATCATCTACCTCACATCTGTTGTACTTTAACTGTTAATATATTTGTTAATCCTTTACCTCTTCTATGTTAAGCGCTCTGATACCCACGGGTCTTGTTCGCGCTATACAAAACTTTATAATAAATAATAAATAAATAAATAGAGTTGACCAGGGAGTTAGTGTTGGATGGAGGCCACCCAACTAGATCAAAAGAAAAGTCACATTTGATAAGTAACTTCTGCTCTTGTTATCACTTATAAACACTTGTGTTGAATATATAACTATTATGGGCGAGAATGAATGTAGTAAATGAAAGGGGCTACTTAATATACTAGTTGTCACCTTACAAACGACTCCAGCACTTAATAGGTGCAAATCCCCATATTTTGAATCTGAGTTAGGGGGCTTAAGCACCTGTATTCACGTGCCTGTCTGAACACTGATACACTTCAAAATGTTTAATTGCGGTCTACCGTCCAACGACAATGCTCAGGGGCTTTGTATATATCTTTTTCTCTAGCAAGCTTGTTTTTTGACAACTTTATTTTTATGTACGTGTTGCAAACTGGGGACCAGTTTGCTCTGATAAAGAGCACAAAAGACTTAACATAAAAGGCAGTGAACAGCCTGTTGTAGGCTCAATACAAAGGCTGCCTGACAATGAGATCAGGGAAGTCTGAACGGAATTAATAAAGAAACAAAGAATGGCGGATCAAAGGCTTTGGCTAATTGCTTTGCTGTACACAAGGAAGCAGCTTAGAAAGAGGGGAAGAACATGCCTTTAAATGTAAATAAGGTTTGCCGCCAATTCTGACCTGCACCAGAAGAACGACTAGAGATACCAGCTTTGAAGGGATTACAGAGCGCAAGGAACATTGCCTCCGACGCACGTTCAAGGAAATCCCAGGACAGCTCCAGATTGAGCAGCGAAGAAATGGCCTGCACGGAATACGCATGACAATTACAGCACGATTCCAAACAGGACTTATTTAGCCAAAAATACCAGCAGTTGCCAGAATTTTTCATGAGATGCCACCGCCTAGTTGTAGAACTTGCAATGCCCCCTCGCACCCCTGGCATTTCTCATCACTACCAGGATCGCTGAGCCCACCTCCCTTCCTCAAGAGGGATTCGGTGAGTTCGCCCCAAAAATTATTTTGAAAAAGCAAAAGAAATAGGAAAATTGGCAGTTTTATCATAATAAAGTCAGACATTCTTAGGGTAAAGGGGTCACGCCCTTTGGTACTGGTGTCACTGCACCTGCCACACTGCTACTGGCCATTCTTCTTATTTTCAGGGGCAGATTTACAAGAAGGTGCAGCAGCGTGGCACTGCAAGCACTTTGGCTGTGCCACGTTGCGGCGCTTTCAGATTACAGGAATGTGACATATTTACAATGATATGTCGCATTCCTGTGCTCTCCCCTGCGCTGGCGCACAAACAGCTGTCATGCGCCGGCGCAGTCACCCTTGCAACATGGTGCAAGGGTGCCTGCGTTATGGGGAGATTGTTTTTCTGCAGGAAGGAGCACCTTCTTAAACAAAAATAATCACTACAGCCATCTTCCTCTTTCAATGCGTGCTGTAGAATAGAGCACGCATTGAAAGAGAGAAAACGAGGAGAAATGAAAACAATTCTTCTTGTTGAGCCTCGCTATGAAACCCCTAGGGTGGCGTAGCATACTGACACATTTCCAGGTTTACGAATCCTCATAAATCTGGAAATGTGTCTGGCTCCAAGGGTGTTGCGTGGGAACACCCACAGCAACACCCATGGAACGCCCCTTTCAAAGAAAGGGGTGTGGCCTCTAGTGAAAGTGCAGCATGGGGCGCTTGTAAACAACAAGTATTTGCAATGCAATAGGTCTCGCATTTTCAAAACTTTGACCTATTGGTATTGTAAATAGCAATGTTTTTTATTAATGCAGGTTTTTTAAACACATATAAAAGGCATTGTCATTCACAATGCCAATAGCTCAAAATCTCGCAAGATCGAAACCTATTGCATTACACATGCTTGTTTTTATATAGTCGCAGTGATAGAAGACCTAGCAGGAGCAGTGAGCTGCCCATAGTTTTACTACTGTTCCCGTGACCCTTTCCATCCTACTTCATATATTTCAACCGTTGCTTTTCATTTGTGAAAAGCATGAGCTGAAATAAGTAGATCAAGGTGGCCAAGGTCAGTGACGGTCAGCATCATTGACTTTATTTCCTTCAAACATTATGTGAAGCCCAGGTTAACACCAGAACCTGGGATTCTATGGGAATTCACAAGGGCATATTATCAAGCCCATTATCCCCACTCTAGCGGCAGTTTCCTGCCGATAAAAGCGGCGATAATGTATCGCCCTTTCTTGATAATATGGCCCGAAGTTCCACAAAACAAATCTTTAGAATGGTATAATTGAAGGGGCACCATGTTCTGCTTCTTTACATGATGCAGGACCTTGAGGCAGCGAATTGTTCATTGGTAGGGCTGGCAACAATCCATATGTCTGTCCATATTTGTATATATGGTAAACAGTTAGTGAGAAATTGGGTTGTTTGTTGAATTGTGGGTGACCCCTGTTCAAGCAACATCCACAATCCCTGCCAAGGTGAACCCTCAAAACTCACTAAATAAACCTGTGCTCAACCCTTGGGACAATGGCACAAAAAAGCAGTCAGGCTTAACTTAGAGGCAATGTGTAAAATATTTATGGAGCACACAAACAGCAATAAAGTGAAAACACAACAAAAGAAAAACTCCACAGTAATCTAGAAAAACAGAGTACATTTTTACCCCTTTGCTGCTAGGCCTCCCCCCCCCCTTGTGCTAAGCCTTTTTTTGGCTATTTGGGGTAGTTTGTGCTTAGGCCTCTGTACCTTTTTGACCACATAAAGTATCCGCACCAAATGTGTGTCCTCTTTTCCAACATCATGTGGATTCCATAGGTGCCCAGGGTTTGTGTATTCCCCTGGAGGGGACCCAGAAATGATCAAAATACACCTAAACTTTGTTTTGTGGGGGGGAAAATGGGAAAAAAGAACTACAGATCAAAGCATCTGGTGTTTTCCCTGCAAATGATATCAGAAAGGGGCTGTGGTGCTGAAATCACCATCTTACCAGCTTTCAGGGACAAGCAGACTTTTTTCATAAAACTAAAATATTTTACACAGTTTTAGCATTTTTCTGAAACAAAGACTATTTTTGCAATTTTTCAACCTCTTTTCAGTTAATAGTAGAAATGGGTAAGAAAGAAATAATGTGTCCTGACAAGCTATACATTTTAGAAAAGTAGATACAATTCTGAATTCAGCAAGGGGTCATTTGTGTAGATCCTTTAAGGTTTCTTTATAGAAACTAACCGTTGAATATAGGAAAAATTGAAAATTAGTTGAAAAAAACAGCCATTTGTGTCAACGTTTTCACCTGTAACTTCTTCTTTTATGACATCTGTTTGAAAACAATATATGGTTACATGTGCTGGACCTTTTTGGTTGTGGTGATATATAGGACTTGTAGGTTCACCAAGAACCAGACGAACCCCAAACCAATAACTGAGCAGCGACTTGCAATAGTTTTTTAATTATGTACCGGGTATAAAGCAATTATTCTGGGAAAATGTATACATGGAAAAATCGGTATGAAAGACTCCTTTGGAGTTTCTGAAATGAGAACAAAATATAGAGTTAGAAACAGTAGATATTTGCACATTTCCGAAATTGGGAATACCCATACTAGCATGAGAATTATAGGTCTTTTTCAAAATGACTTCTTTTTTACATATTGTCTTTCATTTGGAAGGCAGAAATGCATTAAAAGTCAATAAGTAATAACAGTTGCCCTACAATTCTGTGTTACACTAAGTCTCCTGATCAAAATGGTACCTCACTTGTGTGGATAGGCCTAGTGCTCACGACAGGATACTGCTCAAAACCCAACGTGGACACACCACATTTTCACAGTGAAAAATGACCCTTTTTTTGCAAAGTGCCTAGCTGTAGTTTTTTAACCCTAACTCTGCCGGCACCTTGGGAAACCTAGCAAACCTATACATTTTTGAAAACAAGACACACAGGGGAATAAAGGATGGGGTGACTTGACTGGCTTTCACGAGGTTATGTTACCCAGAATCCCTTGCAAACCTAAACATTTGTCAAAAGAAACAACATTTTCCTCACATTTCTGTGGTGGAAAGTTATGGAATCTTGTGGATCCACAAAATTCCACGCACCCCACATTCCCTAAAGTCTTCTGAGAAAAATGATACCTCACTTGTGTGGGTAGGCTAAGTGCCTGTGGCAGGAAACGGCCCAAAACGCAACGTGGACACATTACATTTTCACCGTGACAAATAACCCTTTTTTTGCAAAGTGCCTAGCTGTAGTTTTTTAACCCTAGCTCTGCTGGCAACTAGAGAAACCTAGCAAAACTATATATTTTTAAAAACTAGATATCCTGGGTAATCTGGTATGGTGTGACTTGACTGACTCTCACTGGGTTCTGTTACCCAGAATCCCTTGCAAACCTACAAAATTGTTTAAAAAAACACATTTTCCTCACAGTTCTGTAGTGGAGAGTTCTGGAATCTATGTGGATCCACAAAATTCCACACACCCCGCGTTCCTCAAAGTCTTCTGAGAAAAATGGTACCTCTCTTGTGTGGGTAGGCCTAGTGCCCGCAACGGGAAACGACGCAAAACGGAACATGGACACATCACAAATTTTACAATTAAAAATTACCCTTTTTTTGCAAAGTGCCTATCTGTAGTTTTTTAACCCTACTCTGCTGGAATCAGGGAAACCTAGCAACCCTATACATTTTTTAAAACTAAACACCCAGGGGAATCCAGGATGGGGTGATTTGACTGGAACTCACTAGTTTCTGTAACACAGAATCCCTTACAAACCTAAACAAATGTAAAAAAAACACATTTTCTTCACATTTCTGTGGTGGAAAGTTCAGGAATCTGCGTGGATCCACAAAATTCCACCCACCCCATGTTCCCCAAAGTGTTTCAAGAAATATGGTACCTTACATACGTGGGGGTTCGAATACCTGGTACAGGCAAGGGCCCAAAACCTATTGAGGATACATCCAAATTACCTATCACAAACCAAACTGGTTTTGCAAGGGGGGTCCCATGAGATTTTGGACCGGGGCATGCCAGCCATCTAGGGAAACCCACCAAACCCTCACATTTCTGGAAACTAGATACCCAGGGAAGTCCAGTGAGGTATGGATTGTGTGCGTCCCTCAACATTATCCTACTCAGAGTCCCCTGCAAACCTCAAATTTTGCTGCTAAAATCACTTTCTTCTCAAATATTTGTGTGGGAAAGTTCTGGCATCTGCGTGGATCCACAAATTTCCTCCCACCCAGCGTTCCCTCAGGTCTCCCAATAAAAATGATACCTCACTCACGTGGGTGAGTCAAAGACCCGTGACAGGCAAGGGCCCAAAACCTATTGAGGCAACATCAAAATTACCTATCACAAACCAACCTGGTTTTGCTAAGGGGGTCCCATGAGTTTTTGGCCTGGGGCTCGGCGGCCATCTAGGGAAACCTACCAATCCCACACATTTCTGGAAACATGAACCCCCGGGGGAGTCCAGCAAGGTATAGCTTGTGTGGGTCCCCCAACATTATCCTACATAGAATCAAAATTACCTATCTCACACCAAACTGGTTTTTGAAACTTACTCTCTCCAAGAGATGTACAAAGTTAATGTGGTCACGAGAGTCTGGTATTAAGCCCTATTTAGTACATAGATCCAGCTGACAACCCTTTAAACACTGTGCTGAAATCATTGGCGTTAATACCAGCCGTGGGGCTGTGTTTCATGACCTATACCACATGACCATATGACGACATGTACCATATGACTCTAGAGGTGGGCATTGTGATATGTGTTTCCGCTGCCCTAGCCAGATTAGTAGTTATGCACATCCTTCAGGGGTTGTAGTTATATTAAATTATGATTCTAGCGCTAGCTGTGGGGCTATGTCAGATTATATCACTTTAGTTTCAGGCTTAGCAATAAGTCTCCATCGTAGAAACCGAATGGTTAACTTTTCCGACTGTCCAACACATGTTGTTTATAAATCCACTAAAACAACATCGAGCTAGCGCGGCATTGGTTAACCTGCCCTTAGGCTCAGCCACTAATTTTGCCTGGAACATCACGGACGCATGACGTAGTCCATTGGCGCGTCACGTGACCGTTCCTAACCAATCAGGGATAGCGAGATAAAACCAACACAAAACAAACCGCCGGTACCTCCCCAGACGGCACAGATGCCGCTTAGGAGTACCGACGGATAGGTGAGTGCGTTTGGGGTTTTGTCTGTTGATACAACGCAATTGCAGCACGCGGTCCGTTTCAGAGCAGTTTTCTAGAGTCTGCTGTGCTTCGGTTTCTCACCGCGGGGCACTCGATTGAACTCAGTCTTGTAGGTGGGACTCCGTGACACTCCCAGTTCGAACAGCTTCCTTGGCTTTAGACTATGAGTGCGTTTGAAGGATGTATACATCAATATGCGCTCACTACAGTATTATGGCAGCGGTTGATCTACAATCACTATTCCATTTACCCTACATTTGAAGCGGATATGACATTCCTGATACCGCCCCTCATACTTTGCTAGAATGCGTAAATGCCTTGGTTATAACACTGAGGACAGTACTCTATAGCTCATATAGATCTATTTCTGGCACTTCATGGTGGGTGATTCTAGTATTTGAATTTATTCACCTTTTACAGAGCGGTGCTTCACTAAAGTCCTGAGCCGCAGCCAGGCGGGGTGAGGTGTATACTTCTTACTAACCAGGTAAGAAGTATTTTGTGAAACTTGAAAAGTTTCAATTTCCACTATAATTGTTATACACTAGTTTGTTCAGTGTGTCTGTTCAGATTCTGAGACGTGAACCTCACTTATGTTGATGATTGCAACAGGTGCAAAAGAAGGCTTATTTTGGACAGGTGTTGAGGGATTTGCTCATGCCATGCATTTTTATTTCAGTCCATCGCTGACTGTGTGAGAAGACCTGGAACAGACATACCTAGAGGTTCAGGTGACATTTAAGTGTCGTTCCTATACTATATTTCACTCACTTTTTTAACACTTCTGTCACATTGGGGGTTTTCTTCTGTTTGCAGTAGCTGTATATTCAAGGTCCTGAAGAAAGCAAGGCTATTGGCCGGTTTTGTTGAAACATGTCGACCACGTTACACCACTAGACAGGTCATAAATTTTACCCTGTCTTGGCTATTTTTAACATTGGTGTTAGGAGCTATACCCTATTAAATTATTTTTTCTGCTCCTTAAACCAATTTTACTCACCTTCTTTATTTTCTTGGTATTCCCCTTGCACTGCACACTCTTTTTTACCCCGTCAGTTACTTTACCAACACACACGTTTCTGACCCATATACCAACACATACTAACTAACAGGAAGGTTAATTTCTTTCTGCTAGAGAAACAAGATCCAGTATAGTGTTGGTCCTCGGAGCCCCAAATGATGAAGGGCGGTTCCGAGTGGTGACTGATGGGTGCCAGAGACCAGACACCGATCTTGATCTGGCATGTTTAACACCACTCCTTTTCCAGTCATATGGCGAGTGGGAGCGTTACACCTTCACTGTCCTCAATATTAGCCTGTCTTACTCTTGACCCTCTGATACTTCTTTGTGGTATATAAATAATTTTTCAACACAATTTGCAGGGTGGGTGGAATGTTGTGGATCCGTGAAGATTCCAGAACTTTCCACCACAGAAATGTGAGGAAAATGTGTTTTTTTTAATAAATGTTTAGGTTTGCAAGGGATTCTGGGTAACAGAACCTGGTGAGAGCCAGACAAGTCACCCCATCATGGGTGTCTAGTTCCCCTGGATGTCTAGTCTTAAAAAATGTATAGGTTTGCTGGGTTTCCCTAGGTGCCGCCAGAGCTAGGGTACAAAAATCTACAGCTAGGCACTTTGCAACAAAGGGTCAGCTTTCACTGAGACTTCGGGGAATGCCGTGTGGGTGGAATTTCGTGAATGTACCCAGATTCCAGAGCTTCCCATCACAGATATGTGAGGAAATGTGTGTTGTTTGACACATTTTGAGGTTTGCAAGAGATTCTGGGTAACAGAACCGGTTGAGAGCCAGACAAATCACCCCATCCTGGATTCCCCTGGGTGTCTAGTTTTAAAAAATGCATAGGTTTGCTAGGTTTCCCTAGGTGCTGGCAGAGCTAGGGTTCAAAACCTACAGCTAGGCACTTTGCAAAAAAAGGGTCAGTATTCACTGTGAAAAATGGCGTGACCACGTTTGTTTTGGGCCATTTCCTGTCACGGGCACTAGGCCTACCCACACAAGGGAGGTACTATTTTTTAAGTATGGGCGAAATTTGCGAATTCGCGGTCCGCGAATTAGTGCAAAATTGCAAAAAAAAGTCTGCGAGTTCGCAAATTTTCCCGCGAACTCGCAGATTTTTGTGCCATTTGCACAAATATGTGAGCACTTGTGCCTGTAACTTTGCCAGCGCGCCAAAAGGCGCCGAGGTCCCTTGAGTGAACTTGCTATTATAGTGGGGACGGGCGGGAAGACGTTTCATACCGCTAGTGTGTGGTGGATGGGGCCAAACGGGCGGGGCTTCTATGCGAGTTCACATGCATCTTGGGCCTCATTTATGAGAAATGACGCATCGCTGTGTGAACGCAGCGATGCGTCACTTCTCAGTGCCGCTCCTTGCGACATACCTGACGCGTCATATTTAATGTATGACGCATCATGTCGCAAGGAGTTACAGATACGTCAGTATTTCTGATGTATCTGTAAGCGCAAAAGTGACACATTGCTGGAGTGTGTCACAAAAGTGACGCAACTCCAGCAACGCGTCCTTTCACATGGGGCAAGCCCCATGTGAAAGGGCTTGCGTCAGTCTTACGCCCACTGTGAGGCAGGCGCAAGATTTTAACGCAACAGCGACCTCGAAGTGACGCAGTGAAATCTCATAGATTTCACTGTGTCACTTCTAAGAGGTTTTTGCGGGGGAATGCCCCCCTGCATACATTATACCTGACACAGTTATAATGTAGCGCAGGGGTTTACAAAGTGACGCATCGGCTTAGATGCGTCACTTTGTAAATAGTGTGCGACAGGAGGCATGTTTTACGCCGCCGATGCGTCACAAAAAGTGACGCATCGGAAGTGCAAAACTGATGCAAGGCCTCATAAATGAGGCCCCTTGTTTATAAAGGGTCAGAGACTGAGCAGAGCAGCAGATGAGGAGAAAGCAGCCTCCTGGTCACAGGAGCTACACGGGGATGGCGCTCGGGAAACTCATGGATGCAAAAATACGTTTGGTACAGGACCCCAGAATCCTTCAGATGTCCAAGATAGCTCTGCTGCGCCTGTTGGTACAAAGCCATTCTGATCTTGCTCAGTGGGTTCAGGCGCATGCAGCAGCTGCTGCTGGACAATGGTATGTTATGTTATGTTAAGTTATGTTTTGTTATGTTATGTTATGTTATATGAAATTTATACCGCGCACAATGACTCTTGAGTATCCTGGCACGATATTGTCTCAGACATATGGCTAGAGAGAAAATGAATAGGCCTGGGTGAAAAGGTGAGTTTTGAGGAGCTTCTTAATGCACCAGAAATCCTGAGTGTGACGCAGCACGGCAGGGAAGGTATTCCAAAGAATGGCTACTTTGACTGAAAGAGTCTGGCCACCCATCCTAGAGCGACGAAAGTGGGGGGTGGTCAGCAATCGATGAGAAGCAGATCTTAAAGATCGTCGAGGTGTATAGAAGGCCACCCTTTTCCTGATATAGGAGGGACCCAAATCCTGTAAAGCTCTATGCGCTAAAATAAGGGCCTTGAACTGCACCCGTTGGACCACTGGCAGCCAGTGAAGATCATACATTTGTGATCTAATACTTGATCTCTTCGAGATGCTAAGTAGAAGTCTGGCTGCCACGTTCTGGATTAATTGCAGTTTATTAACCAGATATCCAGGGATGCCAAGGAAAAGCGCATTGGCATAATCCAGGCGGGATACAATAAGCGACCGAGCCACAGTTTCCTTGTCCCATCTAATACAAAACTGCCCCATACAGGCATATGCTGGCGCAAGGCGGTAGGGTGCAGTGCCATGCGGGTGCTCCACGCATGATACATGCGCATACCGGTGCCAGGGGGGACACGTATTTATTGGTGCTGTGTAGCAAGTTATGACTTTACATTTTGACTGCACCAGACGGTGGTACCACCTACACGGATTAGGAGCATCCAGGCACCGGACTTCATGGTGCAAGAGCATAATGATGCGGTGCGGTACGGGTATATATGTACTGGGGGCAGGGAGACATTTAGCATAATGTGTTCTCACACCCAGAGGGCGCCCAGCCAATTGAGCACAAATGATTTTCACACTGAGAGGGCTCCGGGGCAGTTCAGCAGCACGGGGGCTCACACCAACTGGGCACCGGGGCAATTCAGTAGCGTGTGGGCTCACAACCCCTGGGCAGCTCAACAGGTCAGGGGCTCACACCCACAGGGCTCCCGGGTAGTTTAGCAGCGCCACCCTCTGGTTCATCACTTCCACCCTATGGTTCATCACTGCCACCCTCTGGTTCACCACTGCCACCCTCTGGTTTATCACTGCCACCCTCTGGTTCACCACTGCCACCCTCTGGTTCACCACTGTCACCCTCTAGTTCATCACTGTCACCCTCTGGTTCATCACTCCCACCCTCTGGTTCATCACAGCACCCTCTGGTTCACCACTGCCACCCTCTGGTTCATCACTGTCAGCCACTGGTTCATCCCTGCCACCCTCCGGTTCATCACAGCAACCTCTGGTTCACCACTGCCACCCTCTGGTTCATTCCTGCCACCCTCTGGTTCATCACTGTTACCATCTAGTTTGCCACTGCCACCCTCTGGATCATCATTGTCACCTTCTCGTTCATTACTGCCACCCTCTGGTTCATCACTGCCACCCTCTGGTTCACCAGTGCCACCCTCTGGTTCATCACTGCCACCCTCTGGTTCATCACTGCCACCCTCTGGTTCATGACTGCCACCCTCTGGTTGATCACTGCCATCCTCTGGTTCGTCACAGCACCCTCTGGTTCACCACTGCCACCCTCTGGTTCAACACTGCCACCCTCTGGTTCATCACAGGTCCCTCTGGTTCACCACTGCCACCCTCAGGTTCATCACTGCCACCCTCTGGTTCATCACAGCAACCTCTGGTTCACCACTGCCACCTTCTGGTTCACCAATGACACCCTCTGGTTCTCCACTGACACCCTCTGGTTCATCACTGCCACCCTCTGGATCACCATTGCCACCCTCTGGTTCTTCACTGTCACCCTCTGGTTCATCACTGCCACCCTCTGGCTCATCACTGCCACCCTCTTTTTCATTACAGCACCCTCTGGTTCAGCACTGCCACCCTCTGGTTCACCACTGCCACCCTCTGGTTCATCACAGCTCCCTCTGGTTCACAACTGTACCTTCTGGTTCATCACAGCACCCTCTGGTTCACCACTGTAGATTATGGGGAGAAAGCACACCTGCCCAGCCTCAACCTGGGGCTGGTTAATGTGTTACTGAATTTGAGCTTCAAGTCCGGCACCTGCTTCCTTATCTGTAAGTGCTTCCTGTTGTGGTTTAATTTTTGTGACAGCCTGGAGCATTGTGCCATACTTGTAACTATTCTCTGACCCTGCTTTGAGGGTCAGAGCAGGGTCAGAGAATAGTTGCAAGTAGGCAACAACTCTGGAGGCGCGGCTCAGGAAGCACTTACAGGGTTACAGCAGGTGCCCAAGTTGAATTTCTTTGTAACCATTTTGTAAATGGTTACAAAGTAATTAGCTTCAACTTGGGCACCTGCTGTAACCCTTTAAGTGCTTCATGTATTTCATTTTTTGAAAATCCATCCCGAACGCGATTTCGCGTATTTTTCTGCAATTTCGAGAGATTCGCGGACCGCGAAATTGCAGAATATCCGCAAATTCCACGAACGGAACGGATTTTACGCCCATGCTTACTATTTTTATCGGAAGACGTTGGGGACTGTGCGGTGGATGGAATTTTGTGGATCCACACAAATCCCAGAACTTTCCATCGCAGAAATTTTTAAACTAAGTTTGAGATTTGCAAGGGATTCTGGGTAACACAACCTGGTGAGAGGTTCACAAGTCACCCCATCCTGGATTCCCCTGGGTGTCTAGTTTTTAGAAATGTCCAGGTTTCTAGGTTTCTTTATGCGCTAGGGCCCAAAATCCACATGTATGCACATTGCTAAAAACAAGGCCATGCCTAGTGGACTTTCTGCTAGGAAATCGGGGGGGGGGTTGCCCCATTTTGCCCCCAAGGAGAGCAGAAAGACTGTGGCTATTATTTTATGTGTGGCAGTGGGGGCCTTCGTATGCCCATTATGGGTCACCCACGCAATAAAAAAGCTAGCGTAATCGCTGGTGCCTAGTATGCTCTCCGATGCCCCCGGGGGGGGCATATCAGGGGCTACAGCCCAAATCTGTGTCCTGGGGTGGGGGGGCTAGAAATACTGTGGCAATTTTTGGGGAGGTGGGGGCATTGGCATACCCATTCTGGGCAGCCCCCATCCATAAGTATAAGAAGCAATGCTCTCGCAACCAAATAACAGTGTACAGCAAGCAAAACAGTAATAACAAAAAGGTAGCAAACAACAGCAGATCTTTGTGTTCTTATTATTTCTCAAAGATGTTTTATTGGATCCACATTCAGCCGACACGTGTTTCGTCGTGTTAAAAATTGGAGTCAACACGACTCTTCAGGGCTGATAAGATAAAAATAACATGTGTATAGTACATTTCACTTTAGACACATCTTGTACACCGTTCAATGACAGAGAAGTGCATGATTGTGAAAGTGAAATATCATCCACGGGTAGTTATGTGACTAGTGTCCGTCTTTGTGAATGAAAACCATGCACATCCATATTACCATTCTAGTGATGGTGGTGCATAGCGTAAGTGAGGAGAAATTATTTATTTATTTTTTATTTATATTACTTTGATTAAAAGGAATCATGTGAACCTGTATTCTCATGCTCACAACGATTCCACACTTCAAAAGGATCAGGGGGCAAAAAGTGTTCTTTTGCTCAAAGTAATCAACACAAGGTGAGTGTGCCGTGATTCAATGTGAAAGTGGGTCTATAATCTAATGGTCATGTGCCTCATGCAAGTCAGAAACCACTGATAATACCAATTGTCGCATACCTGGTAGATAGACCCAAGCATCTACGGGTCGATGCAAAACGTAAGTGTAGTTGATAAAGGGATCTGTGTGTCAAAAGGGTAAGAAAAGGGAGAACAGTAAGATATGGCAAGTGGTTGTAAATGCAGGGTGCCGTGCAAAATTTGGCTGACTGCGGCTTACCCTGTGTGTATATTGATGGAAGTTCAAAATCTTGCACGTCCAGAGAACCCTAGTTACGGGTGTTTCGTTATAAGTAGGACTGCTCCGCTAACGATTGTAGCCCAATGAGGCTCGTTAGTACCAAAACGAGGCTGTATGAAACAAGAAGATTTATAAGTAGAATTAAAAAAAATCCCTGATGCCTTCTGGGGGGGCCAGACCAGGGGCTACTGCGCCCATCTGCCCCCGGGGGGCATAGAGACTGTGGCATTTTGGTGGTGGTGGGGGCATTGGCATGCCCATTCTGGGCAGCCCCCACGCCGAACTTTGAAAGTTTAATGAGTTTTCTGACCCCGAGGGGGGGGGGGGGGCACTGAACATGCGGCGTTTTTCGCCAAGGAAATTAGTACCAGCACTAACAATCAGAAGGGGGCTGCTGGTTCATTGATTACTTCAAATAAGCAGTGTGAGGAGCTGGCCTTGTTTTTTAAAAAAAAAGCAGTAAGATATCTATAAAAGCTTTCCCACCGCCCAAACAGACTTCCTTGAGCAAACCAATAATGGTACGATTGCCACCTCAGAGGTTTTCCCTCAGATTCAACAAGACCGCTTATCTGCCCTCTGTGTTAAAATCAAGTCAGGCTCCCTGTCCGGCCCATTGAAACCTGACCAACTTAGGAAACTTAGGAAACTTAGGAAAATTCTACCAACTATCTCTCCTTTCCTTGGTCAGGTGATCAATAAATTGCTCAGTTCTGCTGTTGTGCCCATAGCATGGAAACGAGCCAGTGTGTTACCACTGCGCAAAAAAACATCTTTGGATGCCAAAAAACCTGAGAACTTCAGGCCAATTTCACTGCTTCCCTGGCCTGCTAAGATCACGGAGGCATACATTAATTTCATCCTCTCAGAGCACCTGACAATTAACAACACGCTAGATCCCTCACAAAATGGCTTCCACCCCGGCCATGGCACCAAGTCAGCGCTTCTGGTGGTGACAGAACACCGTTGGACAGCGCTAGACATAGAACGCAGGACAGACATCAGCACTGATCCTTCTGGACCTCAGTGCCGCATTCAATACCGTGTCCCATGCCAGCTTGCTACACTGTCTGGAAGAGGCTGGTGTCTGCAGCCTTGCATTAAAGTGGCTAGCGTCATTCCTCTTTGATAGGACCTATCAGGTGATCGGCCCCCCGTTCTCTTCATCTTCCTTTCCCATCAAGCACAGAGTATCACAGGGTTCCTCTCTGAGCCCTCTGCTATTTAATTTGCACGGACAACCTCTGGCTGTAATGGCCAGGAGCAGAGGACTGACGGTGGTATCCTACGCCAACGACACTCAGGTGGTGGTAGCCCTTTCGAGCAATTCCAGGCAAGACGCCGTGAAGTTTCGAGGCGATCTTGCGGCAGTTGCCGAATGGATGACAGCTAACTGCCTCCGGCTGAATGCCAGCAAGTGGGAGGTGTTGCTGGTGGGAAGGGATCATGGATTATGAAATGAACACTGGTGGCCCATGAATCTAGGCACCCCCTCCTCCTAAATAGGTGGTAAAGAACTTAGGGGTTTGGATGGATTCTTCTCTTAGTTTCCAGACTCAAACGAAGAAGGTGGGGGGCACCTGTTTTGGTTTATTGCGCGGTCCGAAACCTATTTTAGGTTTCTTTGATGCACCGACCAGACAGATCATTATTCAAGCCTTGATTACATCTAGACTTGATTATGTGAACTCTCTGTACCTAGGGGCAAAAAAGGCTGAAATACATAGGTTACAGAGAGTACTGAATGCCACAACAAGAGCTTTTCTGGGCCTGTGTAGAGTCTGTTCGGTGACCAGTAAATGTAAAAAATGTAAATTGATACTTGTATACCGCACTACTCATCCACAAGGGTCTCAAGGTGCTTGTACGAATACTGCTGTGGAACCCATCCTGGCTTTCCCTGTGAGGCGTCCACTCCTGGGCACCCCCAAGGTGGAGGCCAGGCATCCTTAGCATTGTGGGGGCCGTTGTGGAGATTAAGCAAGCTATTGCCAGGGTTCAATTCCCCGCTTTGGTGGGCCTTGGGCTCAAAATTCCATGGACCTGATAATAGCCTATTCAAATCATGGGACCCGCTCTGCAACTCTGGGCAATAGCTTGCCTAATCTCCACAACGGCCCCAACAGCACTGGGATGCCTGGCTTCACCTTGGGGGTGCCCAGGAGAGGACATTTCACAGGGAAAAGCCAGGAAGGGTTCCACAGTGGTATGCGTACAGTGCCAGGAAACTCCGGTTGGGGTATAAATGCGCTTTACAAGTACAAATTCATTTAATTTCATTTCATTTTGGGTTTGGGGGTATTGGCAGGCCCGTTCTGGGCAGCCCCCACCGAACTTTGAAAAAAAAATCCCTGGTACCTAGTGGGCTTTCTGTCTCCTGGGCGGGGCAGATAAGGTGCTATTGCCCATCTGCTTTCCAGGGGGGGGGGGGCAGAAAGACTGTACCATTTGGGCAGGAGCTTAGGCATGCCTAATCTGGGCAGCTCGCTCCACAACGTAAATATAAAAATAAATCCCTGGGGCCTAGCGGGCTGTCTGCCCCCCGGGCGGGCAGATCAGGGCTATTGCCCCCATCTGCATCCTGGGGATGGGGGCAGAAAGTTTTGTGCTTTCTTAGGCAGGTTAGGGTGGGGGCATTGGCATGCCCATTATGGGTAGCCCCCACCCCTAACATATAAAAAGTAAATCCCTGGCACCTAGGGTGCTTCCTGCCCCTCTGGGGGGGGCAGATTGGGGGCTAATGCACCATCTGCCTCGGGGGGGCAGAAAGGCTGTATGGCATAATTGCATAGGGGGAGCAAATGCCCTTGCCCAAGGGGCCACTCCCCCCTCCCTGGTGGCTAGTGGATGGATCCCTGCTTGGGGATCTCCCTCCTGGGGTGATCCCCAAGCAGGGATCCATTAGTGATGGATACCATTGGAAAGGGGAGATTAACCCCTTTCCAATGATATCTCTCTGATGTTTTTCGGGGCTCGGGGGCTGAGATAGCCCCACAAGCACCGAAACTGTAAAACTTAAACTAAGTTTCAGTTTCGTTTTCATTGTAATGACGACAGCGCGGCATGCGCACAATCGTCATTACAATGAAAACACCTAGTATGCTTTGAGAGGTTGAGGAAGCTCTTTCCCTCCTCCCAAAGCAAAAACAAAACAAGTGGGAAATCCCTCTGCTGTTTACAGGAGAGGGATTTTTTTAATATGTGCTCATGACAGAATGGTTCCGTCATGAGCACACTGGCACTAGAACCATTCCGTCATGAGCAAAAACGGGGTTAATTATTTGTTTGACATAAAAGCAAAATAATCAAATCAGTAAAACCAAAGTTATGATTTTTTTAAATTTAACCCTTTTGGTGCGTCGGACATCCAGAAGCCGTCCGATGCACCAGTGCTCATGTACGTCGATCAGCTTCCCCAGCTCCCAACGGTGTTCTGATAATTTCTCTGAAATGAAGGTTTGTGCGCACGCCACGCTGATATAATTTCAGAGAACACTGCCTCAGTGCTGAAGGGGCTATCTCAGCCCTCTGAGCATCGAGGTAGATGGGTGAGATATCAATGGAAAGGGGAGAATCTCTAGTGGATCCCTGCTTTGGGGATTGCCTCAGGAGGGTGATCGGCAAGCAGAGATCCACCCTCTGGGCATCAGGGAGTGGGGAGCAGCACCTTTGGCAAGGGTTTGCGCCCCCCCCCCCCATTTTTAAGGCAAAATCAGTCTTTCTGCCCCCCCTGGGAGGCAGGTGGGGTCAATAGCCCACAATCTGTGCACCGGGGGCAGAAAGCACACTAGACACCAGGGATTTGTTTTCTTTTTCTGCCTGTAGGGGTGGCGGCTGCCCAAAATGGCATGCCAATGCCCCCCCCCCCCCCCAAATTCCACAGTCTTCCTGCCCCTCTGGGAGGCAGATAGGGGCAATAGCCTCTAACCTTTCCCTCCGGGACAGCAGAAGCACACTAGGCACCAGGAATTATTTTGCTTTTTACCCTGGTAGGTATGAGGACTGCCCAAAATGGGCATGCCAATGCCCCCATCCCCCAAAATTTCACAGACAGTCTTTCTGCCCCTCCTGGGAGGCAGATGGAGGCAATAGCCCCCAAACTGTCCCACCAAGGGGCATAAAACACACTAGGCACCAGGGACGTTTTTATTTTTACATCTGTAGGGGTGAGGGCTGGGCATGCCAATGCCCCACCCCTCCTCCAAATCCACAGTCTTTATGCCCCCCTGGGAGGAAGATGGGAGCAATAGCCCCCAATCTGCCCCCCCCCCCCGGGAAGGGCAGAAAGCACACTAGGTAGCAGTTTTTGTTCTTCTTTTTACACCTATAGGGGTGGGGTCTGCCCCCTCCCAAAATCTACAGTCTTTCTGCCCTCCCAGGAGGCAGATAGGGCAATAGCCTCCAATCTGCCCCTTCGGGACGGCAGAAAACAGACTAGGCACCATGAATTATTTACATTTTTATGACAGTAGGGATGGGGGCTTGCCAAAATGGGCAAGCCAATGCCCCCACCCCCCAAATTCCACAGTCTTTCTGCCCCTCCTGGGTGGCAGATGGAGGAAATAACCCCCAAACTGCCTCCCAATAGCCTACAATCTAGCAGAAAGCACACTAGGTATCAGGGACTTTTCTTTTTACTCCTGTGGTTGTGGAGGCTGCCCAAAATGGGCATGCCAATGACCCCACCCTCCCCAAATACCACAGTATTTCTGCCCCCACAGGGAGGCATATGGGGGCGAAAAGGCCCCAATCTGCCTACCACTCCAAGGGGGCAGAAAGCTCACTAGCCACCAGGGATTTTTCTTGTACCTCTATAGGTGTGGGGGCTACCCAAAATGGGCATGCCATTTCCCTCCAAATTCCACAGTCTTTCTGCCCTGCCCGTGATCTGCCCTTATGGGGCAGAAAGCACACTAGGCACTTTTTATTTTTATGTATATAGGGATTGGTGCCCATTGGTGCCCAATTTCCCCACCCTTCCAGAATTCCACAGTCTTTCAACCCCCCTGGGAGGCAGATAGGGGCTAAAGCTTCCGATCTGCCTCCCTGGGGGTAAAGAAAGCACATTTGGGACGAGGTTTTTTTTTTGTATGTTTATAGGGGAGTGTACGGCCAAAAATAGGCATGCCTTTGCCCCCGCACCCTCAAATTCTACAGTATTTCTGCCCCCCTGAGAGGCAGATGGGAGCAGTAGCCCCTGTCCTCCCCGCACCTGGGGGGGGGGGAGAAAACATACTAGGCACCAGTGATTTTTTATTTTTACGGTATAGGGTTGGAGGCTGCCCAAAATGGGCATGTCATTGTCTTCCCCCCCAAATTTCACAGACTTTCTGCCCCTGAGAAGGCAGAAAGGGCAATAGCCCCTGATCTACCACCTCAGGGCAGAAAGCCCGCTAGGCATCAGGCATTATGTTTATGGGCATTACAGGGAGAAGCCCCATAGGCACAGGTCACTCCCCTTTCTTAGGCACATATTTTGGCTGTTTCAGTGATATTTTTAGTCTCATCTACCCCCAAACTGGGGGCCGAAAACCACTAGAAATGAGGAAGAGCCTGTGAATGTGTGAACTGGAGTTTGGCTGACGGTCTCCATGTACTGGCCTTTGGCTGGCATTTTGCTGGTGGTGTGTGTGATACCTCATGTGTGTTTCTGTCCATGGCAAAATCGGCTAAAAACATATATTTTTAAAATGTAGTGCTTAGAATTCACTGTTTTACACCCTTAATCCCTAGGTTTTTGGCCCTTTCCAGTCACGGGCCCTTGGCCCACCTACACAAGGGAGATAACGAGTGAGGTATCATTTTGCTCAGAACAAGGGGAACGTTGAGTGTTAGGACATTTGTGCTGGCACTGTGATCCCACACATGAATGTGCAGGAAAGTAATTTTTTTCAGCTAAATTTACGGTTTATAGGGGATTTTGGGTACTGATATGTTGGGGGATCCATGAAAGCTATACCTCCCTGAACTCCCCAGCGTGTCTAGTTTTCATACATTTGTAATATTCCAGTCATCCCACAACTTTCCCACAAAGAAATATGAGAAACATGTATTTTTCCAGCTTAAAGTAGGCTTTGCAGGGGATTCTGGACAGGAAAGCTTTGGGGTTGCATAAAATCCATACATCCCTGGACTCCCCCCTCTCTCTAGGTCTCAAGAATGTGTGGATTTGGTAGGTTTCCCTAGATGGCCACCGAGCCCAGGGCCAAAAACATAGGTGATCCCCTTGCAAAACATGGCTGTTTTGTGATGGGTAATTTTGATGTCTCCTCGATACTTTCTGAGCCCTTGTCTGTCGCTGGTACTTGGTCCACCCACAAGAATGAGGAACTATTTTCATTGGGAGTCCTGGGGGAATGCTGGCTGGTAGGAAATTTGTGTCAGGTCAGTGACGCCACAACTTTCCCACACAGAAATGTGGGAACTATGTGATTTTTTTCAGCTAAATTTGAGGTTTGCAGGAGATTCTGGATAGGAAAACATTGGGGATGCCTGCAAGTCATATCTTTCTTGACTACCCTGAGTCTCTAGTTTTCAGAAATGTGTGGGTTTGGTAGGTTTCCCCAGATGGCTGCTGAGCTGTGGCCAAAAATCCAGGTGCCCCATTGCAAAACCAGGTTGTTTTGTAATAGGCAATTTTTATGTTTCCTCTATACGTTTTGGGCCCTTGCCCGCTGCAGGCATTTGGCCCACCCAAATGAGTGAGGTACCATTTTCAGTGGGAGACCTAGGGGAAAGTTGGGTGGTAGAAAATTTGTGTAAGCCCAGTGATCCTGAAACTTTCACACACAGAAATCTGTACAACCCATACCTACCTGAACTCCTCCGGATGTCTAGTTTTCAAAGATGTCTGGGTTTAGTAAATATCCCTAGATGTCCACTGAGTGCGGGGCCAAAACCCCAGGTGAGCCCCATTGCACAATAGGTTTTGGGCCCTTCCTGCCACAAGAACTTGGCCCACCCACACAAGTGAGGTACCATTTTTATCGGGAGTCTTTGGAGAATGCGGCGTGAGTAAACGTTTGTGGACCCATGCCGATTCCAGAACTTTCCGTTACAGAAATTTGAGGAAAATGTATTTTTTTTTATACAAAATTTGAGGTTTGAAAGGGATTCAGGGTAACGGAACCTGGTAAGAACCAAAAAAGGTACCCCTGGGTGTCCCATTTTTAAAACATTTATAGATTTGCTAAGTTACACTAGATGCTGGCAGAGCTAAGGCTCAAAATCCACAGCTAGACACTTTGCAAAAAAAGGGTAAGTTTTCACTGTAAACATGTGGTGTGTCAGTGTTGCATTTTATCCCATTTCCTGTCACGGACACTAGGTCTGCCCACACAAGTGAGGTACTATTGTTATTGGGAGACTTTGTAGAATGCGGAATGGGTGGAATTTTGTGGCTACACAGAGGTTCCAGAACTTTCCATCACATAAATGTGAGGAAAATGTGTTTATTTTTACGAAGTTTAAGGTTTGCAGGGAATTCTGGCTAACAGAACCTGGTGACAGCCACACAAGTCAACCCGTCCCGGATTCCCCTGGGTGTATCATTTAAAAAACATGTATAGGTTTACTAGGTTTCCTCACATTGCCGGCAGAGTGTGGGTTCAAAATCAACAGCTAGGCACTTACCAAAAATAGCATTAGTTTCACTGTAAAGGTTTGGTGATCCCAAGTTGCGTTTTTGCGCCATTCCCTGTTGCGGGCATTAGGCCTACCTATAAAAGTGAGATACCATTTGTATCGGAACACTTTGGGGAATGTGGGGTGGGTGGAATTCTGTGGATCCACACAGATTCCAGAACTTTCCTTCACAGAAATGTGAGGGAAATGTTGTTTCTTGTGACAAAGTTTGAGGTTTGCAAAGAATATTGTGTAACTGCACCTGGTGAGAGTCACACAAGTCACCCTCTTCTGAATTTCCCTGTGTGTCTCATTTTCAAAAATGTATAGGTTCGCTTGGTTTCCCTAGGTGCCGGCAGAACTAGGGTTCAAAATTCACAGCTAGGCACTCAGCAAAAAAAGGATCAGTTTTCACTCTAAAAATGAGGTGTGTCCGTGTTGCATTGTGGACCATTTCCTGTCCCGGGCACTAGGCCTACCGACACAAGTGAGGTACTAATTTCTATCGGGATACTTTGGGGATTACAGTGTACAAGGAATTTTGTAGATCCACGCAGATTCCAGAACTTTTCTTCACAGAAATGTGAGGAGAATTAGTTTTTTTGTGACAAAGTTTGAGGTTTGCAAAGGACTCTAGGAACCAGAATCTACTGAGAGCCACACAAGCCACCCCCTCCTGGATTGGCTTGCGTGTCTAGTTTTCAAAAATGCATAGGTTTGCTTGGTTTCCCTAGGTGCTGGCAGAGCAAGAGTTAAAAAATCCACAGCTAGGCACTTTGAAAAAATGGTCAGTTTTGACCCTAAACATGTGATGTGACCCCGTTATGTTTTGGGCCATTTCCTGGCCTGAGCACTAGGCCTACCCAAACAAGTGAGGTGCCATTATTACTAGAAGACTTTGTGGAATGTAGGGTTGGTGGAATTTTGTGGATCCATGCAGATTCCAGAACTTTCCATCACAGAAAGGTGAAAAAAAATTGTTTTTTTTTACAAAGTTTGAGGGTTGCAAGGTATTCTGGGTAACAGAACTTGATGACAGTCCCGCAAGTCACTCTATCCAGCATTCATCTGTGTATCTAGTTTTCCAAAATGTATGGGTTTGCTAGGTTTCCCTAGGTACTGGCTGAGCTAGGGTTCAAAATCCACAGCTAGGCACGTTGCAAAAAAAGGATCTGTTTTCACTGTAGAAATGTGGTGTGCCTAGCCACACAAGTGAGGTACCATTTGCATTGGGAGACTTAGGGGAACACAGAATGTGGACAAAACATTACAGTGGCCTAAGCGTGAACTACCCCAAATAGCCAAAAAAGGCTTAGCACAGGAGTGGAAAGGCCTAGCTGCGAAAGGGTTAATGAAACATCGGGCACCTAAAAGATCAATGCGCCAAACATGGACATCTAGTCATGCGACACCAGGTCAAATATAAAAAATATAGGTGACTACGGTGGAGTGCGAGTATGATATAAAAAGTGGATTCGGCCTGGTCGGAGCTTACCTTTGGACTTTGGTGAAATTTAGAAAAAAAAATTCTGAGAAGGTAAAGTTCAGCAGGGCAAGGCTGCAGGTGATGTCCGAAGAGGGATCATCATCGTAAGGCAGCTGCTGGTCAAAGTTGTGGTGAAGATATCTCTGTTTGGACATAGTGCCTCATTTAGATCTCTCTGAATGGGTTACTTCGTCACAACTGCAGTGGATATCCTTTCTGCTGAAATATATTTCCCATATGATATTATGGGATTTATATTTCAGTGGTTGGAATATCACAGTTGTGATGGAGTTACCCATCCACCGAGATCTAAATCAGGCCCTTAGGACACATTTTTGGAAGTTGAAAATCACCAGCAGGAAAAATTTGGAGGCTGTAGTTGACACGAGTTCCAAGAGGCCAGATACCCCTTTGCCAGTGGACCCATGAACAGGATTTGCTGCTGTGGAGAACTTAGTGGGAGATGCTGTGAAGTCAGATCGACAAGTGATGCACCATGGGCAGATAGACAAGCAAATTGGTCCAAGTCTTCTCTTCGTTCACAGAGCCATCTGTCGCCACACAAATGTGATTCCCAAGTTTTATATCTTGGCTATCTGAGCACCTTTCGTAGAACCATTTGGAAGGTTAGGACTCACACCGACTGGGCCCAGGTGCACCCGCAAAGTCATTGTAGCTTTTATGTCCCTGAGTCACTCATCTGGAGACCAGAAAACTAGCCCTTGGAATCACTCTGGTAGTCCTGGATCCAAGGAATGAAGCAGGGTTCAAGCAGCAGGTCAAGCTTCTCAGGGTTCAAAGCAGGCTCCAAGCAGAAAAGCAGTCCTACCAAGTGCAGCAAAGCGAAGTACACAGCAGACCACAACAGCAGGCAGTCCTCTGAGAGTACTTCTGCAGGTCCAGAAAGTAAATTGGAGAGTGGGTCTTAGAGTCCCATTTTTATACATGAGGCCGTTTCCTGTTGTGGGCACTAGGCCTACCCACACAAGTGAGGTACCATTTGCATTGGGAGACTTAGGGGAACACAGAATGTGGACAAAACGTTACAGTGGCCTAAGCGTGAACTACCCCAAATAGCCAAAAATTGGCTTAGCACGGGAGTGGAAAGGCCTAGCTGCGAAAGGGTTAATGAAACATCTGGCACCTAAAAGATCAATGCTCCAAACATGGACATCTAGTCGTGCGACACCAGGTCAAATATAAAAAATATAGCAGACTACGGTGGAGTGCGAGTATGATATAAAAAGTGGATTCGGCCTGGTTGGATCTTACCTTTGGACTTTGATGAAATTTAGAAAAAAAATTCTGAGAAGGTAAAGTTCAGAAGGGCAAGGCTGCAGGTAGTGTCCGAAGAGGGAGCATCATTGTTAGGCAGCTGCTGGGCAAAGTTGTGATGAAGATATCTCTGTTTGGACATAATGCCTCATTTAGATCTCTCTGAATGGGTTACTTCGTTACAACTGCAGTGAATATCCTGTCTGCTGAAATATATTTCCCATATGATATTATGGGATTTATATTTCAGTGGTTGGAATATCACAATTGTGATGGAGTTACCCTTCCACTGAGATCTAAATCAGGCCCTTAGGACACATTTTTGGAAGTTGAAAATCACCAGCAGGAAAAAGTTGGAGGCTGTAGTTGACACGAGTTCCAGGAGGCCATATACCCCTTTGCCAGTGGACCCATGAACAGGAATTGCTGCTGTGGAGAACTTAGTGGGAGCTGCTGTGAGAAGTTTCTAGAGAATTTGAAGGACTTGAAGTTTCCTGACTCCCCTGCCCTGACTCCAGTTTGGCTGCATGAACAATATCTTTTGTGTGAGAGCAGAGCACAGCCTATTATTTAGTTCCAAGTGGGTCTGTGCCCAACTCCAAACCCTCATGCTGTCAGTTTATGGCCTAACCAGGGATACCTAATCCCTCTATTGTGTGGCTGTCTGGGAGGAAAAGCTTACTCAATAAAGGACTGTGTGAAGACGTGCATGTTTCACATGGGTCCATTCACCTTCCCAATACCATCACAATAATAACAAAAAGAAATGTATCTACTTTTAGGTCACACTGAGGACATTGAAAGTCTACCTAAAGGGGAAATGCAATTGTTTTTATAAAATAACTCTCACTCACTGATCAATACATTGGCATGCATAATCATAGAGTTCTCCCTAAAACAGACTATATCGAGGACTAATTACAACCTCGACCCTCGATGCAGCACTAAGTATGTTGGGAGGGACCTGGAAAGAATAAAATTGTCTACGCTAAACCCTAGATTTGTATTTTAATATGGAATTGTTTGGCAAGATTAAAATCTAGAACTGATGCCTTCAAGATTTTTATTATTCAAGCGTCTATTGCTGTCAACATGTTTCAGCAAACTTGTTATCCAGTTTATTGTGCTGTGGCTTTCCTCAGGACCTAAACCAGGTGCAGAAATAGATGGATATGAATCATGTGCAGAGAATATAAGAATATTAATGATAAATGATATTGTCATTAAAAGAGAATTCTGAAACTCATCACTTCTAGTTTTTATTCCAGCCACACAGATCCATTTAAAAAAATTGGTCTAAGTTCGGGCATGATTAATAGGATCATGGAATCTTATGTATGCATGACTGCCGCTATTTGGGTTAATGAACAACAAATTAGCCGATCCACCTACCTAGAGGCACCCGGCAGGGGTGTCCACTTTCAGCTCTGGTGTTCACCGTGACAGGTCAGACCCTGGCCTTCACTATCTGGCAGACAACGTCCATTGTGGGCATCCCTTTTGGTGGACGTCAACACAAAATAAGTCTTTCTGCGGATGACTTACTGTTTACAGTAAGTCAGCCTGCTATCCCCTTCCCATGGTAGTACAAATCCTCACAGCTTTTGAGCAGGTTTCTAGTTTTAAATTAAACATGACCAAATTGGATGCCCTAAACCTCACCATACCCAATCAGGACTTCCCGCTCTGCAAGCATTAGCCACCTTTCAATAGGCAAGTCGAACCTTTAGATAATTAGGTCTTAATTTGACCCCCACTTGACATCTTGGACACAAGCTAACTAGCCAGAATTCTGGAGGACGTCCAGGGGTGGAGGCAGCTGCACATGTCCTGGTTGGGTTACCTTAATGCACAGGTCTTCAAACATTTGTGTTCTGAGCCCCCCTAATAAAAATGTTTTGAAGTAGGGCCCCCTCCAAAACTTTATGATAAGACTTGGGGGAGAGGAAGGGGTAAGGCTGAGTGCAGGGGCCTGGGAGTACGAGATCCTTTCAGGGGTACTTTTCTGTAGTTCACATTCTGCACTTTATGTGAGCAGTATAAAAGAGAAAATATGTCACACAAAAACAAAAATTTACCCACAAACGCTACCCCACATATTTAGGGTATTGTTAGGACCTTACACACCTGGGTTCCAAAGCAACTTTACCTTACCTTACCAATTGCACTGATGATATCTGCATCCCTGAGTAGTAGACTGCCTCTCTGGCTGTTTCCCCATGCCTGGCCATCACTCCAATCCTTAAATAGACTCTGTCCCTTCTGAAAAATGAGCTCCCAAGTTGCCCCCACTCTGCAAAATGTTTTCCTCAGCTCTAATGCTAGCAAGGCCTTGGGCCTCTTTTGGATTGTAAAACAGTCATGATCTGATGTACTGGCCTCCTCAATCCCCTGGGATCCAGAGCCACTTTACCCACTGCACTAATGATAGCTGCTACATTGCAAAACAGGCAGGTTCCTCAGCTCTTTGTTAAAATCATTGGCCCAATCTTTCATTATACCCATTGTGTTGTTACTCTGAGTCACAAGCTAAGCTGTCTCTTCTCCATCAATATATTTACCTCCCTTGGGCAATTGGTATGAGGCCTAAAACACTGGAACAGCAAGGGTGTATGGGGCCTAATGCAAGCAAGGAACAATGAAGGAAGGATAGTAAAGCAGCCATAATTGGTATTTAAGTGGCCCCTCACACCACCAGGCGTCTGTGCCACTGCACCTGCAGCACCAATTATACCTACAGCCCTACAAAACAGGCTTCATTCTATGTCCACTACACAGAGCTATTATTTTTAGGCCTGAGGCTCAGAGTAGACTGTCCATTTGTGTAATACAAAAAAGGGAACAAAGCCCCACATGTTACCACCCCCTTCCCTGGTGCTGGGATCCCATTCTATGTGCCACATGGGTGCCATGGACCTTAATACTAACAAGCAAAATGGGCCTCCACGTCTTGCTAGAAAGAAAGAGGTGCAGTGGCCCCCTCACACATGTGGTCCCAGTTCCACTGCAACTGCTAAATAATGGTAGTGCTGGCCCTTTCATGAACAAACAGCCCCCATATGTTGCCTCCTTCCACAGGTCATCTCTCTAAGAGTGACATATGTCTGTTCATTTGTAGATGGAAACATTAACTCCCAAATAGCACCCCTCTATGGGCCATGTCTTTGATGTTATCCATGGATCTCGCTCTTTTCCTCTTTCTCCTGGGCCATTACTCTGAAGACCTTGGAGGCCCAGTTGATCAGGGAACTGAAAATGAGACCCTGCAGCCACCCTTCAACTTAACTGAAATTACATATGAATGTTAAAGAGGGCAGGATCTGTGGGGACCGATGTGCCTATATTTGTTTGATTTCATAACCCCAGTTTCCATACTTATTTGGGGGAAAAAAAACAGCCATCCCTGAATAGTTTATGTGGATGTTGTGGTACCTCTGGGTGAAAGTGGAAGGGGAGAGAGCGGTGCCCTCATGTATTGTGAAGCCGAGGTTATGACAGCGACCAAAGTGGCTGCTGCCTGAAAGAAATGTAAATGTGTGGAATTGGTTAATCACCAAATATAAGGGCTGCTTAGGACCCAGTATAAGCCTTGATAGAGTCACTTCAAGTTTCATGATGACATGTGACATAATGGTGTTGAATTCTGGAAAGTGTCATTTTAATGGATACTTATAAAAATGCTTGCACTAGGTACAGTCTGATTACCTATTACTAAAGTACAACACTACATCCCATATATAATGGAATGTGGGAACCTAGCCAGAGGAAACATTTCAGGTTTTTCCAAAATTTTGGGTGCGCCTTGTTGGAAAAGAAAATTCTTTTCTTGAGTACCCTCACTCACCAAAGGTTGCCCTTAGGTAACATGCTTCATCATTGGGGCCATCCCAAAAATCTACTGCTTGGGGCTTGCTACGACTTGCGAAAGATACGTGGGAGCACTGGTTTCGTGAAAAAAAATTTTTCCAACAAGGCGCACCCAAAATTTGGGAAAAGCTATAATTTTTCCTCTGGCTAGGTTCCCACAATCCATTATATATGGGTTTTAGTGTTGTACTTTACAATTCAGGAGGCCGAACCAAGCCATAGCCTACTTCTCCCTCCTTTTGTGATAACTGCCTATTACTAAAGACATGCTTTGAAAGCACTGGTTTTATGTTAAACACTAAACCTGGATGCACTGGAATTATACCACTCTGTGGCTTTTGTCGCATAATGAGCATTATAAACCATCATCTGGTGCATAAGCTGCAGATTTTAGAAAAAACAATATTTCTAGCTCAAAATTATCAAAAGTTACTAAAATGTGGTGATGTGTTCCCACACAGTGGAAGGCCCTTCACAAAGGTTAACTGGTCACCTTTCATTTGCTTATTTCTGTATTTGGTAAACTGGTACTAATGAGGTAAAATCTTTGCCCACTTAGTATTATCATGTATAAAAAAGTACAAAATAATGAATTAATAGTGTCAGAAAATATGCTGCATTATTTGCCTTTTCTTCTTGCTTAGTTTCGTAAACACTGCTGCATAATTTGGTGCTCCACTCACATAATTCTAGTGGCTCTGATAAACCATTCTGCAGCATCCTATCTTATACTGTGTATACAGTTTTAAAATACGAATTGACATATTCACATTCACAGTGCTAAATGTAAGAGGCTGGGACCTGTAGCCCTATAAACACACACACGTCACTTTTCCCCACTACGCCCACCAGGATTTAATTATGTGCCTCTTTGGTCTTACACAGAGACATTAACAAATTGAGGTTTCAGAAGTACTAATTTAAAATTATTTTTCATTACAATCATGTGTTATGTTACCTGCAGTTCCTGCAGGTGAAAAATACTGAACAAAATAGTTAAAGAAAATTGTATCCTTTTTAAATCATGTCATTGACCCTGCCATGCACTTCAGCTCCTGCTTGTAAATGAAAAAAGATTGGAAATCCAGTTAATAAACAACTTCATGTTACCAGGCCATTTTCATTTATAAGCTCCTACTGAGGCCTTCGTGCCCCCCTCGTAACACTGCCATCGTTTACCTTTTCCAATCGTTGCCTACCTCATCCCCTCTGATGACATCTTACACCTACTGCATGACATACGCACATTTATCTGGGGGGAGTAAATGCCCTAAGGTCTCAAACACCATTCCAAAGCTGCCCAGAGAAATGTGGGGACTAGCTTGCCCTAACCTCCTTGAATACTACTGCATGGTCCATCTCCACTATATTTCTGAATGGGTGGCCTACGAGATTGAAAAGCACTGGTTTTACTTGGACCGCGTGGTGACTTGTCGCACGCTGTGGGATCTAACCTGGCTCCTCAAACACACCAGACCAAGAAGTGAATATACTGCCATCCTCATGAAGACGGACCTCAAAGTGTGGGATAGGATACCGCTTAGAAGAGGCCTCACCACCTTCCCTTCTCCTGACACACCACTTGCTCGTAATGCGGACTTTACACCGGTCTTTGACCCTCAAACGTTTTCCAGCTGGTGGACTGTCAAATGTCGAACCCTGCATGATCTTTTCAAGGGGAGCACATCAAAACATTCAAGAAATGCAAGGCAGACTACAAAGTCCCCAAGAAGACACAACTACAATATTGCAAGCTGCCCCGATGGGCGCTTCACCCTTCTAACATGTAGGGAGCTACACTGGCCTGTACCCGTTGTAAGAAATTGGTTATAGCCTATGATGGCACAAGGGGCATGATTTCATGCACCTATCAAGTTCTCCAACACACTATGCAGCTGCAGCCTCAAATGTACCAGTCTCAATGGCAGAATAGCTCTTTAGTGGGTTTTTCACAAAGCAATCGGAAACACTCTGATGTCACATCACTAAATCTACAGAAGTATACCTCAACGTGAGACAGCATACAAAATCATGACACAGTGGTACTACACACTGACCCACCTTTGCACTATTTGCCCTACTGCCTCTGACCTTTCCTAGCATTGTGATGATGCACCAGAGGAATTTTTTCCATATTTTGCTGTCATGCTTTTTCATTACCACTTATTGGAAAGTTGTCCTCGCCCACATCAAATGAGAAGTGTGATTCCCACTTCCTTCCTCATACACTACAGTTATTCTGGACATCCAGCCGCTTGAATTAAACACAATGACACGCATGGACTCGAAACTCATTAGTCACATGCTAGGCACTTCAAAACAGCTTATTGTGCTTCAATGGAAGAAACTAATTGCTCCACCCATCGCCCAATGGTTTATGCACCTTTGGCATGTCATGGTTTTGGAAAATTTGTCTCATAAGGTGTCACAAACTGGCTTGTGCGTCGGCCAAGATGGTGGCGTGACTCTCGGGCTCCGACATCGGCCTCCTCATTACAGCGATTTTCATCAGCCAGGCTATCTTGAATCCAGTGGCAAAGTGAGCAAGGGACTCACGTCTGAGCATACCCTGCCAACTTAGGGCGAAAAAAGCGATACAAAAGGGGATGATGGACGGAGCGTTGGAGCAAATCAAACACTCACCCCCAGTCAAGTGATCTGGGTTTAATCCATCACCATTCTTTAGCTCACTCTGCCACCCCAGTTCAGACATGGCCATATGCAAATCATTCTGACCCTGTGCCTCATGGGAACAGTCCTGCCCAAACTGCCAAGCCATGTCTTCCCTGGACTGGAAACAAGCATCCTGGGACCGGTTTCGGATTCATAATCCTCATCAGCCAGGCTATCTTGAATCCAGTGGCAAAGTGAGCAAGGGACTCACGTCTGAGCATACCCTGCCAATTTAGGGCGAACAAAGCGATACAAAAGGGGATGATGGACGGAGCGTTGGAGCAAATCAAACACTCACCCCCAGTCAAGTGATCTGGGTTTAATCCATCACCATTCTTTAGCTCACTCTGTCACCCCAGTTCAGACATGGCCATATGCAAATCAGTCTGACCCTGTTCCTCATGGGAACAGTCCAGCTCGAACTGCCAAGCCATGTCTTCCCTGGACCGGAAACAAGCATCCTGGGACCAGTTTCGGATTCATATTCCTCATCAGCCAGGCTATCTTGAATCTAGTGGCAAAGTGAGCAAGGGACTCACGTCTGAGCATACCCTGCCAACTTAGGGCGAACAAAGCGATACAAAAGGGGATTATGGACGGACCGTTGGAGCAAATCAAACACTCACCATACTGGGGTGAATGTATGACATTGTTCTGCATTCTGTCTATCACCTGTGGTTTTTGCATTTGTCACCCCGAGTGGGATGGGTATGCTCAGACGTGAGTCCCATGCACTCCACACCACTGGATTCAAGCAAGCCGGGCTGAAGACAGCTGGAATGCCAGGAACCGGTCCTCGGAAGCTTGTTTACGGACCAGGGAAGGCATGGCTTGGCAGTTCGGGCTGGACTGCTCCCATGAGGCACAGGGTGAGACTGATTTGCATATGGCCATGTCTGAACTGTGGTGGTGTGGAGTACAAAAAACGATGGATTGGGCCCAGATCTCTGTACTGGTGTGAATGTATGACATTGTTCTGCATTCTGTCCATCACCTGTGGTTTTTGGTATATTTCAACACAGCATGAGGATGTTGTTCTTCCTGACTAACATTTCCATGACATCTGGCTGCAGTTTTTTTCTCCTCTGTTTTGCTGTTTTGTGGGCTCTACTCCTCTGCTTCATAGGAATTTGTGCCCTTTTACTTACTTCATCAACCACATTTTTGGCCTTCTCATACCTGCTAATTGTTAAGACTTTTTCTTATCCATTGTTGGAATATTGCCTCACTCTCAAATCCTTCTTCAGACTCTTTCATGGGCAAACTCCACATCTTGAAGCTCTCTTCAGTCCCTAACGTACCTGCCTGTTCAGATTCAGATTCTCCTCCTCAGGATATGGAAGAAGGTACAATGTCAAAGTCTGATACAATGCATGGCGCTATCCCCAAATCTGACAATGGTGGCAAATTACCGTCAACTTTGGCTTCTTCTAAACGTCTTAAAAAGGACCCTCCATCTACTTAAACCGTCCCATCTACTTCCTCCATGGATCTTATTTTGGAAGAACTACGTGCTCTCAAGCCCTTTATGGAAGCTACCACTAAAACTTTGCAGAACATGCATGACAAATGGTCGTCCCTGGACTCACGTGTTCTAATCCTGGAACAATCAGCTAACTCTCTTCAATCCTCTTGCTCCCATATTTCCTCAATGGAGGCTGAGATACTACTACTCAAGAAGCAGACGGAGGATTTGTATAATAGGAATCGTAGGAACAACCTTCGCTTGTACGGTCTTCCTGAACTTACAGAAGGGTCTAAATTCTACCACTTTTTTCCAAACATTTCTTCCAAAGATACTGGATCCTCCGGCCTTAGCCTCCATCAACATTCAGAGAGCCCACCGCCTTGGTCCTAGAGTCTCTACTAAACCTAGAGGAGTCATCATGTTGTTCCTGCAATACACTGATCTCTTGCAGGTTATTTCAGCCGCTAATCTCAAGAAACAAGTCATGTGGGAAGGTCATCATCTTTTCCTGTCACAAGATGTCTCCATGGCTACTGCTGATCGACGGAAGAAGTTCCTAAACATACGTCCGCGAACTCAGAGCCCTCAATTCTAGATATGGTCTTCTTCATCCTTGTCTTTCCAAGGTCACCTACAAGGATAAAACCACCACTTACGAGGATCCTGCTATCCTACAAGCGTTTCTTCGGCAACATGGAACTGATGCTATGGATGTTTCCAGACCTGTCTGACCGGACCTAATAGTCCTTTCATTTTGCTGATGTTGTTCTCTACTTGTGGTTCCAGTTACTGTTGCCGTTTTACCCTTCTATTTTTATCCTTTGTTTAGATTCCTCTTGATTCCTGTTCTTATCTGACCCTCGTACCCATCATTCTCTTATTTCTCTCTTTTTACAGATGTTTCCTTCCCTCTTCTTACCCCGATGTCACCTACTGTTTTTGTATGCTGCCTTTTGGATTTGTGGATATAGAGGTTCGGTGCCCGCTCTTGATGTTGTCGCCGTCATCTTTCGATGCCGTCACCCTCGTCTTCGTTTAGTGTTTTTGTTTTCCTAAGTATGTTCCTCAGTCGTCTGTTTCGGACATGTACTGTCTTCTTGTTCTTATTTGTTTTTGTCTTATTCCTTCGCTTTCCCCTCTTTTCTTATTCTTTCTTTTTCTTCTCGTGCATCCCTCTCTCCTGGTTTCCTTCATTTCTTTTTTCCTCTTTATATGGTTCTTTTTCTCTTCGCTCCTCATTCTTCTTCATCACCTTTTCTCCTCTTTCTTTCTTTGTACTTAGTGTGCACAATGTTGTAGCTAGTTATTCTTTCTTATTATTCCATTCCATGTTACAACTTGGAATGTCAAAGGATTAAATAATCCAATTAAAAGGCAACGGGTGCTATCCCATCTTGCCAGACTCAAAACTGATGTCGCTCTACTTCAGGAGTCTCACCTCCCAGAAGCAGAGGCTTTAAAACTTAAACGTTGTTGGGTTGGTCATGTTTTTTGCTCTCCCACTGTTGAAAAGAAAAATGGGGTTTTGATTTTATTTCACAAAAAGTTGAATGTTTCTTCTTTTTCTCATGGATGTGATAATAATGGTCATTGGGTTATTGTTCGCTTGCTTATAGATAATATCCCTCTTGTCTTCTTTAACATTTATTCTCCCACTGAAATTGATAAATACTTTTGGCCCTCCATCTCTGACAAGTTAGCCTCCCTCTCTGATGATTACATTATTTTTGGAGGGGATTGCAATCAAATTATGGACCCCTTCCTTGACCGTCATTCGAAAGTTAAGTTTGTGCCCTCTAAAATGCACTCCCAATTTACTAAAACAATTCACAATAATGCCCTAGTTGACATCTGGAGATTATGTAATCCTGATCTCCGAGAATATCGTTTTTTCTCTCCTTGCCACCATTCCCAATCCCGCATTGACCACATTTTCCTCAGTAAACCTCTGTCCCAACATGCCACCCATTCTGAAATAGGCTCTATTTTAATCTCTGATCACTGCCCCTGTCCTGGTTGACTTTGATCTCCTTCCATTCCCCCCCACTCTGGCAGATGGAGGTTCAATAACACTCTGCTTCTTGATCCCACTTTCTGTTCTGAATTCACTACTTTTGCTAAAGAATTTTTACTACTTAATCAAACTCCTGACTCCCCTTTTGTTATGGTTTGGGACTCTTTCAAAGCAAACTCTAGGGGTTTTATCATAAATTTTGTAGCGCGTGGAAAGAAACTTAGAGAAGCCAAATCAGCTCAAATACTTGCTGATATTAAACGCCTGGAACTCGCTCATTATTCATCCAACTCAGAGTCTTCCCTTAAAAAACTTGTTGAGGCCAAAATTTCTTTTAATACATTTACTACTGATGCAGCCTCTAACCTTCTCTTAAAATGTAACTCTCGATATTACAGGGGTAAAAATAAAATGGGGAAACTTCTTGCTAATTATTTAAAAATTAGGAAAGAACCTACCAAGATTGAATCCATTGAGACTTCCTCTGGGGATTCTCGATTTAAGGATAGGGATATTCCTAATGAATTTGTCTCTTTTTACAAAACTCTCTACACCTCGGAAAATGTCCCTACTTCAAATTACCTTCTTTCTTATATGGCTGAGATACCCGCCACCCCCTCTCAACACATTCCCCAAGAATGGGAAACCGGAAACAGTTCTGAACTTTTGGAAGACGGGAGGGAGTGACCCTCCCGGCCGTATTTATTAAAATATGAAACAAAAATTAAAACATTAAAATAACAGTTTCATATTAATGTACAATTTCATTTCCACATTGCGATGTTTGGCTAACCTTAACATATTCTCTAATACAAAGGTTCTCCTAGCCGAACTAACATCCTACAAAACGTTTAACTTGAAATTGTACATCCTAACGTTTAAGGGCCAACGGCAAGGTCGTAACCGGTGTCAAGATCCCTAAACCAGACATATCCCCCTCACTTGTGAGGGGCGACCGCACAGAGGCGTACCTCAAGTGCATTTACCAATTTCCCTTGACTTGACGGGGGCCCCAATAAACTCGACGCCATTTAAAGGTCGTCCGAGGACTCGTGTGAGGTATCTAGAAGGTAGCGTAGACCCCCTCCCAAACCCCACACAACTTACCACATCTGCCGTCGCAGATGTCCCGGCCCCGGGAAATTCCCCAGGAGGGGGCTGTAACCCCTCCTACCCAGGAAGGGGCCTTGACCGCCTTTCCTTTCCTTTCGGCGGCCCATCCTTAGAAGGGACCGCCTCCCCGTTGAGGGGCCAATGGCCACCTCCCTCGAGCGCTCCCATCCGTAATGGGTGACGCCCACCCATAGGGATCTTCCAATTACTGCTCACCGATCATGACCTTACCGCCCGACCAAAATAAATACGACAATTCTAACTAAATTACTAAATGACTAAATTACTAAGAGACAGTAACAATTACCATTTATTAAGAGGCATGATTACTGATCAACACTAGTGCATAACTACTTTATTTGCAAAACATATTACAATTTGACCATTCTTTATTGCATATTCAAAATTATCACGATA
Source organism: Lissotriton vulgaris (assembly GCF_964263255.1). Classification (NCBI taxonomy): domain Eukaryota; kingdom Metazoa; phylum Chordata; class Amphibia; order Caudata; family Salamandridae; genus Lissotriton; species Lissotriton vulgaris. Next base: position 1,259,511 of record NW_028255035.1, on the reverse strand, counting down.
GTTATCATAACCTGCAAAATTAGTGTTAACACATCAAACTTTATTCCAAAACCACATGCTGTCCTCAGGGGCTGGTGGGTGGGTCAAAATTGGCTCTTCGTTCCGTCTCGAGCTCACGTGCAGCGAGGAGGTGCAGCTTCAGAGCACAGGAACAAGAGGATGCTTTCTTGGCTTGTTGCTCCTTTTATCCGTCTTCAGGGCGGGCGAAAACCCGCGCCTGCCTGCCCCAAAGGGCGTGGCCGGCCGCGTCAATGTCTAGGCCAGCCCACTCCAGGGCGGGAAAAAGCGCGCCCGGCTACGCCGCTTCGGGCATACCAGCCGAGACTCGCCTCCCGCCCAAGATGGCTTCCCGGGGGGATCGTGGTACTCCGCCATACGTTCGGGGGGACCGAATGGTCGCCCCTTTCCATATGGCTGAGATACCCGCCACCCCCTCTCAACACATTCCCCAAGAATGGGAAACCGGAAACGGTTCTGAACTTTTGGAAGACGGGAGGGAGTGACCCTCCCGGCCGTATTTATTAAAATATGAAACAAAAATTAAAACATTAAAATAACAGTTTCATATTAATGTACAATTTCATTTCCACATTGCGATGTTTGGCTAACCTTAACATATTCTCTAATACAAAGGTTCTCCTAGCCGAACTAACATCCTACAAAACTTTTAACTTGAAATTGTACATCCTAACGTTTAAGGGCCAACGGCAAGGTCGTAACCGGTGTCAAGATCCCTAAACCAGACATATCCCCCTCACTTGTGAGGGGCGACCGCACAGAGGCGTACCTCAAGTGCATTTACCAATTTCCCTTGACTTGACGGGGGCCCCAATAAACTCAACGCCATTTAAAGGTCGTCCGAGGACTCGTGTGAGGTATCTAGAAGGTAGCGTAGACCCCCTCCCAAACCCCACACAACTTACCACATCTGCCGTCGCAGATGTCCCGCCCCGGGAAATTCCCCAGGAGGGGGCTGTAACCCCTCCTACCCAGGAAGGGGCCTTGACCGCCTTTCCTTTCCTTTCGGCGGCCCATCCTTAGAAGGGACCGCCTCCCCGTTGAGGGGCCAATGGCCACCTCCCTCGAGCGCTCCCATCCGTAATGGGTGACGCCCACCCATAGGGATCTTCCAATTACTGCTCACCGATCATGACCTTACCGCCACAGGCCGGATAGTTGACCGGCTATCCGGACCCCCCACAACACTCCTGCCTAAAGGTCATGTCACAAAGTCTTCAGCCAAGCTATCAGGTCTCCTATGAGTAACTCGTTCCCCATCCGGGACAAATGAACACCATCCCCCAAATACATACTATCCCCTTTAATACAACATGTCACAAAGTCTTCAGCCAAGCTATCAGGTCTCCTATGAGTAACTCGTTCCCCATCCGGGACAAATGAACACCATCCCCCAAATACATACTATCCCCTTTAATACAACCATGCGGAATAGAATGCAGTGTACTTGAACGGAACAATCTACTCATTTTATTATTAATTTTTCTTACTGAATGATTCAGAGCAGAAACCGAAATAGCCCCCCGCCACACTTTCCGTGGAATCATATGGGACCATGCAATTGTGCACCCTGGAACTCTTCTCGCTAACCAACTTACAGTGGAAAGCATCCCCTCAAGAAGAAGTCGTCTACCAGTGGTCACCAAATCGTTGCCTCCAAGATGTACTATGACTACAGACGGCGGTGACCTCGTCCGCCCTAACAAACCCTCGAAAAATGATTGAAACTGGTCAATACAGAGCCCGCCCTTTCCGTAGAAGGACACACTGTACCCGTATTCCCCAGCCACGTGAATCATGTCACCTGCTTTGAATACGTCCGCGGCACGCCTCACGTATGAGTGGCCCACGACCCACACCTCCTTTTTCACAGCCGGTGATGTCTGACCGCTGGCCCCCCGGTGTCGGGTCGACTGCATAGTCCGCCCCGCCTCGTAGGCTTGCGCAACTGAAAACCAAACAAAACAAGAAGCGTGAGTACAACATTACAGCTTCACAACATGTGCAACCGCACATATCTCTTATAACAGTTTGAGGACCAACGCCCCACACGTTTCACTTGTTCAACATTCAGACCCCTGGCTGTAGCCTCTGTAGCAGCCCCTATCCGAAAGGAATGGGTCCCAAACTCGCCGGGGTTCAGGCCCGCGGCCGAAATTGACATCGCAAGCACCCGCTGAAACTGAAACCTCGTCAGTGGGGTGGCGTCAGCGTGTCTCAACAAGGTCCCCCCCCATGATGCCACCCTATGCGTTAAATATTCCTCCACGCACACCACAGGGCACATGGAAGACCCGGGAATCCTTTGTATGATTATGCTGTCCCCGATCGCACTTTGATCGGTCTTGGACCTGACAAACGAGACAGTCACTGTCTCCCCCCTGATCTGAACGTGCTCTCGGCACAGTCCCCCCATGGCATCCTGCTTGTTCTTTGCCACTAGTTCGCTTACCCGCATAGCCCCATGGAATGCTAGCACAAAAGCGGTTCGGAATAACACTGATTCATACTGGGATGAACACGTTGCAGGAAGTACCGATAACAACAGAGCCAACCTATCCAAACCTATCGGGCGCCTTTCATCTACTCTGCGACCCTCAAGGCGTTGCCACCCACGTAGCGCTTTTTGCACCACGAAAGACGCAGTCGGGTCTTGGATCCCATGAGCCCTTGCCACAAAGGAGATGGCGGCCCGATGCCTCTGGGCCGTAGCCACTGATTTGCCTGCCTGATGTAAGGACAGCAGAAATTTTACCACTAACTCTTCCTGACCCCAAAACTCTCCCCTAGCAGTCCCCAAAAAGGCCCAATAGGATCGGAACGCCCCTTCATATGCCTTCCTCGTCCTGGGTGCTAAACTCTCTCCCACGAGGTTCTGTAGTTCGGGGCACCGAGAGACCAGAGAGCTTCGGGAAAGGGTGCCGCCACCGAGTCCGCTGTGGGCAGAAAACCCCAGAAGGCCTGCATACGAAAACGAGAAAGCGCATCAGCCGCTTGATTCATTACCCCCGGCACATGTCTTGCCCTAAATAGCACGTTCTATTGCATACACAATAACACAATTTCTTTGAGCAATCTCAGAAACCATTTGCATCGTGCTGCCTGGCTATTGATACACTCAACCACGGTCATGTTATCAGACCAAAATACCACAGAGTGATCCCTGAATCCCTCAGGCCAAGTTTTCAGGGCCACCAGAATGGGAAAAAGTTCATGAAAGGCAATGTTACTTGTCAGCCCACCCTCATGCCACCATAACGGCCATTTTTGAGCCGACCATTGTGTGCCGAATATGGCACCAAAGCCAACGCTCCCAGCCGAATCTGTCCACAGCCTCAGCTCTTCGGAGGACACCGCCGGTTTATTCCAGACAATTCGACCATTGAACTCCGCCAGAAATGCCAACCAAATGTGCATGTCCTGGCGAACCTCTGCCGATAGTCTCGTGCGATGATGACCCTCCTTCAGGCCGACCATGGCCTGAGCGATCGAGCGGGAAAAGGGGCGGGCCATCGGCATTACTCTCAGGGCAAAATTCAGCTGGCCCACCAATTGTTGTAATTGATGCAGTCTGACTTTAGACTCACTAATACACTTTTCCAGGGAAGCCCTGAATCTTAACACCTTTTCTCTTGGTAATCGAAAACAACCTTCCTCTGAATCGAGCTCGATCCCCAGGAACTCGAGGCAAGTCGAGGGACCCACAGTCTTACCTGGTGCCAGCGGCACACCAAAATGCTTCATTAAGACACAAAATTCATTCAAAGCCTGTCCACATTCTGGATCCCCGGCCGCCCCCAGAAACAAAAAGTCATCGAGATAATGCATGACATGTTGAAAACCCGTCCTCTTTGTGAAGACCCATTGCAGAAAACAACTGAACTTTTCAAAATAGGCACAAGATATAGAGCATCCCATCGGCATACATCTATCCATGTAATAGTGACCCTGAAACATGAAACCAAGGAGACGCTGATCGTCTGGGTGTACCGGGAGCAACCGGAACGCTGACTCAATATCTGATTTTGCCATCAGCGCACCGGGCCCTAGGCGATTCAACATGGCGACGGCCTCATCGAAAGATGCGTACCGCACCGAACACACTTCCGGGTCTATCGCATCATTCACGGAAAGACCACGTGGGGCTGATAAATTATGTATCAGTCGGAACTCACCCGGGTCCTTCTTAGGGACCACCCCTAAAGGGGAACAAACAAAGTTAGCACATGGTGGCTCATCAAATGGACCGGCGACTGGACCTCGAGTAACCTCCTTCCCAATCTTCTCCTGTACCACGGTCGTATGTTGCAAGACCGACAGTTGATTTTTACATTTTGCTACACCCTGAAAATCCCCCACTGGGATGCGGAAACCATATGAAAACCCGTTCCGCAACACCCCAGCGGAAACATGATCCGGGTACTCGCTGAGCCAAGGAATCATTGCCATGGTATCAATCGGAGTAGGTAAAGGCGCCCCTCGGACTATTTCAGACCTGTTTGGCGCCTCCCCTACCACCGTTATCACCCGTTTTGGCTCTGCACATGGACTCAAGATGGGATGGCTGCCCACACCCTCCACACTCATGTCTAAACTTGCATGACCCCTGGGGCCTCGTACATTTACCCCTGTTAAAGTTCCAACAAATCCCCCTTTTACCTGCGTTGCCGTTCGAAAGGGTGTCCCAGCATATTGGCGGGAGGATTCACCCCCGCTACTCCCTACCAATGGTAACTTCAACATACCAGTACTCTCCATTTTCGACCACGAAACAGAATCGTAACAATCCCAAGTCAAGTTCTTGTCGTGTTCTTTCGCTTTTCTAAAAATATTATCGTAACAGAACCACTGATTGCCCCCATATGATACAGAATATTCCATGATTCGTGACTGATAAATAGGCAATTCGGACAGCAACTCGGGCCTACGTTCACCCATGATGGCGGTAAAAATTCCCCATGCCCTGCCCCAATTGCCAATGTTTTCGTCAACCTTAAAGGCGGCCATCTTTGCGCGCCAAACACTCGGATGCATGAGCTCCTTTTGGCTCTTAACATGCTCCATCTCATAATGATCTGTAAGCAACGAGAAAATGTTTACATACTCATCTGCCCACATCTTTTCCTTAATAGCCAGAGGTACATGCTGACCCAATTTTTCCCTTCGTGAGGGTGCAGACTCATCCCTCGCAATCGGCAATGGCCGCTTACCTGAACCGGAAGCTGCGTCTGCCGCTGGACCTGCTCCTGTCGATTTTTCACCCGCCGGAGACGGCGTGATAACTGGCGATGGTGCCTTCACCGCCTCCCTATTTTCACGCAGTTGCTTCATCAACACCCGTGCGTCGTCAGCCGTGGCGCCCTCGCCATTTTTCCCCAACCACGCTGCCAATTGTGCTGCCAACTCGGGCGGCATATCCTCCCCGGACACGGGGGTGACCACCACGGGAATCGGGTTCCCCTCTGTCGGCACCGGAGTTGGCCCTTCGAGTGGGGTATCGGGAACCGGGGTGTCTCCCCCCGCTGCCCCCCGTCTGGGCCTCTTGCCCTTCCCTCCTGGAGCGGCTCCTGCCGATGGTCGTTTCGGCCCCCCTTCCCCGTCTCTAGCCGCCACCTTCTTCTTTAGGTCGGTTACCTCCTTCATGAGCATACGGAGCATCTGGTCGGTAGTAACTCGCTTTCCAACTTTCTTAGGCATTCTCAGACAGAGTATCTGTAAGACAAAAAGAAAGATTACCACGTTCAAAATTGGCTCTTCGTTCCGTCTCGAGCTCACGTGCAGCGAGGAGGTGCAGCTTCAGAGCACAGGAACAAGAGGATGCTTTCTTGGCTTGTTGCTCCTTTTATCCGTCTTCAGGGCGGGCGTAAACCCGCCCCTGCCTGCCCCAAAGGGCGTGGCCGGCCGCGTCAGTGTCTAGGCCAGCCCACTCCAGGGCGGGAAAAAGCGCGCCCCGGCTACGCCGCTTCGGGCATACCAGCCGAGACTCGCCTCCCGCCCAAGATGGCTTCCCGGGGGGATCGTGGTACTCCGCCATACGTTCGGGGGGACCGAATGGTCGCCCCTTTCCATTTTCATTCTATCCCTTCTCCTCCCTCATCCCATGTAAATTTTACTTCTTTAGATTTAGACATATCACTTTCTGAAATCTCCCTTGCTGTCTCTAAATTGCGTTGCGGTAAAGCTCCGGGTCCAGATGGTTTCACTAACGAATTTTACAGTCATTTTACCTCTCTTCTCTTGCCAAAACTCTTATTCTTGTTTCAATCTTTTATAGATGCTGGTTCGTCAAGTGGCTCTTTTCAACAGGCCCTCATTTGTTTAATTCCTAAAGACGACAAGGATAATTCTTTTTGTAAGAATTATCGCCCTATCTCTTTGGTTAACACAGATTACAAAATACTAGCCAAGATCTTAGCTTTACGGATGGACCCCCTTTGTACCAGACTTAATTGGCCCTGAACAATCGGGTTTTGTCAAGGGTCGTCTCTCTTCGGACAATTCTCTTGTCTTTTTTAATTATCTTAGTAAGGCTTCGTCTCTGGATCTTCCCTTTGCTGCTATCTCCCTTGATACAGAGAAAGCATTCAATAGGATTAACTGGGACTTTATGTTCCAGGCTCTTCAATGGGCTGGTCTTCCCTCTAAATTCATTTCTATCATCTCATTACTTTATTCGAATCCCAAAGCATCAATTTTTGCTAACGGTATGACCTCAGATTATTTTACCCTCCAAGGTTGTCCGCTTTCCCCTTTATTGTTTGTTTTAGCTTTGGAACCCTTTCTTACTAAAATTCGTTAAGATGATAATATATCCAGTTTTCCCTTTCGTTATCATCAGGTAAAGCTCTCTGTATATGCTGATGACATCCTCTTCTATTGCTCTGACCCTCTTTCTTCTCTTCCTTCTTTTCTTCAACAAGTCTCCTCTTTTTCTGTGGTTTCTGGTTACCGTCTCAATGCTGATAAATGTGAAATCTTTCCTTTGAATCCTTTATTCCAAAAACATATTTTTTCCCATTCTGGTTTTTCTTGGCAACCTACTAAAATTAAACATCTAGGAGTCTGGTTTGCTCCTCTCTTATCCGAAACTCTTAAAATAAATGTTGATTATATTTCCAAGAAACTAGATGCTTCCATCTCTCGTGGAACCCGCTCTTCTTGTCCTGGTGGGGCCGTCTCAGTTCTATAAAAATGATGCTTTCTCCTATCCTTCTTTATACTATCTCTATGATTCCAATACGCATTCCAGATTTTTATTTTAAAAGAATTGACTCTTTATTATTAAAATTCTTATGGAATGGTAAACGTTCTCGTATAGCTATTGCCTCCTTACGAAAAGACAAATCTCAGGCTGGTTTCCGTTTTCCTGACTTTAGAGCTTATCATCGTGCTTTTTGCTTTGAAACAATCAACCTGCTGGCTATCATCTGATCTTCCTTTCCATCCTCCCATCTGGTTAAACATAGAATCCTCTTTCATCTCTCCTTTCACTTTTTGTGAGATTTTGTCTTTCACGTGCAATCTGACTCGTTTTCATAATCCTATTATTTCTCATTCTCATAAACTCCTCTTTCCTTTCTTATCTTCATCTTACCCTTCCCGTCTTGCCACACGTGAACAACCTATCTGGTATAATACGCAGCTTAGAATTCACAATCGTACCTTTTATTGGAAATCCTGGCATTCTCGTGGATTACGTTGGATATCTCAACTCCTTTCTCAGAACAATCCTCTTTCCTTCTCAGATGTTCAAACCCAATTCTTTTTGCCTGCCAGTGCTCGCTCACAATATAATTTATTGCACCCTGCACTTACTCTTTATCTTCAATCATTACCTCTTTCCAATGACGTTCCTCCGCCTCACAGACGCACTTCCTCCATATTGGAGTCCTCTCCTTCTGCGTCCTCCCTTTATAACTCTTTTCATTTTACTGCTGACAGAGCAAAAACTAAACTTGAACTCGCTTGGGAATCTGATCTCAATCAAGTTTGGCCGACTCTTCTCTGGGAAAAAATCTGGGCTAAACTTCATAAGGCCTCTAGAGCTGCTCACACCACCCAAACTCTTTATTTTATTTATAACAGAATTTTATTTACCCTACTTGCTTTATCAAAATTCTCTCCTGACACCTCCTCTACATGCTGGTCATGTCCCTGCCCTTCTGCAGACCAAAAACACATGTTGTTCGAATGCCTTCCTGTCTTCCGGTTTTGGAACTCAGTTTGGACTCAAATACAAAAGATTTTTCATCTTCATATTCCCTTCTCCCCTTCTCACATTTTTCTAGGTTCTCTCTCCCCTGAGCTTCCCCAATCTCGTCTTCACTACCTACTCATTGATCTCTTCTTAGCTGTTGCTTTTCACACTATTACCTCTAACTGGAAACAAGCCGCCAATGTTTCATACTGCTCTTGGTGGAAAGCAGTTTGTTTTCATCATCGTTTAGACACCAATTATTTTTCTCCCATATCCCTGGCAATCAAACAAGACCTGCTTTGGCTTCCTTTGGTGGAATACCTTTCATCATCTGCTCCCTCAATCACCTCCCCGGACCCTGATTTAATTGAAGTACGTAAACCGCCTTGATTTTCCCATTGCCTTTTTCTCCAATATTTATTCTTTAATGCTATTTTAATATGTATTTGCTATTTTAATTACTCATTCTGCTTTGAATTTTATTATGCTTGCTATATCTCCTCTTTATGTGATTTTACTTGCATTGTTTAATTTTCTTCATTGTACATTTAGTATTTGCAATTGTTTTTCTTCTTATGATGTATATTATTGCCGTACCCATTCTCCTGTTTCTTCTTTTGTTCGTCTCTGATCTTTTATTTCTTCAATAAATCAAACTTAAAAAAATGAATAAATAAATAAGGTGTCACAAACTGACAATTCAGTTGCCAACATCTGGCAACCACTGAGTGTCTATTTTACCCATGTAGAATATACCTGTTTCACGCCACCCTAGCTAAAAGCACTCCAACTCTTTAATTAAGTAACTTCACGCAATGATGGCACAGGTGCTGTGGCAGTAGCCTCCTGTCAGTTTTGCACCCACCATCCCCTCTCTCCCCTTCCCCTCCCACTTCCTCAGAGTCTCCCATATATACAGCCACACTGCATTTTTCCAGTCTGGTAGTTACATGAGCCACGCCTCTGACCCATACTGATTCCAATGTTTGGTTACACTATTCTCTTCATCTTCTTATTAGACATATGACATGTCTCCTCATTCACAAAGCCCCCTAGTTCGGCAACCCGTGCTTATATCACTTTTAGTGCACCCATGCAATCTGCACAATATTCTTGATTACTGTCATATTATAGCAATGTATGAAAACAGGGTACGCACTTTCTATTCATACATATGTCATGCAGTGTATAGAGTATTGAAAATCTTTAATATACAGATTTCAAGTAAAAAAGTGTCTAGATGAGATTAAGCAGGAGATGAGTGAACACAAAGACTTTATAAAGCAATCAAAAATATAGAAAATAAAGGAAGATATGAAAAGCTTCTCTTATGAGAAAGTATATCCTTGTTTGAGACAAGATTACACAACTAAGTACCTGGGGCCTCATTTATGAAAAGTGACGCATCGTTGCGTAAAAACAGCGATGCGTCACTTTTCACTGCGCACTCCTTGCGACATTCCTGATGCATCATATTTAATGTATGACGCATCATGTCGCAAGGAGTTACAGATACGTCAGTATTTCTGACGTATCTGTAAGCGCAAAAGTGACGCATTGCTGGAGTGTGTCACAAAAGTGACGCTACTCCAGCAATGCGTCCTTTCACATGGGGAAATCCCCATGTGAAAGAGCTTGCGTCAGTCTTACGCCTGCTGTGAGGCAGGCGCAAGATTTTGATGCAACATCGTCCTAAAAGTGACGCAGTGAAATCTCATAGATTTCACTGCGTCACTATTACGAGGCTTTTTGCGGGGGAACGCAGGTATAATGTAGCGCAGGGGTTTAAAAAGTGACGCATCTACCTAGATGAGTCACTTTTTAAATATGGCGCAACAAGGCACATTTTTTACACTGCCGGTGCGTCACAAAAAGTGACGCACCGGCGGCGCAAAACTGACGCAAGACCTTCATAAATAAGGCCCCTAGAATATCAAAAGAATAGACCAGAAAACGGACTTTCAATTAAATGATTGGTCCTCAGAGTCAGATGCATGAAATATTAGCAGTGGGGAGCAACTAACAAATAATAGAATACCTACAAAATTCAGGGGTAAATGTAGAGGACACCCATAGGGTAGTTGTTGTCCATTACCTCTGCATTTTCCCACATCCACATCCACTTCCACCACTACCGCAATATGAAATGGAACCATATTTGGCTGTCCGCATCCAAACAGTTTGAGATACTAAGACACATCATGAATTTCAGACCCTCTTAGCCACTTAGCCAATGACCTTGAAAAAAAAAGTCTCTTGTCCAATTGGAGAACAACAGTAACCAACAGCGAGTACATACATAGTGCATGGCCAGGTAGCGACAAGGATAGCAAAACCCTAGAGGTCCACCTTATGACCTAGATATTCATGAACCCAGAGAGGAGAGACCTGGAAAAAGAACTAGGCTTTGTCCAGTTCCCCTTTTGACAGTCTTAGAGTCAAATGTGAATTAACAAAATTCTGCAGAAAAAAAACTCAAAGCTTTTTTCAAAGACAGGGATGTTCAAAATGACATGTTGGGGGATACAGAACCTAGGAAGAAATCTACTTTCACACCACCATCACCCCAATTAAAGTTGAGATGTAAGCTTTTGGAAAATGTGATCTTTGAGGAGATCGATGCTGTTGACTTAACTGAGTTTGGACCATTCCAAATCATATCGCGAGCAGGGAGGAGGGCATTAGATGATCTTAAATCAGATAAAGAACTAACAATAAATCCTGCAGATAAAGGTGGCAGTAGAGTACTAGAGATGATTGCAGTCTATAGACAGGAATGCCAATGACTACTAGCAGATAAAAAAACACATCATATTGTAAAACAGGACCCTACATTCTCATTGAAAAGAGAGATGCGTTATACAGCTAAAGAAGCATTAGCATGCAGCTGGGTCTCAGTGAAAGAGGATGCATTTTTAGTAAACAAAGACTGGGTTACTCCATATTTTTATACTTGCCCAAAAATGAATAACAGCAAAACTCCCCCTACCGGATGCCCAATCATATCAGGCAAAGGCTTTATTTTAGAACCTCTCTCCGCATTTTGTGACTACTTTCTATGCCTAATAGTTCAGGGGACATATACTTATTTAACAGACACTAAAGATCTCACACGTCTCCTCCAAGATTTGGAGTTTTCCCAGAGAAACAACTCTTATAGACTTCGATATTGAAAGCTTGTATACTAGCTTACCCCAAGAAAAGAAACTAGAAGTACTTGAAGAGGTTCTTTTCGAAATGCCCTCGAAGCTACTCTTCTTCCAGGCATTTCATTTTAGAATGTATAAAAATAGCCTTAACCAACATTGTTTTTTAATTTGAAGGCAGCATATATTTATAGATTCATCAAACATTGATGGGAAGCACCTTTGCTCCCAGTGTAGTGGCCCTATACACTTACAATCTGAAGTAGAAAAAGATACTGTCAGAGGTGAACCCTTCAGAAATAGGATGAGGGTATGGAAATGATACATTGACAGCATGTTGGGGATCTGGGATAGGGACAGAAAAATAACAGACACCTTTTTTGCTTGGATGAACTCTCTGAGATTCACACATAGAGTTCTTAGATATTAAGATTTTTCAAGAGTAAGGCAGATTAAGTACAATGACATATGAACGCCCACTGCGAGGGAACAATTTTGCTTAGCTTTGACAGATTTTGCTCTTTATGACTTACCATATATTTAATATCTATTAATTAGGATGAACTGTAATACCCTGCATGACTTTAAAGACAAACATTTACTGTAACAGAGAAATTGGGAGATAGGTAGTATACCAAGAGAGTTACAACAAAAGCAAAGAAGAGGGCTAGAAACATAAACAGGTAAGCCCTCCTGGAGAACACAGTGAGAACTAAAACAGATGGCAGATTAATATGTATGTTTACATTCAATATAGATTACAATCATATTACGAAAATCATTAACAAAAATTGGAGAATGTTAAATACAGGAAACCTTCGTTTAGAAAAACCCATGTTCTCCCGTAAAAGAGGTAGGAGTATAAAAGATGTTTTGGTTCACACAAGACCTAGAAATACTGAACAAATACTGACATCTGTGATCGATTAGTGGCACCTCCCGAGGGAGGTGGGCCATTGCCTTTGCAGCAATTGTAGTGTATGTCCTTTCACTGAGCAAACAAAAACTCTGGACCTTGTATTAGAAAACTCTATGAATTACGCAAACACACTAATTGCAATTTGTCACAGGTTAAATATGATAACGTACCCCTCTGGACTGAGATATATCGGAATAACCTGCATAAAAAGTCAAAACACGTATATGTGAGCATCATTGTAATTTGAGAAATGGGAACTCAACTCAAGTGACAAATCATTAGATTGCTTTGGGATATAGTGTGAATTACCTCTGTTATGGTTATTCTGGGGAAGATAGACAATTTGACCAGGAATGCGGAATGTACCCAGTACAAGAAAGAACTTCAGTGGGTTTATAGGCAAGCCACAGACAAGTTTAGATTGAATAATAGATCCTTTAGAGGCATTTTAACAATTAGCAACAAAAAGGTTTTTATAGTACACACTATTTTTTAGGTCGCTGCTCTGCGAGACTTGCTGTACTAGAGTATGGAATAGAAGCCCTGCCCACTTTTGCCCCATATTTGTCATTGGCTTATGCCATTGTCCTTCACAAATGCAGGCTTCTGATTGGTTAATAGGCTTGTTAGTCTCTCCTTAGTACCGTCTTGTCTTCATTTGTAACCTGCTATGTAAGTGTCTAGCTTGCACACCTTAATGGTCCTATCTAAAGGAACGTAAAGAAATTAAATCTGGTATTGGGAGCCTCCCAGTGATCGGTTGTGCCCACAACTTCGAGTTAATCTGCTCTATAGAGGCCTAGTAAAAACTAGGTCTGACTGGGAGCTCACCCGCTGTCCCTAGGGTTTCAAATTTTTCAATAAGTTAATCAATAATGTAATACCCCAAACATATTCCATATAAGTAAATTCACAAATCTTTTCCCTGGTCAAATACGTTTTAGTGATGCTTTACATATTTAAATACACTCAGGTCATAAATAATTCAATAATTCAAAAAATACCCATTCAATCTTTCACACTGAGATTGAATTATTCCACTTAATGCAGTTGCACAATAATGATTAATAACAAAAAATAACAAATGATAACATTTCCCAATGCATTTTGGGTCTTGTGCGACCCTTCTTCAGGGGAGTGCAATTCAAAATAGCGAATCCAATCTTGATTATTTGAACGTTATTTTCACATCAGTTCCGTTTCAGGGCACTGTAAAAATAATGATAATAATATATTCCCAATATTTTCAACTCTATGTACATGATCTTGAGTTGTGGAATTAACACTATTTTCCGTGAAATAAAAATATAAAAAGGCAAGTCCACCATTGACGTGGTGGCACGTTATACGTCTATAGCACACACAGAAGGCTTGGAAGCCATAGAATGGAAACTTTTACAGTCGGATCTTGATCCACAACTAGGGGTTTTCTTATTAGAACTTTTACACTTCTCCTTGTATCACAGTTACTTCGTCGGGAATTCACAGTTTTTTCTTCAAAGAACTGGTACATCAATGGGTTTTTCCGGGGCGCCGGCATACGCGAATACCTTCATGGCGTACTTTGAACAACAATTTATCTTATCCAACACCAAGTGGACAGACAATCTGGTGTTGGTTTTACGATTTATTGATGACATCCTGATAATTTGGAAGGGCAACAAAAGTGAGTTGGAAGAAAGGATCAAAGAACTCAACGATTGTAATCCTAGGATTCAATTCACCCATAACATTCAGGACAGCAAGATACAATTTCTAGACATATAAATTTGTAAAACACAAGAGGGAATCTCAACCACCGTTTTCCGCAAAGCAACGGATGTTAACAATGCGCTACATTATACGAGCGCACACCCAAAAAATCTTAAAGACCATCTACCCAGCTCACAGTTGATCAGAATCAAAAGGATAACTTCAGATCCAACTAATCGTGATCTTCTGATGAATGAACAAGTAGAAAGATACATCGAAAGAGGCTATCCTACGGATATACTTAAAGCTTCAGTTCAAAAGGTTTCTATGATGGATAGAAATACATTATTGAAGAAAACAGAAAAATCCCCTAATGAACGGATAGTATTCGTAATGAAACACTCTACACAATCACAGAGGATCAAACAGATTATCAAGAAACGTTGGGAAATGATAGCCAATGAACCGGATTTTTCCAATCTTTTCAAGAACTTTCCTATCATAGCACATACCCGATCCAAAAATATCAGGGAAATACTCAAGCATCCACGGAACAACAAACTTACCATTCAGGGCTGGAGAGGAGAACTCGAAGGAATTATTTCAGATTTACAAAGAAATATCTGTAGTGGATACTAACTCCTCCACTCAAAATGATTCTGTGGAATCATGTAATGAAGTTGCACAGTACTTCTCAGGTAAGATCAACAAAATATATACAAGCTTCTCCAATCATGTAGAGTCGGCTTCTGACTTCACAGAAAATGACAGTCTTATTAAGACTCTAAAGTGCCTCAATTCTTTTGAAGTTCCCCCGTACGAAGTCCTATCTAAATTGTGTAATAAAATGAAATCGGGCTCTCCCCGAGACCCGGCGCCTCCGAAAATTTTAGCTGAAGCCTTCCCTGCTCTAGAACCTCATTATAGACATCTACTTCAGATCTCATTCTCCACAGCTTGCCTGCCGGCGGAGTGGAAACAGGCAGTTGTACTACCGATCAAGACAAAGCCGAATGTCAGCCAAGACATTATGGACAACCTCCGGCCAATTTCCCTGCTACCATACTTAGCTAAGCTAGCCGAGAAAATTGCCAACATCCAACTCATGGAACATCTGGAAGAACACGATGTTTTCCATAAATCCCAGTCGGGCTTCAGATCCAACTTCTCAACGGAAACGGCTCTCCTCAGGGCCACTGAAACCCTACGAGAGGGAGCAGACGAGGGCAAGACCATGGCCCTCATCATGCTCGACCTCAGTGCCGCGTTTGACACTGTAGCACATTCCATCTTGCTACAGTGTCTAAACAAAGCTGGAGTAACCAACAGGGCACTGGGATGGCTGAAAGCCTTTCTGATCAATAGGAGCTTCCAAGTCCAAAGAGGGACCTCCCTCTCAGACAGTGTATGGCTTGAACAGGGGGTGCCTCAGGGCTCGGCCCTGAGTCCCACCCTGTTTATTCTATACATGGCCCCCCTGGCAGAGGTGGTGCAATCGTTCGGCGTGGAGCTTGTCTCTTACGCCGACGATACGCAACTTTTAATATCTTTGACGCAAGCCCCATCCAGGGAAGCCGTTAACTTTAACAACTGTATGAGCAGGCTGGCCTCTTGGATGACAGAGCACTGTTTAAAACTGAACGGAACCAAAACAGAGGTCATCATCATTGGAGGTAATGAGACCAATTGGACTAAAGAATGGTGGCCCACCTGTTTGGGTCCTTTGCCCCCTCCCAGCCGGGAGGCGAAGAATTTAGGAGTCTGGGTTGATAATAAGCTATCTTTTGATAGCCATATAAAGAGAACTGTAGGCAAGTGCTTCGGAGTGATGAAGACTCTCAACCGCACCCTTGACTTGTTGCCTCTCAACTCCAGACGGACTATGACGCAGGCACTAATAACTTCCCGGATTGATTACGGGAATGTATTACTCTTAGGCACTTCAGAGAAAAATATAAAGAAATTACAGGTCCTACAAAATTCGGCAGCACGCCTAGTATTAAGACTGCCCCGTAGAGCCCCTTCACGACCCTCTCTGGCAACCCTCCATTGGCTGCCTATCAAGAAGAGGATCATTTTCAAAGCTAAGCTATGGTGTCACAAGATCCTCCATAACAAGGCACCTGCCTATATGTCAGATCTGGCTTCGCTATATGAACCTAACAGAACCCTTAGATCCAAAGGTACAGGTCTGCTCAGAATTGCCCGTCCTAAAAAGGCCAGAATGGGAGGCAGATCCTTCCGCACAATGGCAGCGAAGCACTGGAACCTCCTGCCCATGGACACCAGAGTAGAGGTGAATGAGACCTCTTTTAGGAAGAAATTGAAAACTTGCCTCTTTAATCTGTGATAGGTTCTTTCTCCATAAAACTTACTCTCTCCACAGCGCGGGGACACGCCGGGAGGCGTCACCAGGCGCTTTATAAGCTCCTTTAAACTAAACTAAACTAAACTAGGTGGTTCTGAGGAGGCAACCCATTGACGAAGTGAGTAGCAACACGATATGTGCTGCTTACCATGATGATAATCTATGGGGGGGGGTGAGTGGATCAGAACCCATTTTCGCACAATAAGGAAATTACATACAGTAGACTACCTCATCTTCTTTTTCCTCTTTTTCAATTTTCACAGAGCGTCAATATTTCCAGCAGACCACGATCAATGGCTCAGGCTGAGATTAGGTCTATAACCTTCGATAGGATTATGGAAGCTTGAGGTCGAGAGGGTTAGTAGAAATGCAATGGGTCAGAGTTTGTATGCTAATTTCAAGAATGTCTATGTCTTTCCTAGGCTGATCTTGAAGCTTTGTCCCGGTGTTTGAATGTAACTCTCAGTTTTCCCCTGGTCCTCTCCTCCATTTTCCTGCATGAGTTTTCTCGTAAGCCTTCTTTCACATAAATAATAAACTTGAGGTAATTATTATAGCACTTGCAGCGGTGTAACCCTTGCCCTTATACTGGTCAGATATTATTTCCAAACACAAATCATTATTTTTTCTGACATGATTTTATAACTACAATGATAATAGAGATGTTTGTTTTAGGTCTTACACTTTAGGATCTTTTTTTAATGATATCTTATTTTTTTAGATAACTGGGTATCAACTGAATTCTATTTTCCTTAACTTTTAAAAAGAATGCATGCATTTGTTTGGAATCAAAGAGGTGTATTAAATCCAGCTAATAAAGTAAAACTCTTTAGTGCAGTCAAATCGCCTTAATAGCAACTCTTAATACACTGCTGAGAAAAGCACATGGTAATAATTCCACATTCCACATCACACAATTCTAAGCACATACACACAGGCAAAGGCATAGGAATATTTTGCTCTGCTTTTGTCTGTCTCAGTCCATACCCACCATAATAACAAAGCACCCCACTGACATTTAGCCAGAAGGGGATGCAATGGATAAGAAGGATGGAATGAGAATGGCTCAATACTGACATTATTATCTTTGCAATCATCTGTACCCACTTTGATTCCCTTTCAGCGTGCATGCGAGTCCTTAAATGCTTTCTTCAGAATAATTGCAGCACTTTTCACAAATGAAGCTTAGAAAATACAAGAAAGAGACATTCACTGTCAATATGAGAGCAATAATGCACAGATATTGTCTGGGTCTTCCATTCAGGAATCGATACTCATATCTGAGTGATTGAGCACATAAAAGATGTGTAACTTGTGGGGATGGCTGCATAGAAATATAATCTCTTTATTTTGAAAAAAATAAAGCTTGTGGGTTTAAAGTGTGCCTCTATGCTTATGTCTTGTATTTAATTGGTCAGCTATCTAGTTGTTATATTTCGTACATCAGCAATTTGCCTTCTGAGCACTTAGCATGGTTTGAGAGGCTGTTCATGCATATCAGGTTGTTGACCTCTGGAGAAGTGGAAGTAATGCACGCTATTGTCCAAGAGTTTTTTGTCGAGTATCTGCGTGCCAGCTGAGGTTCTTTGATTTCTGACTTCGTTCCGTATTTAGCCGCCATTTTGTGTGTCGCCGCCATTTTGTGTTGCCCTCACTCAGGCAGCACGGCGGACGGAGTGTTTTTGCTTTTCTCAGCTGCTACGTGTCTTTTCTGTTAAAGAGTAACTCCTTTGCCCATGTTTACGAAACCGATGTCAGGGTCTGGCCGAGTTCGTTAATCCATGACTGGGTTGACTGATCCCGACTCGGCTGACTATTTGCCTTCTTCTATTTTTTCCCTACATTATCTTATCCGACTGGCCTTCGCTATTCTCTCCTTCTATTCTCCTGTTACACAACTATCCTTTGAGGCACACAAATACGTCCTCCCACCTGCAAATTAGATTGTTGGTAATAGTACTGATTAATTTTTTGGTAGGGGTAACACACGTGGGTCTGAGAGAGGGGTGTATTTGAGACACCTGATAGCTTGTTTTTGCTTTTTCTATTGGTTCGTTTTGTATGTCTAAGGAGTAAACCCTGTGAATGTGTTCCCTATAAAAGATTGTGCGCCACGGATTGAAGTGGCAGTCTCCTCAGAACCCACCTTGTGTGTAACTTCTGGGATAACTGTGCTTGGCTGCAGCTAATAAACCTGGTTTCCACGCTCAACAGAATGTCTCGTGTCTCTGTTCGACAAGGCAGGTGAACTCGGGGATGTAAGGCGTGCCCTGCGCCGCCAGGCCCATAGGGCCCGGTACTCCAACTGGTGCCCAACGTGGGGCGGCTTCAGTGGTAGCGGTTCAGCCCAAGGGTCTTGAGAAGCCCTGCAAGAAAATTCCGGGGGATTCGTGAGCCACGTCAAGCGACCCCTGTATATCGAAGTGGACCGAATGTCTTTTGCAGCGTGGCTACTCCTTTCTGACGGCTGCTGACGACTGCTGCCCTGACTGACGCCCTGCCTTGGACCCTCTGGTTCTGACTGGTATCGCGAGACGTTAGATGGACCTCTGTTGGCGTGAGAAGACCATTTAGTTAAGTATTGGTGGGTAGCGCCCACTACTTTGTTTTGTTTTTGAAATTTGTTATTCGACCATTGCAATAGCCGAAGCCAAGGGGTGGGTACATTTGTACTGTGTTCTTTGCTTTCACTCCATGAAGTTGGTAAAGGACCAGTGAACTTAAGATGCCTGGTTTTAGCGGATTTAGGAAATTTTGTTGTTTTGGTTGTACTAGGGATTCCCGGCTCGAGGACTCATGTCCGATTCCTCCGGTTGGAACTCCCACTTATGAGCTCTATTCTAAACATGGTGTTGGACCCATTGCCTTTAATGAGGCATGGATCCGATACACAAAGAAAGATGGTGTTTTACGGTGGCCACAAAATGGTAGCTTTGAACCTGATACACTAGATAATTTGGAAGCGATTTTATTTAAAAGAAAAACCCGGCTGGCAATGTTTGACTCTTTCCGCCTTTGGCGTAAAGAAGCCAAACAGAGAGAAATTAAGCAGGCGAAAAGAGATAGAAAAGCGAAAGATATGACGATCATACAGGCTGCCCAGTAGTTTAAGGATAACGAGACTGATCGAGCGATTGAAGTCTCAGACAGACAACAACGTATGGCAATAGATAAATGCTACCCTGTGTTGCCTACTTCTCCACAGAGTAAGGATCTTTACGAAGATCACTTAATGTCCCACTTGTTGAGATTGCCTCCGCCTTATGTGCCAGCAGCTAATGCACCTGTATTGTTGCCGCCTGTCCAGCAACCTGTTGTTCAGCCAGGTGCTCCAGCTCCTCCGCAATTGCCCCTTCCTGCATTGCAACCTGCACCTCCTTTACCGCCAACTTCTGTACCTTAGTCCCCTTCATCTTCAGGTTCTCTTGTGACGGCTAGTTCTTCTCTTCCTTTGCTTAATACTGCATCTACAGTTTTACTGTCTGCTTCTTCCCCGACTCGTAGTCGGTTGGTTAACGTTGTTTCTGGGCTTTTCTCCCCTCTTTTTGGGTCTTTTAATTGGACTCCTGCTTTTTCTCGACAACAATCCCGTAGTCAAATTCCAGATTCTGCCGAACGAGTTGCGTTGGACTCTCTTGCTCACAAATGGATCATGAGTGGTCCACTGTATAGTGTATCTGATATTCTGAATACCTTTCTCAAGTGGAATGCGCCCACGCAGAGATATGTTTTTAACGTCATGTGTGACGCACTTGTCAAAGGATGGGAGGATATGGAGTTGGATTTAACTCCTCAGGGTCTGTTAGATATACAGGATAGGTTTGATAAATGACTTATTGTGGGTTCTGAAGTTGAGGATGCTGTGAAGACACTTGTTACTTTTAGGTCTCTATATTCTTCTCAGACTATTCTGGAACCTGATCCTGCAGTTAGACAGAGAACGAAAAATTACCCTATGAGAGAAGTTCCTCCTATATGGAGAGAAGAGGTTCCGCAAGCGGGTGCTGTTCAGGCTGTCCCTGCTCATTTCCAGCGTATACGGGTACACGTCCCCTGGAAAAGATCTGAAGTTTTGGCACTTAAACAATCTCTATCGGACCTTCGTAAGAATCCTGCGGGATATTATAAAGAGCTGTTCCAGACTGTTTATGCGTGTATTATGAATTTGGCCGATATTGATATGTTTATGGGGAATGTAGTTCCACAAGCATTGTGGGCTCGGATTCGTAGAGAGGACCACAACCAACCTTTAGGTGTTAATTGGGACGCTATAGCAGCCGCGGATGCAGCACAAGTGGGTGGTGCTAAGCCAGATGATTTGATTACACAATTGTCTGGTAGAATCATCGCTTTAATGAAGACGATGATGCCTGCCTAACGCGTTAACTGGGATAAGTTAGCTGGGTGTAAGCAGAAGAAAGATGAGAGTGTCTCCGATTTCTTTACCCGTTTTGAGGAGACGTTTATCGATCACAGTGGTCAGGATATGGCTACTGAAGGTGGCCAGCGATTATTTGTGGATAAATTCATATTTAATTTACTCCCTGAGTTGTCGCATAAGTTGAAAGACTCCCAAAGTTCTTGGGCTGTTTCTTCGTCTGCACAGATATTAGCCACTGCCCAGTATTACGAGAATAGGGATAAGGAAGAGAAAGATAAGATGGAGAAGAAGACTAAGGAATTAAAAACTAAGGTTCTTCTTTAACAGGCTTATCCCCCTCGTTCTTGCCAGCGTCAGTTTCAACAGCCTCCCCAGCCTAGGAGGTTGTCACAGAAACCTGAACCCTTTGTTCCACGACCTTTGCTTGGTCCTAATCAATGTGCCTATTGTAAAGAGGAGGCCATTTTAAGAATAGCTGTTCGGTGTTATTGCAGCGTAATGATAGATTTCCAGGGCCGCGAGGCCGTGGTGGTTTTCAATCGGCACCTAGAGGTAGAGGGTGAGGTGCGTTGCCTCAAGGACAGAACTCTTTAAATTATTTCGATCAGCAGAATACTCAGTCTGTGCAATATTATAATGACGATTATTGTGTTGAGGGTGAGGTTCAGGATTTTCATTCTAGTTAGGACAGGCATGGATAAAGTAAGGGAGTCATATCAGTTCCAGTGGATCAGAATGGGCCTTATGTTGAAGTTATTGCATTGGGTGTTGCAGAGCCATTTCTTTTGCATACTGGTGCAATGAGAAGTTCTATCATTCATTCCAATCCCTGGGGCACCTTTGTCTGGCTTAACGAACGTTTCTGTAGGATTTTCTGGTGCCCCAGTTGCTAACCCGGTTTCTTGTCATTTGCCTCTTTTCATTGGTCCTTACGATTTGGAAGCTCCACTTATTCTAACGACTGGTTGTGGAGAGAACTTGTTGGGTTGGACTTGTTGAAACGTCTTCATGCAACGTTGTATTGTTCTCCCTCTGGTGTGCATCTTACCTTGGGTGAGAAAATGGTTTCTCCTACTTATTTATCTAAAGATCGATTCCTGCTGGAATTGCAGTCTCTCCCTGCTACACTTTGGGCTACAGGTATGAATGATGTTTGTCTGCTCCAGATTCCACCTTACGTGGTTACTATTAAGCCAGATGTTAAATTGCCACGCATTCCTCAGTATAAGATTTCTAATGATGGTGAACAAGCTTTGTTGACTATTATCTATGATCTGGTTCAGAAGCGTGTGGGGGAAGAGATGAGAGGTAATGTTTGCAACAGTCCTGTTCTACCTGTTCTTAAATGCACTGATCCTTCTCAACCTCCTGTATTTCGTTTTGTGATCGATCTTCGGGAGGTCAACAAGATTGTTGTCCCTCAGTTTCCTGTTGTCCCAGATATCACTGCCTTCTTACTATGATACCCGCTTCAGCAGCATAGTTTTCGGTTATTGACCTCAAAAATGCTTTCTTTAGCATTCCTATTACTGAGGAAAGTAGGGATATTTTTTGCTTCTCTCTCGGAGGCTGAAGTTTCCGGTTCAAGTGTGCACCTCAAGGCTATTGTGAAAGTCCCTCCATTTACAGTCAGGCTTTGAAATCTCAGCTTGACGCTTTCATTTTGCCTCCAGGTTTCACTCTGATTCAGTATGTGGACGATTTGTTAGTTGCTGCTGATTCAGAGGATATTTGTAAGGTTGTGACTGTTTCACTGTTGCGTCATTTGTCTGACCTACATCACAAAGTGTCCCCCTCTAAGTTGCAATATTGCCACCAAGAGGTTACCTATTTAGGTCATCTGTTGACGAAGGAGGGAAGACGATTAACCCCAGAACGAATTCAAGCAATTGCGCAAAGTCTGTGCCATCCACACAAAGAGAGGTGCGTGCCTTTCTGGGCATTACCTCTTATTGTAGACAGTGGATTCCGAATTTTTCGTTGTTGGCCAAACCTTTGTTGGCACTCACGTTGAAAGATACACCACAACCCCTTCCTTGGACTGATGAATGTCAAAAGAGTTTTTCTGACTTACGTACTGCCTTGTGTTCTGCCCCTGTGTTAGGTACTCCAGATTACAGTAAACCTTTCATACTCTACGCTCATGAAAGAGAAGGTTGCGCGTTGTCAGTTTTAACGCAGCAATTTGGGGACAAACAACGGCCATGTGCCTATTTTTTGGCTACGTTGGATCCAGTAGCGAAGGCATTGCCTAGTTGTCTCAGAGCTACAGCAGCTGCAGCAATCTCCATTCGCCAATCTGCTGGATTGGTATTAGATAACACTCTTGTTGTTATGGTACCACATGCAGTAGATACTCTTTTGAATAGAATGAAAACACAACACCTCACGAGTGCTCGCTTGTCTGGATATGAGCTGACGCTTTTGGCTAGCCATATACACATCAAGCGGTGTAATACTTTGAATCCAGCAACATTGTTGCCCATCCCGGATGAGAAAGGCATTCAAGAACAGCATGATTGTTTTCTCCGAACAGAGGAGGAAACGAAAGGCAGAATAGATTTAAAAGACACACCACTTGGGGACCAGAATGGGATCCTATGGGTGGATGGGTCTTGTTTCAAACTTCCAAATGGCGAGACGACTGCAGCTTATGCTGTTACCACATTGTATACGGTAGTGGAGACAGCACGCATTGCACAGAATTCAGCCCAAGCAGTTGAAGTAATTGCCCTAATGAGAGCGTGTTTGTTGGCTGAGGGAAAGAGAGTGAATGTTTATACTGATAGCCAATATGCCTTTGGTGTGGCTCATAGCTTCGGTCGGTGTGGAAGGAAAAAGATTTCTTTACTTCCCATTGGACTAAGATACAGCATGGTCAGTTGGTGACTGACCTTCTCGAATCACTTGCGTTGCCTACCCAGATAGCAATAATCAAGTGTAGTGCTCATAAGAAGGTTACTGATGATGTGGGTCGCGGGAATGCTTTTGCAGATGAGGTAACGAAGGAAACCGCGAGAGATGCTACGAGTCGCATGTGTGTTGCGGGCCCTGCAAGATGGGTCAGAGAGGGAGGAATGTGTGAGGACTCGATAGAAAGTGTGGGAACGATTCAAGAAGAAGCTACTGAGAAGGAATTGAGTAAGTGGAGAGAAAGTACGGGAATGTTGGGCACGACAAGGTGTTGAACGGAATTGTCAGAACATCAGCGTTGGCTGTTACCAGATGCCTATGTACTACCTGTAGTTACTATGGCGCATGGTCCAGCCCACATTAGTGCAAAAGGCATATGTAAACTTTTGGCTCCAGTATGGCAGAATGAAGGAATTTCTAAATGTGCAGAAAATGTGGTGAAGCATTGCATTGTTTGTTTAATGCATAATCCAGGAAAAGGAACCCCAACTCCAGCAGGTCATTTTGCTCCTCCTACGTATCCTTTTGAGGTATTTCAAATCGATTACATTCATATGGATCGTTGTAATAACCTCAAGTATGTTCTGGTGGTGGTGTGTGCCTTTTCCAGATGGATAGAGGCCTACCCCCTAAAGGACAATACTGCTTTGTCTACTGCCAAAGTTCTTTTGAATGAGTTTTTCCCAAGGTTTGGTTTGCCGCGCATTGTCTGGAGTGACAATGGGAGTGAATTCGTAGGTCAAATCATGCAGAAAGTGTGTACAGGTCTTGGTATTAGGCAGAAATTCCATGCAGCAAACTACCCTCAGTCAGCAGGTTTGGTAGAGTGCTATAATGGCACTCTCAAGCTTAAATTGGCAAAGATTCAGGCCAGCACAGGCCTTGTTTGGCCCGATGCTTTACCTTTGGCACTTTTATCTACGAGAACTACTGTGCATTCTCGTTTAGGACTTGGTCCATACGAGGTCATTTTTGGGCATCCAGCCAATGTCTGGGGAGTCCCTCGACCTAAAAAGTACTCTGACATCCCATACCCAATGTTGATTGACTACTTGCATAACCTCACCACTAAATTACGTGTTCTTCATCAACAGGTTCAAAACTCTCTGCCGGAGGCCTCTGCAGATCCAGGTCACTCCAACCAACCCGGTGACTGGGTCTGCCTGAAGAATTTCCAGCGGAAAAAGAATATGGAACCTCGTTGAGGCCCGCCTCGGCAAGTCTTGTTGGCAACACGTACAGCAGTAAAAGTCATTGGGAAAAAGAACTGGGTTCATGGCGTGCACTGCAAGAGGGTACCTTTGCCTTTACCTTTTGATCAATGGGTTCATAAGGGCACGAGTGATAGTGAAGGCGAAAGGGTCCCTCGATTTGCACCTTTTAGTAGTGCACACCTGGATCAAATTAACTCTGAGAAAGAAGACAACGACGTGTTGCAAGAAGCTGTACCATCACATCTACGATTGAACACAGCGAATCCAGAAACTTTGTTTAAGGAGCAAACGATCCCTAATAAGACTCGGTACAATTTAAGACCCGACAAATAAAAGACAATTGAATTTTTCTTTTTCCTATTTTTCTGATTACGTTTTTGAGAGACATTTTTTTTTTCCACTATCCATCAAGTTGCAGGGTCACGGTAGGAGTCTTAGGCTGTGACCTGATTAGTGACAGTAGGTCTGCAGGACTTGCAGTGTCATAGGACGGCTAATAATCACAGCTAAGTGATCTAGGAAGATTGCCGTGAGCAACGCTTTAGAGTATGGATACTAAAGTGGAAATCAATGATCAGAATGTAAAGATGAAAAGTAAATGCAAGAAATTATTGGTTAGTCCATGTGGCTTAACCTTATGTATTTTAATATGTTCATGTATTTTATTAGTGTGTGTAAGTTGGGTTGTTTATACTATGCAGCAAGCACCTGTTCCGACTTCTATTTCTTTATCTTTTCCTACTACTGCCTCCCCACATTGGTTTCATACACTCCCAGAATATGAGCAGATTAGGAGAACAGAATATTTAAATAATTCATTTATTCAGTTATTGCATCAGCATCAACTGGTAATGAACACCACTGATTGTTGGGTCTGTGGGCTTATGCCCCATAATACAGAGAGAGGGATGCCATATCTAGTCCTTCTGTTTTCTTATGAAGGCTCCGCTTGTGCTTACTTGGCTATGTTATCTAATGTTTATCAGAACCAACTACGGTATCCTCCTGGTAGTCCATATGGTGGTGGAGCAGATTTTAGTCACAGTTCTTTGATAAAGGGAATAGTGGCTACGGCTAGAATTGCTGAGATTAGTAAGATTCCTGTGGATGAGAAAAGAGCATATGATGGCTGGAATGTAAACCGTTATGTTACTAGCCTTACAGAAAAGGCTAGGCAAAGGAGATCCCCACCAATTTGGACTGTACCTAATTTCTGTCTACAGATTAATGGTCAGAATGTTAAAAATCAACAGGAGAAGAGCATCTGTTCCCATACTTATGTCTATACACCTCAGATTTCCTCACCGTTGGTGCCATCACAAGGCACATATTTTATCTGCCATATGGCCAATATGGCAGGGGAGTTATTTATTTGAAAGACACAGCAGGACAAGAAGGAGGTGACTTTATTAATGGGTTGCTTCCTTTCTGGGGCCAATGGCCAATAGCAGAGACATCAGACAACTAGTTTGTGTTGTTGAGGCTACCATAAATGTAACTTCTGGAGCCTTAAGTAATCTGACAGCCGAACTTCAGGCGGATAGCCTTATGACTTTGCGAAATCGAATGGTTCTAGACATTGTCCTTGCAGATCGTGGAGGAGTCTGTAAATTGATTGGGTCTAGTTGCTGCATTTAAATTCCGGATAATGCCCCTACGGTATACCAAGCTATCTCCAAGTTGCATATCATCTCCGAGTCTATACATCAGGACACGGGAGATTGGTCTGTGATGGGATGGTTTTGGGGACTACTGTCCACATGGGGATGGAAGATACTAACCTTTCTTGGAATGGTCTTGGCTATCATTTTCTCTTGTTGTCTCTGTGTGCAGTGTGGACCTGCATCTGTGGTCTTTGTGCCACTGTTTGCATCCCAAAGCCTGTGTCACAGAAAACAGAGAATATTAGAATGATGCTGCAGCAACATGGCCATTGACATCGACTCAGACTAACTTGAGTACCTGAAGTTTTGCCTGAGTAAGGGCAAAGGAGGGTCTGAGGTTCTGCGATTTCTTTGATTTCTAGCCGCCATTTTGTGTTGCCCTCACTCCGGCAGCACGGCGGACGGAGTATTTTTGCTTTTCTCAGCTGCTACGTGTCTTTTCTGTTAAAGAGTAACTCCTTTGCCCTTGTTTATGGAAACCGATGTCAGGGTCTGGCCGAGCTCGTTAATCCATGTCTGGGGTGACTGATCCCCGACTCGGCTGACTATTTGCCTTCTTCTATTCTTTCCCTACATTATCTTATCCGACTGGCCTTCGCTATTCTCTCCTTGTATTGTCCTGTTACTCAACTATCCTTTGAGGCACACAAATACGTCCTCCCACCTGCAAATTAGATTGTTGGTGCTAGTACTGATTAATTTGTTGGGAGGGGTAACACACAGGGTCTGAGAGAGGGGCGTATTTGAGACACCTGATAGCTTGTTTTTCAACTTTTTCTATTGGTTCGTTTTGTATGTGTAAGGAGTAAACTCTGTGAATGTGTTCCCTATAAAAGATTGTGCGCCACGGATTGAAGTGTCAGTCTCCTCAGAACCCACCTTGCGTGTAACTTCTGGGATAACTGTGCTTGGCTGCAGCCTATCAACCTGGTTTCCACGCTCAACAGAGTGTCTCGTGTCTCTGTTCGACAAGGCAGGTGAACTCGGGGATTTAAGGCATGCCCTGCGCCGCCGGGCCCATAAGGCCCGGTTCTCCACAGCTTACTTAATTGTCCAGGCGCAATAGGTTTCTCTGCCGCCCAAAGAGGAACCGCAGTGGCAGGTAGTTAGTTTCTGAGAACGTGCCAATTACAGTAAGAGATGTGAAAAGGCAACTCTCAGGTGTGAAATGTCGCTCACCCTGAATTTAGGAACACACCTGAGTGAAAATAAGTTTGGCTCCTTCAGCTTGCTCAGAAGCGCCACTCCCTTGTGTCCTCAACAAAATAGCTTGCCTATGGCCCTTAAGTGCACCTGGGGCACACCCATTATGGGGTGGAGAGTTCTGCATTAGGGATTTGCTGACTTAATACATCATGATTAGGTGTTTATTTCAATGGTTAGACTTGGCATCTTTGGCGTGGATTTAGTTTTTTCTGGCTTAGATGCTTGGGCAATTTGCCACTGATATGTCAAAGTGCAAGTGCTCCCTGTGTAAATTGCTTTTCATTTATTTTAAAGGTTTTCTATAGCGCTGGCTAGACCCGGAGGTATCAGAGCGTTTTACATGAGTATCAGATCATAGTTACAGGTTACATCATTACAAAGGTTACACAGTTATTAGAGCATGGCAACATAGTTACTTGTAAGGACGAGATAAAAGATAAGCACAAATACGTAAGGGGAAAAGCAGGCAAGGGGAGAGATTCAGGGGAGGGGGTTAGGAGCAGGGGAAGTAGGAAGATAATGAAGGCCGGAAAGAGGAGGGGAGAGTGAGAGACACTGCATGGAAAGAGGAGGGGAAGGGCGACGGGGACACAAAACGGTAGACGAGTGAAAGCAATGCCCAAAGTCCAGTAAGCTGTGATACCAGGGGAAGTGGTATCATTCCCTATCTCTGTTGCAAGAGGCTCCCTTTACGCAGTGGACTCTCTCAAAGGGGTCTCTTAGACTCCAAGGCCTACATACTGGATCCTTCCCCAAAAAGGGGAGAGGGAGTGCTTTGGCAAGGGGTGCCATACCATACCTTAGCTGTGAGTGGCTCCCTTGGCGCAGTGGACTTTCTCAGCGGGTTCGCTGAGACTCCAGAGTATAAATATTGGATTTTTACCCAACAAGGGGAGAAGGAGTGCTTAATCAAAGGGCACAAAGGACTAAACTTGTGTGGTGTCCATGTGTGGTGTTATCACTGTATTACTCTATAGTTTGAGTACAAATACTTTACACAATGCCTTTGGGAAAAGCTTGTTAGCTCGTACCAAGCTACCCAGGGAGGGAGCAGGGGTTATCTAAAGTGTGTATTCCCCTTACCCTAACTTGAAACAAGGGTCCCTATTTGGACAAAAGTACCTACTTCTGTTAACTAGAGACCCCCATTTCTAACATTTATATACCCATGTTTTTGCCATTATGGGACATTAGGTTGTTAGTTAACTAGGAAGTGAGCCAGGGCATGACTGGGAATGCTTACCAGTCCTGACAATTACCTCAAACTGGACCCTGGAGGGCCAGGGGGAGGGTGTGCTGGTGGGAAACACTTCTGCTGCATTTGGTATAGGGGAACAATATTGCCGTACTGCTGCAAAACTGGCTCCTTGTACCAAAAATGGCCCCCACAAGTCAAAAACGTACCCCCACCCTTTCAGCCCACCGGGAAAACTCCTGCTGCCCGCTATGGCCAGTCCGACCCTGGTGTGAGCCCTGGACAAGCAGCAACCACAATCCTTCTGAGGATTATGGGGCACAAGCCAGCTCCAAATTAACCTTTGCTCATCCCTTGGTAGCTTTCCACAGAGCAGTCCATATTAATTTAGAGGTAATGTGTAAAGTATTTGTACAACACTTCAAACAGTAATAAAGTTAAAATACCACACAAACAGTATCCCATACCAAGGTCGAAAAATAGAACTTTCTTTAATAAATAAAACAAGACCTAAAAGACAAAAATCCAAATAGTAAAACCAGGGATATTTAATTTGAAAGATTTTTGTTAAAATAGTGCCTAAAAGCACAAAGTGGCAAGTTTAGATATTTAACTGTGCTGGACCGGGACAAAGTCACAAGTTCAGGCCAATAGTAATGCAGTGTAGACCGGCTTCAGGGACCCACATTAGCCCACTAAACAAAGTACCTTAAATCCAGGCTGCACAGTCTTGTGGAGCTTTGCGCGAATGTTTGTTGAAGATGCACCACACAGCCAAATCGATGTGTAAGTTCAGAGATGCAGTAGGGCTGCGATGCATGGGCATGCTTTGTCATCAAGGATTTAGTGGACAGGACTTGCAAATCAAATTTTGGCGTCATATATGTATTGCGCAGTCAGGTTGATGCGTCAGTTTTGAAGAGCTGCGATGCAGAGTCCGTCATCAAGGCTGCAGTCGAGGAGGGATCAGAGGACTGGCAGGGAGGATTCATTGGTTCTGAAGAGCTGCGATGCAGGTCTTTGTGAGGGGTTTAATCCTTGCAGCAGTGGTGATGCAGTGGTTCTGCTTGAGTTTATGATGTGCAGTAGAAGAGATGCATTGGGTATGCTGAATCCAGAGAGGCTGAGAGAGTACAGTAAGCCCACTTCCAAGGGTCCAGGACTGGGGTGGCACAACTTCGTAGGGTAGACTCACAGATGGCAGAGTCCTGGTGCAAGATTGTTAGAAACCTGTTATGTCCTTAATGCTTCAGATCAGGAGGCCAACCAACTATCCCTTGGAGTCACTCTAGGTTCAAGAGATACAGGTCCGGTCCTTCTAACTCAGGCATGAGAGTAGCAGTCAGCAGGTCAGCACAACAGGGCAGCAGTTCCTTCAGAGGAGCAGTCCAGCTGAGTGGCAGTCCTTTGAAAACACAATAGTTATTCTTCCTGGCAGAGTATCCACAGGTCCAGAAGTGTACTAAAGAGTTGGTGTCTGATGTCCTGTATTTATACTCAGTTGTACCTTTGAAGTGGGAAGAAGCTTCTAGAGACATGTCTTTGAAGTGCACTATTTCCCTGTTTCCTTGGCTTTGGCTCCAGAATAACTACAGGGGGTATCCAGCCCTGTGTATGGTACACAGCCTATTTAAGTGTAAGTGGGGCTGTGTCCAACTTCTCCTCCATCCTGTCTAATGATGGCCCATTCAGTCACACCTAAGCTCCACATTTTCTGTGCCTGTCTAAGAGAAATACACAAACCCCAACTGTCACCGACACCTAGGCATGTGGCCCAGACAAAGGCTGCAGACACCAAATGGCTAAGGCAAGAAAATGCTGACTTTCTAAAAGTTACATTTCGGAAATGTAATTTAAAATTCTACTTTACTATAAGTTAGGATTTTATATTACTATTCTGTAGACAGCAAATATTAACTCATTACCTGTTCCCATTTGGAAATTACACTGCTAAAATGTAATAAGGTAACATGAATGTAAGTGTTTTCACTACCAGGGTATGTAAAACTTAAACTTTTTACAACATTTTAAATACATTTCACCCTGCTCTCTGGACTGAGCTGGGTCTACCATATTTCAATGTATTAAATAGGTTTGGGCCTCGCAAAAAGTTTATTTGCCAGCTTGTAATGGTGATTTAACCCCTTAGCTGCGGCGGCTATTCCGCAGCAGTGCTAAGGGGAAGGGGGGGCCGCGCGGCGCTCCCGTACTCATGAGGGAACCGCTCCATCACGAGCCTCGGAAGGGCTTTGCTTGTGATGGAACGGTTCCGTCACGGCCCCGCCCGCTCAATAGAACGCTCAGCGCAGCCGCGGAATTCGCACCGCGCAGGCCCGTCGAGAGGGCCGTGACGGAACCGTTCCGTTACCAGCACAGCCCACCCGAGGCTCGTGACGGAACGGTTCCATCACGAGCACGAAACGGTTTAAAACTGCTCACACACAAGCTTTATTGGCAGGCCTGAGACATGTTTAGATTGCTTTTTATGTGGGTGTCACAATCAATGCTGCATACCCACTAGTAGCATTGAATTTACAGGCCCTGGCCACAGGTAGTGTCTCTTTACTATAAAATTAAATATGCTGCTTTGGTATAAGCCAATCTAACATGTTTTAAGGAGAGAGTGCAAGCAATTTAACCCTGGTTATCAGTGGTTCCAAAGCCAACAACTATGAAGTCAGTAGAAAAAGAAGATCTGAAGGCAAAACGTATGCGGGGAAAACCACAGCAAGGATGCCAGGTCTAACAGCCAATATAGCACTTTTCCTACCCCATGACTATGAAAAGATGGATGAAGCCATGCCTTGCCTTACTCCTTGTTAGTGTCTGCTGAGAACAGCCAGGGGCGTAGCTTGGTCAGTAAGATTGAAGCGCGAGGAGCTTCAGATTTCCCAACAATCAGGCTGGCATATAATGTTAAAATGCATTTTACACCAAGCGGGGTTCATGTGAGTGGCCGGAGGGGCCATGGAAAAGGGTCAGGAATATGGATTGGTAGGAGTACTAAGAGAGAAAACACAATATTTTGTAATAAACAACATTTTTGAGGACTTTTAAAACAGAGAGGGACAGTGTGTGCGTTTTTGTTTGTGTAAGTAAAAATTCCTTATGAAATTGGACATACATCTCAACGTACCCAACTGAAAACACCTGTGCCCAATTATGTATAAGAAAATACATGTATTAGTGGGGTGTAACACCCAAGACACTTACTTTGAAACTATGCCTCTGACAACAATAAGGTTTGGTACATTGTCATGCAAGTACTTCTTGTGGCACATTTCTTTTTCCTCTTCCAGATTATTGAACATCAGACCTAAAAAAGGAGACCAAAGCTCAAAGGAGGGAAACTTTGCTAAAGCATTATACTCTTTATTGCTAATTCCTCTAATTTGAATTGATGTTACTGCTTCTGCTAATGAAAGGGTTCCCCTCCTGCTACCTCAAAACATTTGACTGCTGAACGTTTTTTTTCCTGGATTTCAAGGTATTTACTATCAGAAGCCAAATCCGTATATTTTTTTTGTTTCTCTTTCTTCCCTGGTCCTCATTGAGCCAGCTCAAGGGTCCAGGATGGAGGTAGGAACCAGCAGACCTTATTTTCATGCCAACAAGCCTAAAGGTCCAACGACTGCAAGGATTGCAATGGCCTCTGTTTAAAGGAGGTGGTATTAGTAGTAGTTTTATGGACATTGACACTTTCTTGATTACAATCATTGAAGTGTAATCTTGTTGGATGGCACACTGCATACTTCCTTCATATGTGGAGTCACAACCAAAAATTCTCCTCTGCTTCTTGAACCTGATTTTGAACTGGACATCTAGTGTAGCATTTTCCAGATCTTAGGTTGTGAGACTGGTTGCGTTAATGAATCATTTTGAAAGATATATCAACCCTTCCCAATTAGATTGCTTAACTTTTGGAAATACCATTACCACATTATTGAGGTTTTCCCACTTTGAATGGTTTTCGTGATTGATTAAGAGCTTTTCATTTTGGAATTGAGAATGGCAAAGGGTTGATGTTACGTATCAGTAAAGCTGGACTTGTTATCTCAATGCAAATTCCTTGAGGTAATACCTAATGGATTTTGTGAGGGAATGCACTCTGGGTTTATGCCCAATAACAGAAGATTAATAAAAGATGTAAGGTAGTATTTTAAGTTATGCTACGCAGATTTGTGGAGCACACGATCACCTGGGATGGTATTTTGGTGCTGAAACAAGTTTATTCTGATAAACTGTAGCTGTGTTTACAAAAAGTGCAGTTTAATAATCTTTTCATTTTCATATTAACGATAAAAGAAAAGAGCAGCGTTACTTCCTGAACTGTATGATACTTTTAATTAATTACACACTATTTTATTCAATATATGAGCAGAAAAAAGGTGCACAGACAAAATATCGACTCCAAAATATCGACTGGACATAATATCGAGTTTTAAATATAGACTGGACAAAATATCGACTGGACATAATATCGACTACAAACATATCGTTTTTCAGGTAAGTGAAGTAATATCGACTGTATAAAATATAGATAGCAAAAATATCGAATTTTTAATAATATATAATATTTTATAGTGTATTTTTATGTAATAATATGTGTGAAAAGTGTGTATTAATGTTATAAAATATTTTATTAAATGAATTTTGTTTTTTTAATAATTGCGTAATGTAATTCTGTAGCGGGTTGTGGGTTTATAGGGGAAAAGGGTGGGAAGCAATTTAATAATAATTAATTAATTAATATATGTTTGTAAATATTTATAATTAATAATTAATTGATAATTAATTAATAATAATTAGTTAATTAATTAATATAATTTTGTACATATTTTGTATTAGTAATTAATTGGTAATTAATTAATTGTAATTAGTTAATTACATTAATTAGAGTACATTTTAATATATATAATTTTGTGTTATTGTTAAGTAATTAATTGGGAAAAAATAATATTAATTATTAAAATAATTACAGCTAATGTGCTAATATATTTACTTTATTGTTATTGTTAATTAATAATTATTTGGTAATTAAATAATATTGATACATTTTGGGTAATGGAGTATTTTTAGGGTTCAGGGTCAGTTTTCAGTTTTTGGGTAAAGGGGCATTTTTAGGGTTCAGGGTCAGTTTTTAGTTTTTGGGTAAAGGGGCATTTTTAGGGTTCAGGGTCAGTTTTCAGTTTTTGGGTAAAGGGGCATTTTTAGGGTTCAGGGTCAGTTTTTAGAGTTTTTGGGTAAAGGGGCATTTTTAGGGTTCAGGGTCAGTTTTCAGTTTTTGGGTAAAGGGGCATTTTTAGGGTTCAGGGTCAGTTTTCAGTTTTTGGGTAAAGGGGCATTTTTAGGGTTCAGGGTCAGTTTTTAGTTTTTGGGTAAAGGGGTATTTTTAGGGTTCAGGGTCAGTTTTGGGTTTTTGGGTAAAGGGGTATATTTTAGGGTTCAGGGTCAACAAATAAGATTGTAAAAAATTATTTTTATTATTTTCATTTATTATTTAATTATTATAATTTAATTTAAGTATTTTTAAGTATATTTTAGTAACTAAAATGTAATATTAATTTAATTTAACACTGTTTTTAATAAAGTCGATATTTTTTACATCTATATTATTGTTAACGATATTTTGTACTCGATATTTTTGTACTTACCTGTTTGTAGATACAAACTCGATATTTTGACTGTCGCTATTTTGTCCACGATATTTTGGCAAGTCGATATTTTGTCCCTCGATATTATTTCAGTGATCCCAGAAAAAATACATCTGAAAAAATGAAAAATAATAAATTCCTCATGCATACATATTAAACTCAGTGAATGTTGTTCGGTTAGTGAGCTAGAAAGATTGTGTAACGAGGTCCACTAGTTATATTAACTTGAAGGTGGTGAATACATTCTGAATTAAAGTTATAAGTATAACTTTAGAATTTTTAAAGTTTGTGTAGTTTACACTTGGGTAGTATTGGGAAAATAAGATTTCCTAACTATAACGAATCTTTAATCAGTTTTTTTCTTTTTTCCATTCAATTTCAAAGTTTTGTTTACATTTTTTTATAATCGCAGAGTCCAGTGTCGTAAGTGGAGACTTATGTGGGTGTCGTACAGTACAGTGGAGGATAAGCATTGTCAAGTCTACTGTCATAGACTGGAGTATTAAAGACTGGAATCAAGTAGAGTAGAGTGGTGTGTAGTAGCGTATTTTGCAATGTAGTGATATATAGTGTCGTGGCACGGTGCCTCATAGAGCGTAGTCAAGTATTGTAGACTGGAGAAGTGAGTTGTACAAGTGAATGGCATATCAAACAGTAGAGTGGGGTATTATTGACTGTCATAGAGTGTTTGAGAGTGGAGTATCATAAAGTGGCGTGTCCCGGAGCTCCAGTCTGCCACTGTATTCTGGATCGCCAGAAGGTATTTTGCCATTACCGATATCTATTTCTACAGATAGTAGGGCTAAATATCCTTCTTCAGATTTGACAGGGCATTTGAGTGGGTGTCACCCAACTGGTTGATGTGTTAGACTTCCAGCTCCTTCTCTGACCATGTGCCCCCGTCGATATATTGCTGCATCTGGTTTCCCAGCCATGGTAGCTGGTATCCAACTTTATGATTGTGTCTGGCTTTCTTCTGAGGAGCACTCTGCTATTCCAGGCTTCTTTATGGTCTATACACCACCGGAGGTTCTTTGTTGCTTCACATTATAAAGAAATCAGTCCCAAATATGTTATTTCCTTTCTTAGATGTGTTGCTTTCTTTCTTTGTAGAGCCCTGTAGTGCAATGACCCTGGAAAGATGGCATGGATAGATAGGAGTCCCACAATCCTGGCCAATGACCGAAGGGAGATTGTGTCCCATCTCAGGTCATTTCTGAGTCACTTTCGTATCTTGGAAATCTTTGACGTAGGTAGCCTCAGGGATGCCATGACTGAGTCATTGAGAAACCCCAGGAAGATAACCTGTTGGGATGGGACCAGTTTAGTTCTGATTTCCGTTTGTTGATGACAAAGTCCAGCTCCTGAAGGTCTGCAATAGTCATGTTCAGGTTGAGTATGAGTAGTGATGGAGATTTAGATTGGTCCATCAGAAGGATATCGCCCAGATAGAGGATTATCCGTATTCCTCTTGTGCAGAGGACCTCCAGCTTGGGCCAAAGGAGCTTGATAAAGTATCACAGAGCGGATGAGAGGCTGAAGGGGAGTGTTCTAAACTCGTAGATCTGTCCCTTCCAAGAGATTTGGAGAAATCTCTGATAAGGTGGATGAATGGACACCAAGAGGTAGCGTCCTTGAGGTCCAGTCATACAATCCAATCCCTTGACAGTAGGACATCCCTTAAAAGATTGATACCTTCCTTCCTCAGGTGCTGATAAACCAGACAGTTGTTGAACTCCTTCAAGGTTATGACTGGTCTGAATAACAAGTTGCTCAAGAACCCATTCGAGTTTAATACTCACTGGCAATTTACAACTATATCCAGAAGTTCTGTCATTTTGGAATCTATCCGATTCATTTCCTCGGCCGAGAAGAGCAAAGGCCTTGGACATACCATGTGAATGGGATATCCATAGAACTCTATTTGGCAGCCGCAAACCTTCTGAAGGACCCACTTGTCTGCAGTACTTTATGTATACTTACTTTCTGATGTCTTTTTGCTAGTTGTTATTTTCAAAAGAAGATGCTCGTGCTGCTACCTAATTAATCGCCATACTTCTGGCAAAACATAAGAAGTAAAACAAATGTTTTTGATCAAAATATATCGTTTTTTTCTTTTATTTTAATTTCAGTCTTTTATTCCTTTTTTGTTTGGAAAATTAAATTTAGCCAAGTTCCTATTTTAAGACCTTATGTACAACAAAGAACATAATACCATATACTCAAAATCCTATTTACAAATAAACAATCAAAAAATACATTTCAACGTTATCTCATTCAAACAACCAGTCAAACCACTTTCATACCACAGTATATACAAAATCTGTACAAAACAGACAAAGAAGAAAATATGTGAGTTATTTCCGAGTTGTAATCTGGTGAATTACAACAAAGCCATGAATATTTCTTATGTTTTACAAAAACCTATCAATATTTTTACAGTTTTAGGTTATTTCAGGCTTTTAAAGTTTGACTTTAAAAGCTTGAAATAACCTAAAATTGTAAAAATTTGGTTTGACTGGTTGTTTGAATGAGATAACGTTGAAATGTATTTTTTGATTGTTTATTTGTAAATAGGATTTTGAGTATATGATATTCTGTTCTTTGTTGTACATAAGGTTTTAAAATAGGAACTTGGCTAAATTTAATTTTCCAAACAAAAAATGAATAAATGACTGAAATTAAAATAAAAGAAAAAAACGATATATTTTGATCAAAAAACATTCGTTTTACTTCTTATGTTTTGCCAGAAGTAGGGCGATTAATTAGGTAGCAGCA
This sequence comes from Lissotriton vulgaris, assembly GCF_964263255.1. Lineage (NCBI taxonomy): Eukaryota > Metazoa > Chordata > Amphibia > Caudata > Salamandridae > Lissotriton > Lissotriton vulgaris. The sequence goes on along the minus strand of NW_028255035.1, from coordinate 1,222,166 downwards.
CGAGCATCTTCTTTTGTTTATTACTAGCTTGTGGCAAGCTGTGCTGTTGGGAGCCCAAACCCAGTGTTGTTGTTAAAGTTGTCATTTTCAGGCAGTTTATCACTTTTTCAAGTTTTGGGGTTTTCTTTTAGGAAGTCTGTTTAAAGAGATGGAAGTTGGAGAGTATTTTGTTAATTATTTGCTATTTAACATTGTTTTACATTTTCACTAAAAAAAACAAAGGTTGCAGGGACGTTGGAGTTAGGCTAATTTTTCACTCATGCAAAACAATTTAAATTTACTAGTTATATTTAATAGAGCTAACTATAACTTGTGCCCCCACAATGCACTGCTTATGACCTCACACATTACATCCCTCATGACATGGTGAGTGGCATCACTGATGACATCAATCATGACATATCAAATGACATCAATGATGACATCATCCAATGAGTATACGTTTTTCAAGAGTTTTTGGGTGTTAAACATATATACTAACCTACTACAAAATTTACATTAGTCTACTAGGTGCAATACTACTAAGTGATACTACTTCTATCATATATAATGTGAGTGTCTGTGTGACTGCATGCATCCTTGTTAGTATGGGTATGTAAGTGGCAGTATGGGTGTACACGTGGGTTTGTGAGTAGCTGTGTGGGTGAGGGACATGATGTGTGAGTGACGGCATTGGTGAGTGAGAGGGTGTGTCAGTGGCTGTATGAGTGAGTGAGTGGTAGTGTGAGTGGCTCTATGTTTGGGTAAGTGGGTGTGTAGTGACTATATGTGTGAGTAAGTTGGTGTCTGAATGGCTGCGTGAGCGAGTGACTCTGTGTATAATTTGCTGTGTGGGTGAGTGACTGGCTCTTTGAGTTGGTATTTGAGTGGCTGTATTGGAAAGTGTTTGTCAATGGCTGGATGGGTGAGTGAGCGGAAGTCTGAGTGCTTGTATGGATCTGTGAATGGGTATGCAAGTACTTATGTGGGTATGTGAGTGTGTGTGTGAGTACTTGTATGGGTGAGTGAGTGGCAGTGTTAAGAGGATGTATGGGTGGGTGAGTGGGTGTGTGAATAACTGTATAGTTAAATAAGTGGTTGTATCAGTAGCTGTATGGGTGAGGGTGTAGCTATATAAGTGGCTGTAAGGGCGAGTAACTGGTTTTATGAGTGGCTGTATGGGTAAGTTAAGGATTCCTGAGGCCTGCGACCGGCCCTCAGGAATCCTGCTATGAAGGACTTACAGAAAGTACCAGTAGGGATTCTTGAACCCCAAGGACCCTATGGAGCCAAGTGGACTTCTTTCCCAAACAGTTTATCTCCAGGAGCTGCATTTGCAGAGTGTTGGAAAAAGGGGGTATGGCCTCTGAAGACCTCTTAGCAATCCTACTGGTTGTGGAACCTACTGGAGGCCACAGGAGGGGTATTTGGTGCCTAAGGACATCCTTGGGGACCAACTATCCCTCCAGTTACCTCCTGTAAGCTCCACACAGCAGGATTGCTGAGAGATTGTCCAGGCTACACCCTTTCTCCACCACTCTGCAAACACACCTCCTAGTGCACTACTAGTTGGGGGATGAAGTCCTCTTGGCTCTTGAAGATCCTCTGGAGCCAAGGGGGCTTCATGGCCCATTCTCTGGGCTGTTGTCAGCCTCGGGGACCCCATCTCCCAGGGCCCGGCCTTTTTATTTATTCAACACTGGCCAAAGTGTTGACAGCCAATAAAATTTCAGTAGGATCCGCAAGTCCACTGCAAAGAATCTCATCCCAGATATCTGTATTTTTTAAACTTAAATATGTTTGAAACTACTGAATGGATTTCCACCAAACCCCAAAGAGCACTCTTTCTAGACCAACATCTAGCTTTCTGCCAAATATTTTTGGAATTCCGCTCAGTAGTTCTGGCTATAAAAATTGTTGTTTAAAAATTAAAAAAATAATAATAATGTGTGTATATATATATATATATATATATATATTCACTGAAAAAACCATAGGTTTCACACCAGTTATAGTTAGGAATTAGCATTTAAAAAACCTATTAAATTCACTGACAAAACCATAGATTTCACACCATTTATAGTTAGCTGGAAATTTTACTGACATAAAACCATTGAAATTCCCACGTTATAGTTAGTTGGACTCACTATAACTTGCGCGCCTGTAATGCACTGCTGATGACGTCACATATTACATCACTCATGACATGGTCAGTGACATCACTCATGACATCACTGATGACACCATCCAGTGAATGTGTGTCTTTCTGAAAAATAAATTTGTTTTATATATGTATTTGTAAAGGTCGATGGAAGAATAAATGTTTAAATAAGTGTGTAAATGGATGTTTTTTTAAAAAAAAATTGGTTGGGTAACTGGCTTATTACGTGTATCTTAGTGAATACATATATTAGCGAGTATTGTTTAAATATTTAAATGTTTGTATCAGTGTTTCTCTTTGTGTATAAGTGGCTGCAGGGGTTGGTGACTGACTCACTGTTTGTATGTGTTTTGAAGACAGCATATGTGCAGGACTGTATGGGTGGATGAGTGTGTATATGTGTGTGTTAGTGAGTGAATGACTGTCTCACTAGTGTCTTCATTAGTAACGACATATGTTTTAATCTAGTATATGTGAGTATTGATGTATATAAGTGAGTATAGTATATATAGTGAGAGATTGTAGAAGTTCCTGTTTAAATAAGTATGTGTTTCTATAAGTGATTGTTTAAGAGAGTAAGTATGGGTAAGTTTCCTTAGAAGTAAGGTGGTAGTGTGTGTATAAATGTATATGCAAATAAATGGATGTTCAATAGTTTATTTGCATGTGTGAGTATGTGTGTGAGTAACTTTTGGATGACTGCTGATGTGTAACAGGATGTATAGGTGTATCACTACATATGATGAGTGAGTATATATATGAGTGACTATATAGAACTGTTGGTGAATGAGTGGATGTGTATATAGATGGTGGAATTACTGAATTGGTTGTTGTTACTGGTTTGGGTATCTCCATTTTTTTGAAAATGTTTGTTTCTATTTTTGAATATGTGTTTCAAGCGTTACATTACACTGAAATTAGGTCTGTCACTCTGTCACAAGGATGGTGTCATCAGTGATGTCATGAGTGATGTCACTGACCATGTCATGAGTGATGTAATATGTGACGTCATCAGCAGTGCATTACAGGCGCGCAAGTTATAGTGAGTCCAACTAACTATAACGTGGGAATTTCAATGGTTTTATGTCAGTAAAATTTCCAGCTAACTATAAATGGTGTGAAATCTATGGTTTTGTCAGTGAATTTAATAGGTTTTTTAAATGCTAATTCCTAACTATAACTGGTGTGAAACCTATGGTTTTTTCAGTGAATTTCAAAGGTTTTTTAAATGCTAATTCCTAACTATAACTGGTGTGAAACCTATGGTTTTTTCAGTGAATTTCAAAGGTTTTTTTAATGCTAATTCCTAACTATATAAGACCTGAAAGCCCACCAGGAATCTCCAGTATGCGCCAGGGGACTGCATTGCAGAGAGGTGTAATGAAGCCACAACCCTTTTTACACCTCTCTGCAACGCAGCCCCCGTGCATGTTTGAAGAGGGGGAACTAATTCCCCTTGCATACTGGGGTCCCCTGGGGGCCAATTAGCCCACCTGGAACCTCCAGTATGCGCCAGGGGCTGCATTGCAGAGGTGTAATGAGACTATGCCCCTTGTTACACCTCTCTGCAACGCAGCCCACTGCCGCGTTTGCAGAGGGGGAACTAATTCCCCTTGCATACTGGGGGTCCCTGGGGTCAACTGGTCCACCAGGAGCCTCCAGTATGCGCGAGGGAGCTGCATTGCAGAGAAGTGTAATGAGGCCACACCCTTGTTACACCTCTCTGCAATGCAGGCCATTGGCGCGTTTGTAGAGGGGGGACTAATTCCCCTTGCATACTGGGGGTCCCTGGATCATATCTGCCCAAACACCGATATTCCGAACGATTGTAAATTACTTTTACTACTCTCTACTACTCACTCTACTATTCACTCTACTACTCTCTACTACTCACTCTCTGCTACTCTCTCTACTGCTCTCTACTACTCTCTACTACTCACTCTCTACTCTCTATTACTCACTCTCTACTCTCTACCTCTCTACCTCTCTCTTCTTCTCTCTCTACTAATCTCTACCTCTCTACCGCTACCTCTCTACCTCTACACCTCTACCTCTCTACCTCTCTCTACACGCACACATATACACATATATGCATATATATATATATGCATATGCATTTATATATATGTATGTGTATGCATAAAAAAAAAAAAAAAACATTTTTTTTTTAAACAGCTACTTTTAAAACTGTCATTCTTTTTCCCCATGGTACACTCCCCGGTACGCTTACCGGTGCGCGTACCGGTGCGCGTACCGGGCGCTCACCCCGCGAAAATCAAAATTTTTTTTTATTTATTTTTTGCTCCGCGGGGCCCTTTTATGGCCCCCACATCAAACCTAGGGGGTCAAGGGGGGTCTACTCTGCCCCCTTATGGTCATTTCCCTCTTTGTTTTGGCCACCTCTCGTGTCTCGATCCTACCGAGACACAAGATGGCGGCCGCTCCTATATAACTATAACGGAGGAATTTCAATGGTTTTGTATGAGTGAAATATCCAGCTAACTATAACATCCCTGAAACCTATGGTTTTTTAAGTGAATTTCCAAGGTTTTTAAATGCTAATTCCTAACTATAACATGTCTGAAACCTATGGTTTTTTCAGTGAATTTCAAAGGTTTTTTAAATGATAATTTTTAAATGTAATAATAGTTATATGTATTCTTATACTGATTTTCTACAGTTTTTTACTGTTTATTTTTACATATTTTTAAAAAAAATACATTGTATGTTTTTAATATAAATGAAAATTTAAATGTTTTTTAAAATATTGAAACTGAAATTGTGTTTTTTGTCAGGGTCACTGGATGAGTACTTGGGTACTGACTGAATGATTAGAGTACTGCAAGGAGAGTGCCTGGGTGAATTTATAAGTGGTTGGGTTTTGGCTAACTGAATGGATTAGTAAATGGTACTGAATGTGCCACCAGAGGAGTGCAAGTGGAGTGACAGGGTTTTTGCTGAAGTGTATGGATACTGACTAGGGAATTGAAGGTTTGAAAGACAAGTGTGTAGGTGGTTAGAGGACTGCATGCATAGTGAATAGGCATTTGAAGCAGTCCATGTGCTAAGGCCTGGCTCGCTACATGAATACTTGGGTAGTTACTGAATGATTAGAGTACTGCAAGGAGAGTGTTTGGGTGAATGTATAAGTGGTTGGGTTTTGGCGCAGTGAATTGATTAGTACACAGTGCTGAAAGGGTCACTAGAGGAGTGCAAGGTGAGTGACAGGGTGTTTGCTGGAAGTGTATGGATACTGACTGGGGAATTGAAGGTGTGAAAGACAAGTGTGTAGGTGGTTAGAGGACTGCATGCAGAGTGGATAGGGGTTTGAAGCAGTCCAAGTGCTAAGGCCTGGCTCACTGCATGAGTACTTGGGTACAGACTGAATGATTAGAGTACTGCAAGGAGAGTGCCTGGGTGAATTTATAAGTGGTTGGGTTCTGGCGCAGTGAATGGATTACTACAAGGATGTCTGTGTCATGCGGAGATTGTTTTTGTGCAGGAATGGACACCTTCCTGCACAAAAAACAATAAAGGCATTTTCCTCTTTCAATATATGATTGGGAATGCGCCATCACTACGTTACAAAAAATGACCTACTGGTGGCACAGGGTACTTGTAAATCTGCCCCATAAGTGCTTAGATATTGGCAGACTGATACAATAAGAACCTAGTGCTGGATGGGTGATTGAAGAATTGCATGAGACTGACAGGAGGTATCCTACGCTGCATGGCTGCTGCTTCAGTATTTAATGGAGTGGACCAATAGTATGTATCTGCTTAGAGATTTGTAGGGATTATGCACAGAATATTTTATGTGTACTTGTATTAGTGCCTAGGTCATTTTATAAGAATACCATTAGTAACTGTAATGATGACAGTGCTGCTAACAGTGTAAACACTTAGGGCCTTATTTATGAAGGCCTTGCACCACCGGTGCGTCACTTTTAAAATGGGAAAAAGTGACGCACCGGTGGCGCAAGGCCTTCATAAATAAGGCCCTTAGTTTATATGTGTTTATGTATTGGTGGAGTGATAGGACAAGTAGATAGTGGTAGATAAGTGATTAAAGAAGTGCATGGGACACACTGGACGATTCCTACTCTGCATGAGTACTAACTGGGTATTTAGAAGAGCATATCAACAGTTTGTAGTTGGTTAGATGTATGCATGCATAGTGTACAAAATATTGTACCTACACTTGTGTTAGTGACTACGCCATTTCTTAAGTATACAACTAATAACTGGAGTAATTTCAGTGTTGCAAAGAAAGTGCATGCTGAACTCATAAGTGCTTAGGTATTGGCGGAGTGATAGGATATGTAGATTGTGCTGGATGGGTGATTGGAGAAGTGCAAGGGACAGACAGGAGGATTCCTAGGTTGCATGGGTAGTGCTTTACTAAGTAGCTAGTTAGAGGTTTATATATATAGTGCACAGCTGAATGTAGTTGTGCATTGATAGTGTTTGCATTACTTAATCTTACCTTGACAGTAGTACATATCAAAAAAATGCTAAACATTTTTTTTCAGTTATTATAAGTGCTTAGGTATTGATGGAGTAATAGGATAAGTAGCTAGTGCTGGATAAGTGAGTGGAGAAATACATGGGACAGACAGGAGAATTCTTACACTGTATAGGTACTAACTGGATATTTAGAAGAGCGTATCAATAGTATGTAGCTGGTTAAAGGTCTGCATTCATAGTGTTCAAAATATTGTCCCTGCGCTTGTATTAGTGGCTAGGCCATTCGGTAAGCATGTGGCTATTAACTCAAATAATTGCAGTGCTGAAAAGAGAGTGCATGCTCTATTTATAAGTGCAGAGGTATTGGTGAAGTGATAGGATACATAGATTGTGCTGGATGGATGAATGGAGAACTGCATGGGACAGGCAGAAATATTCCTAGACTGAATAGGTACTAACTGAGTATTTAAAAGACTGCATCATTGCTATGTAGCTGATTAGAGGTCTGCATGCACAGTGCACAGAATATTGTAGCTGTACTAGTTTTTCTGGCTAGGACATTCCATAGGTACACGACTAGTAACTAGATTAATTTCAGCACTGCAAAGAGAGTACATGTTGAATTTATAAATGCTTAGGTATTGGCGGAGTGATAGGATACATAGATAGTGCTGTATGGGTGATTGGAGAAATACATGGCATAGAAAGAAGGATTCCAACACTGCATAGGTATTAACTGGGTATTTAGAAGAGCATATTAATAGTATGTAGCTTGTTAGAGATCTGCATGCATAGTGTACAAAACATTGTACCTGTACTTGGGTTAGTGGCTAGATTATTCCTTAAGTATATGACTAATAACTGGAGTAATTTCAGTGCTGCAAAGAGAGTGGATGCTAAATTTATAAGTGCTTAGGTATTGGCTGAGTGATAGGATACATACCTAGTGCTGGATGGGTGAATGGACAAGTGCATGGGACAGACAGAAGGATTCCTAGACTGCATAGGTACTAACTGAGTATTTAAAAGACTGTATCAATGCTATCTAGCTGATTAGAGGTCTGCGTGCATAGTGCACAGAATATTGCAGCTGTACTAGTATTGGTGTGTCTATGGTTTCGAGAATGGTAGTCTGTATTTTAGGGTATGAGGAGGTGCATCAGATGATCATATGGATTATGTTATCAGTGATGTCATTTGAGATGTCATCAGTGATGTCACTGACCATGTCATGAGTGATGTAATATGTGACGTCATCAGCACTGCATTGCGGGGGCATGAGATATAGTTAGAACAATTAACTATAACAACCAAATTTCTCTTGTTTCGGAAGAGTGAAATATCCAACTAACTATGACGCCCATGAAACCTGTGTTTTTTCCAGTGAATTTCTGAGGTTTTTTAAATGCTAATTTATAACTATAATGTCCCTGAAACTTGTGTTTTTTCCAGTGAATTTTATATATATATATATATATGTATTTAATCTCCTCTCACTCTTACAAAGAAGGAATCAGCACTCAGGTTGTTGTTTGGAAGTATTTAATCTGCAAAGGACGCGATCCACGAGTTTCGGTTCGTCCGAACCTTGATAATGATACAAGACGTCATTGTAGCATCCTTATTTAAATGTACAAATGCCTCCAGTTGCCAACATTAACAAAGGACTACATATTACTTTAATCTAACCCTGGGCGTAGTGCGCGTAGTGGGGCTACGCGAAGCTACGCAAAGTTGGCGAGAAACTACGCCCACCTGCGCACTTTGCGTAGCCCCACTACACGCCGCATGCCCTCCTCCCCTACATACCTAATTTTAGTAAATGGGCACACCAAAAAAAATAAAAGGCACTTACCTTGTCCGCGGCATCCCGGGGCTCCCTCTGCTCGTTCACGCCACCATCTTGATAACCAATGCGGCCGCGCATGCACATTGGTTATCAAGACAGCGGCGTGAACGAGCAGAGGAAGCCCCGGGACGCCACGGACAAGGTAAGTGCCTTTTATTTATTTTGATGTGCCCATTTACTAAATTAGGTATGTTCGGGAGGGTGGGAGGGTGGGAGGGAGGCGGGTGGCGGGCAACTTCGCTACGCCCAAGGAGTGGGCGTAGTGTTGCCTGCTTTGCCTACTTTGCAAAGGGTGAAGTAGGCAACACTACGCCCACTTCGTGGGCGTAGCGAAGTCCTTTGCCCAGGGTTACTTTAATCCAAAAAGCTGGCGGCCATGTTGGCCTGGTCACAAATCGATGTGGCCTGGTCACAAATCGATGTGAAAATTTAGGAATTGCATGGTGAGCATAAAAAACGATGGATTTAGGCCCAGATCTCTGTACTGGGGTGAATGTATGACATTGGTGTGCATTCTGCCCAACAACTTGTGTTTTTGCATTTGTTACCCCGAGTGGGACGGGTATGCTCAGACATGAGTCCCGCTTTCTCCATGCCACTGGAATTAAGCTATCCTGGCTGATGAGGGCTGAAAGCGCAAAACCGGTCCAAGGATGCTTGCTTCCAGTCGCGCTGGACTGTTAACATGTGGCACAGGGTCAAGACTGATCTGCATATGGTTGAGTTCAAACTGGAATGGCATGGTGAGCAAAAAAACTATGGATTTAGGCCCAGATCTTTGTACTGGGGTGAATGTATGACATTGTTCTGCATTCTGTCAATCAACTGTTGTTTTTGCATAATGTCATTTCAGCATATCTTGCCCAGTGGCCCCCATACCTGTATGTTCGTCAACATGACTTATTCATAATAAACCTGCTTAGGATTGCAAACTTCAACATAAACAATGGACTGCACATTACTATAAAGTGAAAGGCTATTGGCCATATTAATCTGGGCATGTTGTGCATTATAATGGTTCTTACACGAAAGAAAAGAAAAAAAAGGGATATTAACCCCTTCACTGCGGCGGCTATTCCGCCGCAGTGCTAAGGGTGGAAATGCGGCGGGCGCATGCTGGTGACGGAACCGCTCCGTCACCAGCGTCGGTTGCGCTGTGCTTATGACGGAGCGGTTCCGTCATTGCCCCGCCTGCTCAATAGAACGCTCAGCGCAGGTGCGGAATTCGCGCCGCGCAGGAGCGTCGAGCGGGCCATGACGGAACCGCTCCGTCATCAGCACAGCGCCACCGCAGCTGATGACGGAGCGGTTCCGTCATCAGCATGCAAAGGGTTAATATACACACACTATCCCTAAATAAGGTTCTAGCAAATATAGTTCCATTCCAATGACAGCTCATTTGAGATGTCATGAGTGATGTCATGAGTGATGTAACTGATCATGTCATGAATGATGTAATGTCTGAGGTCATTAGCAGTACATTGCGGGGTGTAAGTTATAGTTAGCTCAGGTAACTATAACTGCTGAATTTCGCTGGTTGTGTATGAGTGAAATCTGAGTCTAAATATACTATCTTTGTTTTTATCAGAAAATGTCTATGATTTTTTTTACCTTAAGTAAGATACATATCACAATGGATGGTGGGTGGGTTGGAAGCAGGGCTTGGCATTTTGCTGCCCCCACCCAAGCTTGCTGCTCCTGCCTTCCCTCCTCCTAGCCATCCATCGTCCAAGCCCATGTCCCTGCTCCCTTATTACAGCCCTGTGTGGCTGTTGTCTTGCCACTGGCCTTCCCGTCTTATCTGAACAGTTAGCTTGCTGTCCCATCCACCTCATCCCTATCCTCTGCTGTCTGAATCCATGGACTAGCCTCCTACCTCCTGCCATGCATGGGCTGATGTACTGCCACTGCCCTCCATATAGCATGATGTACCAGTCCACTCCTCCTGCCCTCCATTGCCCAATTCTATGCCCCATCATTGACCTCCTGCTTGGCCTCTGTGCTTAGCTTGCTGCCCCTATTCTTCTTCCCCATGCCCTCCGATGTCTGTGTGCATGCCCCTGCTCTACCCTTTTTTCCCACCATGTTCCATGGACCTGCCACTCCTATCTACTCTGATGTTCTGTTGAGCTGCCACTCCCCTCCCACCTGCCTAGCATTGTCAGATGACTATAACTTATCCCTGCCACCTCCACCCTGCCTGTCCACATTCCATGCCCCTATCCCCTTCCTCCTGTCCTCTATAATCTATTTTACTGCCACACCCATCTGCCCTCCCTGGTCTGTTGTGCTGCAACTGCTCCTCCTGCCTATCCCTTGTGGTCTGTTGTGAGGCCCCTTTCCCTGAACTCTCCTGTCTGTGCTAAGGTCCTGACCCTCCCTTCTATCCTCCATGGTCCTTTCTGCATGCCCCTGCACCCTCCTTCTTGCACATCATAGCCATTGCACTGCCACTAACCCTCCCGGTTGCCATGCATGGTCTTCTGTGCTGCCACAGCCCCTATCACCTTCCCTGTGTGGTCAGCTAGCTGCCCCTAACCCCCTCCCACCTTCCCTCCATGGTCTTTGTCTATGCCATTATAGTCTCACTGTTGCTCTCCATGGTGTGTCTTGCTTCTAGTGATTATCCTGCCTGACCTCCATGGTCTTCTTGCTGCTCCTGCCCTGTCCTCTTGCCCCAGCCATCTGTTTCCATATGCAAACCCCTATTCCCTCCCTCCTGGCTTGTCTGTTCCATTGTAATGCCCCTTAACCGTCCTTCCTGCCCTTTATGGTCCGTTATGCTGCAGCTTTCTCTCCTGTCTGTCCATTATGGTCAGCTAGCTACCATTGCCTCTTTCCACTCTGTTCTCTGTTGTCCATGTGCATGGTCCTGTCCCCTCCCTATTGCTTTCTATGGATTGTTGTGCTGCACTCCTGTCCCGCATGCCCTGTGTGGTGTATTGTGCTGCTGCAAACCCTGATGCCTGCCCTGTAGGGTCTGTTTGGTGCACCTCACCATGTCTCTCCTGTCCTGTGTTTTCCGAGGCCATGTCCCTACCCCAATTCCTCCTGTCTTCCATGATCCAATGTACCATACTTGCTAACATTTTGAACTTGGTAAGAGGGAGATTTTGAAAAAAAACGGGGTATTGATTTCTCCTTTGAAAAAGAGGAGATTGTAGACAGGAGACAGATCAAATTTACCCATTTGGGCTTAAAATCATTGGATAGTTCCTGGCTGAATCTTGTCTGTTGGAAGTATGGTTGTACTACCACTGCCTCTTCCTTCTGCCCACAATGGTCTAATATATTGCCACAGCCTCTCTTGACAGTCCTGTATTGTTGGTTTGTTGCCCCTGCCCCCTTTCCACTGCCCTCCCTAGTCTTTTGTGCTGCCACTGCCCTTCCTGCCTCCCTGGTGTGGTCAAATTGTTGCCTCTGCACCCTCCTACTTCCCTTCAATTTTCAGAACCCGCGCCCCTGGCCTCTGCCTCTCAACAGTATCCTAATGAACAACTAGATTGCTAATATTCTATATTTCTTACAAAAGTGTGGAACACCTGACGTCATCTTGAAGTAATCAAAACTGTAATACCTCGAGCATTTACTTTAGAAATTACATATGTGAGAGGGTCTTATTTACATCACAATTATGGTTAGTGCTCTAAAAAACTAAAATGAGAACATATTTTCTGAGTTTTCAAATAGCGACAAAGCACTTTTAAATTATTTGTTATCTTTATGTTTTTTTATCCAGTTGACCACTTGATTAAATGTTGCACTTAGGGGAGAGGATGTGGTGTTACTTCCAGAGCTGCAGACTTTGCAACTGGGGAACCAGGTTCGAGTTTCTGCTTCAGCTTGACATTCTGTGACTTTGGTCAAATCACTTAATCTCCCCATGTCTACAACCAAAATGAATTTGTTCTTGTGTGATGTAACCAATGTTTGTGTAAAACACTCCAATACCTGACAAGTCTGCACTATATAAAACTGCAAAAACACAAAAAATAAAAAGTGTTTTGCCCACTTCTGTTATTGGTCTACATTTGGGCTACATCTGGGTGATATTTGTGCAACATTTGGGCTCTTTTGTCTCTGGTGGCCATCTAGGGAGATTTATGTGTCATGAAGTATCCTAATTTCCTCAGTAGGAAATGCTTTCAGTTTTTTACTTTGATTCCATCAAGAAGGTATTCAGTCAGATATGTCACACATTTGCCATGAACTCAAAATGTTAGCACTCTCGCTGCTCATTAGATCACTGTAGTAAAGCTACTACTCACCACGGAAGTCTGCTGCTGGTATTAAAAGTGCATGTTTCAGTCTGCATGTCAGAATGTTTTTATGAAATAGAAGAGGATTTGAGAAGTCACTCAAAATGTGCCTTAATTGTTATTTCTTCAGCACTAATCATAATTTCTATGGCAAAATGTACCCCCTCATTATGTTCCCTTTTAAATTAAATGTTTTAAGTGTTACAACTTTATTCCAATCAAGATGGCTTCAGGTGTGCCATACGTTTGTCATGAGTAAGACTGTTAGCACTCTAGTTGTTCTTCAGAACACTCTGGGACATTCTGTCATTTGGCTAAACTTGGGCTACATCTGGGTGATATTTGTGCTACATTTGGGCTCTTTTGTCTCTGGTGGCCATCTTGGGATACTGATTGGTTTTGAAATTTCCTAATTTCCTCATTTACTACAGTCTCCTCAGTAGGAAATACTTTCAGTTTTTTAATTTGGTTCCATGAAGAAGGCATTCAGATGTGTCACACATTTGCCATACGTTCAGAATGTCAGTACTCTAGTTGCTCATTAGACCACTGTAGTAAAGCAACTGCTCACCAGGGAAGACTGCTGCTAGTATTCAAAGTACATGTTTCAGTCTGCATGTTAGAATTTTTTTTATAAATACAAGAGGATTTGAGAAGTCAAAATATGCCCTCATTTTTCTTACTGCAGCACTAATCATAATTTTATGGCAAAATAAAGCCCCTCATTTTGTTCCTTTGCGAACTAAATCTTTTAAGTGTTACCACTTTATTCCAAACAAGATGGCTTCAGGTGTTCCATACGTTTGTCATAAGTAAGACTGTTAGTGCTCTAGTTGTTCTTTAGAACACTCTGGGACATTCTGTCATTGCCCTATACTTGGGCTAGATATGGGTGATATTTGTGCTACATCTGGGCTCTTTTGTCTCTAGTGGCCATCTTGAGAGACTTATTTGTTATGAAATTTCCTAATTTCCTCATTTACTACAGTCTCCTCTGTGGGAAATACTTCCATTTTTTTTACTTTAATTCCATCTAGAAGGCATTCAGATGTGTAACACATTTGCCATGAATTCAGAATGTTAGCACTCTAGTTGCTCATTAGATCACTGCAGTAAAGCTACTGCTCACCAGGGAAGTCTGCTGCTGGTATCCAAAGTGCATGGTTCAGTCTGCTTGTTAGAATTTTTTAATGAAATAGAAGATGATTTGAGAAGTAAAAATGTGCCCTAATTTTGCTTTCTGTAGCACTAATCATAATTTCTATGGCAAAATTAAGCCCCTCATTTTGTTTCTTTGCAAACTAAATGTTTTAAGTGTTACCACTTTATTTCAATCAAGATGGCTTCAGGTGTTCCATACTTTTGTCATAAGTAAGACTGTTAGCGCTCTAGATGTTCTTTAGCACACTCTGAGACATTCTGTCATTGGGCTATTGGGCTACATCTGGATGATATATGTGCTACATTTGGGCTCTTTTGTCTCTGGAGGCATCTTTGGAGACTTATTTGTTATGAAGTTTCCTAATTTCCTCATTTATTACAGTCTCCTCAGTAGGAAATACTTTCATTTTTACTTTGTTTCCATCAAGAATGCATTCAGATGTGTAACACATTTGCCATACATTCTGAATGTTAGCACTCTAGTTGCTCATTAGATCACTGTAGTAAAACTACTACTCATAAGGGAAGTCTGCTGCTGGTATTCAAAGTGCATGCTCCAGTCTGCTTGTTAGAATTTTTTAATGATATAGAAGATGATTTGAGAAGTCAAAATGTGCCCTAATTTTGCTTTCTGCATCACTAATCATAATTTCCATGGCAAAATGAAGCCCCTCATTTTGTTTCTTTGCAAACTAAATGTTTGAAAAGTTACCACTTTATTCCAATCAAGATGGCTTCAGGTGTTCCATACTTTTGTCATAAGTAAGACTGTTAGCACTCTAGTTGTTCTTTATCACACTCTAAGACATTCTGTCATTGGGCTATACTTGGGCTACATCTGAGTGATATTCGTGCTACATTCGGGTTATTTTGGCCCACATGCATCAAGCACTTTTGCATTTGCAAACAGTGCGATTCCTTAAAATCGGCCGTTTGCGAATGCAAAAGTGCTTTTTGGCATGCATGAAGCAATTTTAGAGTTCGTAACATGTTTGCGAGTTCTAAAATTGCGGGTGCTTTTAAGAAGTCGCAGATGAGCGATTTCTTAAAAGCAATGCATCATTAAATTGAAAACTGCAAATTCTTAATTAGGGTGCCAAATTTACCGAGTGGTTGAACCACTCGGTAAATTTGGGAAAAGTGTTTAAAATGCTTAAAATGTTTTTTTTTCAACATTCATGTTTCACACACACATGTCCTTAGGACATGTGTGTGTGAAACATGATGCGAAAAATACATTTCAGGGGTGCATGGGGGGGTCCTTTGGACCCCCCTGCACCCATGAAATTTTCAAAGGGCCACTCGCAATTCCCATTGACTCCTATGGGCCTTTTGGCCCATAGGAATCAATGGGAATTGCGAAAATTAACTTACGAATTCGGTATTCATTTGGGATTCGGTAAAAATTGCGATTTTTACCGAATCACAAATGAATACCGAAAATAATGATGCATAGCATTTTGCACTTCTTAATTTGCGATTCCTTATTTTTCGCAAATTAGGAAGTGCAAAATGTCACAATGATGCATGTGGGCCTTTGTCTCTAATGGCCACCTTGGTAGAGTTATTTGTTATGAAGTTTCCTAATTTCCTCTTTTACTACAGTCTCCACAGTAGGAAATACTTTCAGTTTGTTACTTTGGTTCTATCAAGAAGGCATTCAGATGTGTCACACATTTGCCATAAATTCTGAATGTTAGACTCTATTTTCTCATTAGATCTCTGTAGTAAAGCTACTGCTCACCAGGGAAGTCTGCTGCTGGTATTGAAAGTACATGTTTCAGTCTGCATGTCAGAATTGTTTTAATTAAATAAAAGAGGATTTAAGAACTCACTCAAAATGTGCCCTAATTTTTCTTTCTGCAGCACTAATTATACTTTCTATGGCAAAATGAACCCCCTCAAGTTGTTCCTTTTTAAATTAAATGTTTGAAGTGTTACCACTTTATTCCAATCAAGATGGCTTCAGGTGTTCCATGCTTTTGTCATAAATAAGACTCTGGGACATTCTGTCATTTGGCTACACTTGGGTTACATCTGGTTGATATTTGTGCTACATTTGGGCTATTTTGTCTCTGGTGGCCACCTTGGGAGACTTATTTGTTTGGAAGTGTCCTAATTTCCTCATTTACTACAGTCTCCTCAGTAGGAAATACTTGCAGCTTTTTACTTTTGTTCTATCAAGAAGGCATTCAGATGTGTCACACATTTGCCATAAATTCTGAATGTTAGCACTCTAGTTGCTCATTAGATCACTGTAATAAAGCTACTGCTCACCAGGGAAGTCTGCTGCTCGTATTCAAAGTGCATGTTTCAGTCTGCATGTTAGAATTTTTTTAATAAATAGAAGAGGATTTGAGAAGTCAAAAGGTGCCCTAATTTTTCTTTCTGCAGAACTGATCAAAATTTCTATGGCAAAATGAAGCCCCTCATTCTGCTCCTTTGCAAATGAAATGTTTGAAGTGTTACTACTTTATTTTAATCAAGATGGCTTCAGGTGTTCCATACTTTTGTCATAAGTAAGACTGTTAGCGCTCTAGTTGTTCTTTAGAACACTCTTGGACATTCTGTCATTTGGCTATACTTGGGCTACATCTGGGTGATATTTGTGCTACATTTGGGCGCTTTTGTCTCAGGTGGCCATCTTGAGAGACTTATTTGTTATAAAGTTTCCTAATTTTGTCATTTACTAGTCTCCTCAGTAGGAAATACTTTCAGTTTTTTACTTTGGTTCCATCAAGAATGCATTCAGATATGTCGCACATTTGCCATACTTTCTGAATGTTAGCCCTCTAGTTGCTCATTAGATCACTGTAGTAAAGCTACTGCTCACCAGGGAAGTCTGCTGCTGGTATTGAAAGTACATGTTTCAGTCTGCATGTCAGAATTTATTTTATTGAAAAAGAAGAGGATTTGAGAAGTCACTAAAAATGTGCCCTAATTTTTCGTTCTGCAGCACTAATTATACGTTCTATGGTAAAATGATCCCCCTCATTTTGTTCCTTTTTAAATTAAATGTTTGAAGAGTTACCATTTTATTCCAAACAAGATGGTTTCAGGTGTGCCATACTTTTGTCATAAGTAAGGCTGTTAGCACTTAAGTTGTTCTTTAGAACACTCTGAGAAGCTGCTGTAGAACACAAAGGAATCAACTGACAGTTTCTGCCCTTGTTTGATTTACATGTTTTACTGAGAATGTCAGACTTCATTCTCACATGACTGAGAAAGATAATGTGAATTTACAGAAAACATGCTCTCAGTTTAGCTTACAGATCACCTTCCAAACCTCTGTGGGAAAAGCATGAGAAAATAGTTTTCTCTCAAACATGATTCATGCTATACCAGCAGAAGGCTTTTTCACATGGTAAAATCACCTTAGAACACACCACAATTCCTAAAACGAGTATGGTACCATCAACAAATGATTTATAATGTAACTAAAGTCTTAAAAGTTTTTTTTAACTGTTGTGCTTTTTAATGAGGTGCTATCATGTATATTGGTCCCAAGATGGCTGCCAACACTTCTTGGATGAATTGCTACAGCCAATTAAATCTCACGATGAGATATGTGGTTAGGCCCTGCCCAAATATATATATATATATGTTTTCCTTTAATATCTAAAAAACTACTGAACATATTTACACCATTCAACAAAAAGGCACAAGTCTGACCCAAGGACTACCTCTTTGCCAAATTTGGTGTAATTCCGTTCAGCAGTTCAAACTGTAGCTGCGCCTAAAGGTTCCTATGGGAAATTGCATGGGGAAAACAAGGTTTGGTACCCTCCTTTTTTCTCTGCCCTGCCTGACGAATCACCCCCAAACTTTAAGGATAGGAGCGGACCGAAGCGCCCCACAGCTTTTGAAAATTTCGTAAAGATTCGTCAACCGCCGCAAAAGTAATTGCAAATAGAATGTTGCTAATTTCCTATTGAAAATAGGTCCTAACTATAACTACCTACTGGCGACTGCCAGTAGGTAGTATATAAATATACAGATTCATACACATTCTTCTGTAGCTGGGACCCTGGATCTCCACTGGTCGGTGTCAGGGTAGAAGAGGCCCTGCATTGCCAGCAGCACTGCTCAGGATGCTCACTCATATGATATTTCCATAATCATATGTAATCCATATATCTGAATAACCCAATGCGTTTTGGCATTGTACACAACTTGTTCACGGATAGGGCAGGTTTAGAAATACACTATGAGGGGGATTAGCAAGACATAAACGAAGGACACATTCATGTGAAAGTCCAGTCAGTTTCAGAAAGACGGCCGCCATCTCAGCATATGTCTTTTTTCCAGCTATTGATATCTGATCCATAGTGTGTCTACACTTACGTCTAAAAAACAGAAATACCAATTAAGTTAATAATCAAACAAAACATGAAATTATAAACCCAGTTTAAACAGCATTACAGTAATGCATATCTGTTTATCGAATTCATGTCATAAGGATGGAATGTCCGAGGAAATAAAAAGGTGAATTTGAAATGAAGGTTGAAACAATAGGCATATGCTCATGGTCACTACATGTTACAATTCTACACAAGTATTCGGATGTCATATTACCATGTTTTGGAAGTGGAGGTCCCTGTCACTTATTGCCGCCACTAAATGCTAGAGGTGTGTGTCCCCGACCCCTCGCTTCAACATTAGGCTAAGTAAGGACACCGTCTGAGATAACCCTGCTCATCTCCTTAGTAGCTTTGCACGAGCAGCCAGGCTAATCTCCAAGGAACGAGTGTTCAGTATGTGCAACCACGCTCACTGTTTCCTCCCAAATAGACTCCACACAAGTATTGATAAAAATGAGTATAATCTTTATATAAGCAATTATACGATACGACCATACAATACCAAATCAACATATAAGAGAGGGTAGTACTCTTTCCAATGGGTTGGTAGGTTCTAATACCTACCAATGCTTCTTTTTTTTTAGATCAGAATAAAGTTTATTGAACAGAAAGAGGTGTCAATACAATAAAACAAATGATATAAAAAAGGAGCAAAATAAATTGGAGAATCTTTGCATAAATATACATACAAGAAGTACAATGAAACTGTCAATCAGGTGAAAATCAGGTGAGAGCATATATTGAAAAAGAGAAAGGAAAATAATAATATATCTGTTATATATAAGGATAATTAGGAACGAGAAGGTCAGTCAAGGAGGTTTAGGAACTTCTTGCTGAGTTGGGAGCAAATGAAATGACTTTTTAGCCGAGGCATCAAGGTATGCTGTTATAGGAAGCCATAAAATAGTACGTTTCGTTGCTAACTGAGGAGGAAAAACAAAAGCAGTATCCAACCTATGGTTATGGCATACATTATACCATCATGCTTTAATCGATATCTTCGTAAAATCTTTCCCGTGCTACGCCTCTCTTTTGACTTACCTGCTTCCTTTGCTCGTAACTATCTTCTATTGAAAGAAGCAATCTTGCCTATTTTCATCCAGATTCTGCATTCTCACAATCACTCTTCATCTCCAACCAATGCTTCTTAACCAACAGCTAAGCTCACTTCTAACCGTTTTCCCAAAAGGTTAGGTAAGTTGTAGTGCTAGAATCACACACATGTTGCAAAAGGAAACAATACTGCAACGCCCAACAATATTCTCTTATACTGTGCAACAGAGAAATAATGCCATACATAGTGCCACAGTCATGTACTTGCAGGATAAGGAATAATGGAATACGTATCACCATTAGCATGCCCTGTACCAGGAAGAAAGAAAGCAATGCATCACGCTACAATCCTGTAAGGTGCAATAAAGAAATAATACACTGTGCCATGTTATACTCAGATACTGTGCACTGTAGAAATAATGCAATGTGCCACATTACAATCAGGTAATATGTAAGGGAGAAATAACGTAGTGCCTAGCACACCAAGCATAAAGTTCGTCAGGCACAAATGAGGTCAGGCATCATATGACAGTTCAATAGTTCATTAGCAGCAATAATGCAAAGTGTAATATGACAGTTTTATGTGCTCCATTAACAGTACCCCCGCTATGGATCAAATGATGACACAAAAAGTACTGCTTCCCACTGCGGCCCCAGTACTGCCCCATCCTAGGTCAACACGGGCCGGGATTCCAGCTGAAGCAACGGCTCACGCAGCTGACTGAAGCGGGAGGCTGTGAGAGTGTCCCTCTGGGCCGGCAACCCCACTGCAGGTGTTGATCCACGTTACCTGGGGGGGACGGGGTCCCACTCTCCTCCCCGACGTCAGCGACTTGGGCCATGATCTAGAACTCCGTCATGGGCTGCGAAAGGCTCGGGCCGGCGGCTCAGTTTTCTGTGTTTGCCGGTCCGGGTCGCTGCTGATTGACTCAGAGGGCCCCAATGACTTGACCCTCACTCTGGCAATCTCAGTCCACACCAAGACCTGCCCTCAACACTGTAGAGACTTTCCTTTAATTAAGTGAACACCTGAACCCAGCACTCCTCCCCAGCACCTTCAGGTTGCACTTTGACATGCACACCGCACATCCGAGACTTGCCTCTTCCTTGGTGCTCACAACGATCTGGCGCTATTCACCAACGTTCTGCTTCCATCTTCAACATGCACCCTGCTCATTCAAGCCTCTCCTCTTCTCCCTGTGCTCTTCACCAATGCCCTGGCTGCACCACGACATGCACTCCTACGCGTCTGAATCCCACCTCTTCTCCCGGTGGACACGACATACAGGTGCTCTTCTCTAACGCCCTGGCTGCACCACGACACGCACCCAGCATGTCCGAGACTCACTTCTTCCATTAGTGCACACAATGTCCAGGCGCTCCTCACCAATGCCCTGTCTGCACCACAATACGCACACTGCACGTCCGAGTCTCGCTTCTTCTTTTGGTGCACAAGAGGTGCAGGCATTCCTCACCTACACCCTGGCTGCACCATGACACACACTCTTGCACGTCAGAGACTCACTTCTTCTTTTGGTGCCTAGGAGGCCCCGGCGCTCTTCACCAACACTCGGGCCGCACCACGACAGGCACCCAGCGCACCCGAGACTCACTTCCTCTGTTGGTGCACATGATGTCCAGGGGCTCCACACCAACGCCCTTGCTGTACCACGACACGCAAACTGCGAGTCCAAGTCTCATTTCTTCCTTTGGTGCACACGAGGACCTGGGTCTTCCTACCAACACCTGGGCTGCACCACAAAACACTCCCATCGCGTCCGAGTTTCCCTTGAAACTCCAGGTGCCCAAGATCACAGGACTCCACTCGTGAAGGTTCTCAGGGTAGACAGAACACACGCAACCACTTCGTATAGGAGAATCTTCTCTGGAAACTTTTATATTCCTGTGTTTCTAAAACAGGGAACCAGCTCACCTCAGGACCTTGGGGTTTTAAGACCTAGCACCAAGCACAGTCTTTTTCAAGAAGGGGGACCCAGCGCCTCCAAGCACAGTTCCAACAGCTTCTTCCTTAGTTAGAACAGCAAACTGCACACCAGCCCCAGATCACATAGCAAGGATTGGTCGATCCATAGCAGTCTCTTCAAAATTTTCTTTCTTTAGCAGAGGTTCCTCTTGACCACAGAATGGGTCCAAGCCTTTTCACTCTCAATCCATATCTGTCTCAATCCAACCTTCAGGGATTTCAGTTCTCATAGTTATACCCCTTAATGTCTTTGAAGTTTGTATGTGCTGGGGGGTCCCTGACCCCTCCCTAAATCAGTTCTGGGTGTCTCCATCCCAGTGTCACCTCTCTCTCTTTGATACTGGGAGTCGGGATCCTTAATCCCTCAGCAGGAGACGGGTCAATTGGTTTATAGCACCAGCCCAGGCCTTTTCACCTCCCAGGCTTCTCCTCCCCCTACTCTCCAGATGCAGGGCAGCCTGGGTTATCTCCACCCCTCCCTGGGTCAAGACCTCTCCAGGTCCTCTCATCTTTCAGTTCCAGACAGAAAATCCACATTTCAGAGATGCACAGAAAAGCTCAAAGCACAGAACTCAGCCACTTTCTAAAAGAGTGATTTATAAACACACACTGACAAAACCACCTATACAGAAAGATGTATTATGACACTGTGAGTCCTCACATACTAAACTTTACCTCTCCATTGTAAGCTGACAGGAAAGTAGGCTAACAAACACAACAACCATCCTCCTCCATTCTGTCCTATGGGCAGAATGGCCTTTCAGCAGTGAAAAACGAAATGGAGAATTTTTCACTGTCGGAACATAACACACACACAGTTTATGTTCTGCGTTTTACTCACACTGCACCCAGCCTAGGGGTTACCTGGTACCTACCACTGGGGTGCCCCATTTGTAGGTGAAAGGGAAATTCAGCCCTGACAAGTGGTTACATTTGTCAGGACTACATACTAACTTAGCATTCTGCGTGCAGGCCCTACACTGAAGGCCAGAATTCCCTTCTCAGCGCTCCCTTGCATTACTAGCCCTTGCACACACAGTGCACATCACTAGAGACTTTTACTAGTGTGGCAACATACCAATCATGGCCAACCAATCAGCAGTGGCAATGTGCCCAAAGGATCTAAATTGGCATCTCTAGGTCAGGAAAATGGTCTAGGGGAAGCAAAACGTTGAGGGATCTTTAACCAAAAAGGCCAAGTCCTACACCATGCTATCAGTAAACTGAATGACTAAAAAATCCAAAAAGCTCATTCAAGCCCCAGTGGGCTATGTGCACATTCCACATAATCAAGATCTCTCCCTCACTGGTAAAGTAGCAATTAGTTCCAATGATTACAAGTGAATATCAATCCTGATGGAAAGGTATGCCAAAATGCAACCCAGCCCGAGTGGGCAAAGGCACCTTCATAAATGCGCCCCTAGTTAACATGGGAACCCCTAATTCATAAGTCCCATTTGTCTACAATAATAAACTTGCAGTAAAAAAATATTATAATAAAATGCTCACACTCAAACTAAACCATGGATACTGATATTAATTAATGATAATATACTGTCCTTCTGATAAGCTGAATGAGGTAATATTCTGCAACCATCTGGGAAGGTGGGAAGGGAAATGATCAGCCTCAATATTTGTGTGCAGTGCTCTCTAATAATACTGCATACTGTAAACTGTCTGACAGCAGGTCCTATCTGAAGCAAAGAAAACAAACACACCAGTTAAAATCAATATTTACAATGTGAATTGGAAACAATTAATCTAAGAAATTTCAATGCCTGTCTCCTTCCCAGAGTAACCCCACTATCAAAGAGCAAAACCAGACAAGAGAGAATAAAAAAGAGAATAGAATGAAATGAAATAACAGGGGGAGAACCATACACATAAAAAGGGGTATGCTGATCACACATAAATACCACAGAGTAGTGAAGTAGTGAAAACAGGAAACAATATGAGATGCTAACACAAGAACATTCTTATTCCCCTGGATGTATCGACAATTCTTCATCTGAGTACAATCTGTTGGGTTTCTTGGTATTGAGTTCTAATTTGTACTTAGATTCTAGTTGACATAGTTGCCTTACGCTATCCCCACCTCTACTGAGTTTGGATATAGGGTCTTTGTCAAAAAGCCATAGGAGATTTCTGTTACGGTTATGTTTTCTTCAAAGTGGCATGTCACCAAATAAAGTTTATCTTTATTTTGGATCGCCCTCATGTGTTCCAGCACTCTCTTCTTTAGTGGAAACATGGTGCTATCCACATAGGATTTTTCTCAAGGACATCTGAGTACATAGATACAATAGTCCTACATGCAGGACATATCTTTGTCTAAAGTTCGTGTGTCTTCGTTACAGGTGAGAAATCTTTCTTTACATTGTCACTGTAATTACAGGCTTTACAGGATGTACAGGTATAAAACCCCTTCAGATTACTCATGGTGGGTTTACACTTAGAGATCTCACTCTTACACAGTATGTTACTGAGAGGGGGATGTTCCTGAAGTCATCTTTCAGTTTTGTTTCAGTTTTTCGTATATCCCAGTGTTTGCTTAGACTCCTCCTTACATCTATTGCCTTATTTTTGTATGTGGTGATGATTCTCATAGTTGGAGTTTGCGTGGTATCAGTCTTGGTTGTCTTTGTTGATGCTGCCTCTCTACTTACTTTACTGTCTTTCACTACGGCAACATTGAGGATAGAGTCCCTATAGCCTCATTCACCCTAAAACTTGAAATCATCACTTTATATTCATCTAGAAAACTGTCTTCTGAGCTGCAGGTTTGGCGAGCTCTTAAAAACTCCCCAAAGGGAATGCTGTTAATCAAGTTATTTGGATGGCTACTTACAACATGAATTAGTGTGTTGCCTTCTGTACTTTTGAGGTATAATGTAGATGTGAGTTTATTACCAACCACCGAGATTTGGGTATCTAGGAATCCCACCTGGGTGCTGCTGATGTGGCCCTCAAGTATTACATTGTATGTGTTGTTATTCATACCAGAGATACATTTCACTGTCTGGTCGTGGCCCCCTTTCCAGACAATGATTAAATCACCCAAGTACAGGAACACAGTACCACATGGGCACTGTATGTTAAGCGAACCACCACAAG
The DNA here is from genome assembly GCF_964263255.1 of Lissotriton vulgaris. Lineage (NCBI taxonomy): Eukaryota > Metazoa > Chordata > Amphibia > Caudata > Salamandridae > Lissotriton > Lissotriton vulgaris. Next base: position 1,197,778 of record NW_028255035.1, on the reverse strand, counting down.
GTTCCAGTTGTTTCCGCCTTGAAGATTCTTGCTCCCAACCCCTTCAAGAACTAGCCAGCGTGACAGGGAAGAGACTCTTGTCACTACTTGCTAGTCCCTAAAGGGAAGGGGAAGTGGAGAGGGAAACAAACAAACAAACACAGGATCTCTTCTTGAGATGACTGGGGTTGTTTCTCTTTGAAGTATTCTGGGCTGCTTGTAGTTCGTGTGACACTCCGATAACGTATCTAATAAATTGGAACAGAATTATCACTAACTATTCTACCATTAATGTTCCTTCAAAAACTATGTAATGCACACATGTTAATACATACCAGAGGTAGACTAGCCCATTCCTATACTTCTTTAGTGCAAGGATACAATACAACTTGAAACAATGTTATTTGCACCTTCAAAAATAAATATAGATTGATAAATGCTTGGGTTCAATGAAAGCGTCAGATTTAAACAGGTTATTATGTTAGTAAAACCTTGTTCACCAACTTAATACAACTTAACTTCTCTTACCTTGCTTATATTTTCTAAAGCAGTAAATTTGGGATCTGTAAAACAATTGAAGACAAGAAAAAACAAGGCAAAATACTATGCCTACGATTCCTTATACATTTAGAACCTTAGTACTAGTTACAATAGTTGGTACTTCACAAAGCAGTTAAAATTCACTGCAAAATGATTCACAAACACCTTCTAATAAGTTCCGGTGCCCTAAGCTTTCAATTATGCTTACAAGTCTTGAATAAGTATTGTTCAAAAGAATTATCCCAGAAGTCTTTCTCCTTTAAGCCTTTCAAAATGATGTGAAGTTGCAATTATGTTCAGGGCACCTTCACTTCCTCTACTTTCCCTTTCCTTTCACCTTCACCTTCCCTTTTCTTTCACTTTCTTTGCCCGTACTACAGACAATAGTGGCATGAACGCCCACTGGGGCAAGATCTCTGAAAATTATGACGAAATGCAATTATCATGATGTAACCAGTCTATGCCCACTATGGGCTCAATGTCAAACCTTTACGCGATGCTTATTTTAGACGTAATCTACACGCACTATGCGATTAGTTTTCTAATTTTAATCTTAATTAAGTGTAATGCTTAAATGATTATGGAAATGAGGTTATTTTTACAATGAGTATGCAAAAGGTTCGAACACTAATGAATGTGTAGCAAGCCATCATGATTGAATGCAAAACTACTAGTCTGTTTTCACTAGTAGTTGATCTGTAGTTTTAATCACGTGACTGTTTGGTTGCACGAGTTTCTTTAAATGGCGCCTGTTATTTATTAAAGTATCGGTGAACAAGCCTGCTGGTCAGGCGAAACGCGTCCGAGGGCGACAGAGAAATAAAACACTTTGGTCTGCACAAGTCTCGTCACTGGTAGTTTTTCTGCCTAGGAGGTGAAATATATATATATATATATATATATATATATATATATATATATATATATATATATATATATAGATATATATATATCCACAAATGTCGGCTATATCCAAAGCCACTTGATTCGGCTGGCACACGGCAGGGGTAGCCACCCCCTAAAACACGAACACAAGGTTACCCAAGTTGTTTGCCTTCGTTCCAGGGAAAACACAACACAGGAGCCGTGGCCTCAATTCTTTGTGCCGTTTATTCAAGACACAACGTCCGATGCGTTTCACAGTATACTTCACTCCTTCTTCACGGGCCGTGAAGAAGGAAGGAAGTATACTCCGAAACGTGTCGGACGTTGTGTCCTGAATAAACTGCACAAAGAATTGAGGCCACAGCTCCTGTGTTGTCTTTTCCTTGGATCGAAGACAAACACCTTGGGTAACCTTGGGTTTATATATATATATATATTTATCCCCAGGTGGACATCCTGTTACTTACCCCCGGCGCTGAAGAAGGCGACACAGACGCCGAAATGCATTCGCTAAGGGTGTACTGCTGCTGAATGAAGGTGCCTCCACTGTTTTCCCCTGCTGTGGCCTCTATTCTTCATTTTGTTTGGAGGAGTTCTGCTCATTTTCCAGCGCGAGTTCCAGAGTCGCGCTTTGGAGGCCCCCGCAGCTCAAAGTTGGCTTCAGCAACTACTGGTCTCTGCTCCGGCGGAACTTTGTTTGAATCCGTGGTAACGGAATGACTGAAGCCCGCCTCATTGCCTGGGAAGAGAAGAAGGCGTTGATGTTCTGATTAAGAACACGTTGGGCTAGTCGGACTTCTGATCCTGCCCTCGCCACAATTTGACCCGTGGCAAGGAGGTGGCTGCGGGTGGGGAGCTGAGGAGGCGGTGATGTTCGGCTTCTACACTCGACTCGGGGGCTAATTTCATCAGGCACAACACCCCGCAACACTGGCCCACATCAAACAGCATTCTGGGACTTGTAGTAACCGGATAACAGGTTACCAACAGGAAGTGTATGCTTGAACTACTTGGGGGCGGACTTGTGCACTACTTAACAGGATGGGGCAGGGCATTTATCCCCAGATGGACATCCTGTTACTTACCCCCGGCGCTGAAGAAGGCGACACAGACGCCGAAATGCATTCGCTAAGGGTGTACTGCTGCTGAATAAAGGTGCCTCCACTGTTTTCCCCTGCTGTGGCCTCTATTCTTCATTTTGTTTGGAGGAGTTCTGCTCATTTTCCAGCGCGAGTTCCAGAGTCGCGCTTTGGAGGCCCCCGCAGCTCAAAGTTGGCTTCAGCAACTACTGGTCTCTGCTCCGGTGGAACTTTGTTTGAATCCGTGGTAACGGAATGACTGAAGCCCGCCTCATTGCCTGGGAAGAGAAGAAGGAGTTGATGTTCTGATTAAGAACACGTTGGGCTAGTCGGACTTCTGACCCTGCCCTCGCCACAATTTGACCCGTGGCAAGGAGGTGGCTGCGGGTGGGGAGCTGAGGAGGCGGTGATGTTCGGCTTCTACACTCGACTCGGGGGCTAATTTCATCAGGCACAACACCCCGCAACACTGGCCCACATCAAACAGCATTCTGGGACTTGTAGTAACCGGATAACAGGTTACCAACAGGAAGTGCATGCTTGAACTACTTGGGGGCGGACTTGTGCACTACTTAACAGGATGGGGCAGGGCATTTATCCCCAGATGGACATCCTGTTACTTACCCCCGGCGCTGAAGAAGGCGACACAGACGCCGAAATGCATTCGCTAAGGGTGTACTGCTGCTGAATAAAGGTGCCTCCACTGTTTTCCCCTGCTGTGGCCTCTATTCTTCATTTTGTTTGGAGGAGTTCTGCTCATTTTCCAGCGCGAGTTCCAGAGTCGCGCTTTGGAGGCCCCCGCAGCTCAAAGTTGGCTTCAGCAACTACTGGTCTCTGCTCCGGTGGAACTTTGTTTGAATCCGTGGTAACGGAATGACTGAAGCCCGCCTCATTGCCTGGGAAGAGAAGAAGGCGTTGATGTTCTGATTAAGAACACGTTGGGCTAGTCGGACTTCTGACCCTGCCCTCGCCACAATTTGACCCGTGGCAAGGAGGTGGCTGCGGGTGTGGAGCTGAGGAGGCGGTGATGTTCGGCTTCTACACTCGACTCGGGGGCTAATTTCATCAGGCACAACACCCCGCAACACTGGCCCACATCAAACAGCATTCTGGGACTTGTAGTAACCGGATAACAGGTTACCAACAGGAAGTGTATGCTTGAACTACTTGGGGGCGGACTTGTGCACTACTTAACAGGATGGGGCAGGGCATTTATCCCCAGATGGACATCCTGTTACTTACCCCCGGCGCTGAAGAAGGCGACACAGACGCCGAAATGCATTCGCTAAGGGTGTACTGCTGCTGAATAAAGGTGCCTCCACTGTTTTCCCCTGCTGTGGCCTCTATTCTTCATTTTGTTTGGAGGAGTTCTGCTCATTTTCCAGCGCGAGTTCCAGAGTCGCGCTTTGGAGGCCCCCGCAGCTCAAAGTTGGCTTCAGCAACTACTGGTCTCTGCTCCGGTGGAACTTTGTTTGAATCCGTGGTAACGGAATGACTGAAGCCCGCCTCATTGCCTGGGAAGAGAAGAAGGCGTTGATGTTCTGATTAAGAACACGTTGGGCTAGTCGGACTTCTGACCCTGCCCTCGCCACAATTTGACCCGTGGCAAGGAGGTGGCTGCGGGTGGGGAGCTGAGGAGGCGGTGATGTTCGGCTTCTACACTCGACTCAGGGGCTAATTTCATCAGGCACAACACCCCGCAACACTGGCCCACATCAAACAGCATTCTGGGACTTGTAGTAACCGGATAACAGGTTACCAACAGGAAGTGTATGCTTGAACTACTTGGGGGCGGACTTGTGCACTACTTAACAGGATGGGGCAGGGCATTTATCCCCAGATGGACATCCTGTTACTTACCCCCGGCGCTGAAGAAGGCGACACAGACGCCGAAATGCATTCGCTAAGGGTGTACTGCTGCTGAATAAAGGTGCCTCCACTGTTTTCCCCTGCTGTGGCCTCTATTCTTCATTTTGTTTGGAGGAGTTCTGCTCATTTTCCAGCGCGAGTTCCAGAGTCGCGCTTTGGAGGCCCCCGCAGCTCAAAGTTGGCTTCAGCAACTACTGGTCTCTGCTCCGGTGGAACTTTGTTTGAGTCCGTGGTAACGGAATGACTGAAGCCCGCCTCATTGCCTGGGAAGAGAAGAAGGTGTTGATGTTCTGATTAAGAACACGTTGGGCTAGTCGGACTTCTGACCCTGCCCTCGCCACAATTTGACCCGTGGCAAGGAGGTGGCTGCGGGTGGGGAGCTGAGGAGGCGGTGATGTTCGGCTTCTACACTCGACTCGGGGGCTAATTTCATCAGGCACAACACCCCGCAACACTGGCCCACATCAAACAGCATTCTGGGACTTGTAGTAACCGGATAACAGGTTACCAACAGGAAGTGTATGCTTGAACTACTTGGGGGCGGACTTGTGCACTACCTAACAGGATGGGGCAGGGCATTTATCCCCAGATGGACATCCTGTTACTTACCCCCGGCGCTGAAGAAGGCGACACAGACGCCGAAATGCATTCGCTAAGGGTGTACTGCTGCTGAATAAAGGTGCCTCCACTGTTTTCCCCTGCTGTGGCCTCTAATCTTCATTTTGTTTGGAGGAGTTCTGCTCATTTTCCAGCGCGAGTTCCAGAGTCGCGCTTTGGAGGCCCCCGCAGCTCAAAGTTGGCTTCAGCAACTACTGGTCTCTGCTCCGGTGGAACTTTGTTTGAATCCGTGGTAACGGAATGACTGAAGCCCGCCTCATTGCCTGGGAAGAGAAGAAGGCGTTGATGTTCTGATTAAGAACACGTTGGGCTAGTCGGACTTCTGACCCTGCCCTCGCCACAATTTGACCCGTGGCAAGGAGGTGGCTGCGGGTGGGGAGCTGAGGAGGCGGTGATGTTCGGCTTCTACACTCGACTCGGGGGCTAATTTCATCAGGCACAACACCCCGCAACACTGGCCCACATCAAACAGCATTCTGGGACTTGTAGTAACCGGATAACAGGTTACCAACAGGAAGTGTATGCTTGAACTACTTGGGGGCGGACTTGTGCACTACTTAACAGGATGGGGCAGGGCATTTATCCCCAGATGGACATCCTGTTACTTACCCCCGGCGCTGAAGAAGGCGACACAGACGCCGAAATGCATTCGCTAAGGGTGTACTGCTGCTGAATAAAGGTGCCTCCACTGTTTTCCCCTGCTGTGGCCTCTATTCTTCATTTTGTTTGGAGGAGTTCTGCTCATTTTCCAGCGCGAGTTCCAGAGTCGCGCTTTGGAGGCCCCCGCAGCTCAAAGTTGGCTTCAGCAACTACTGGTCTCTGCTCCGGTGGAACTTTGTTTGAATCCGTGGTAACGGAATGACTGAAGCCCGCCTCATTGCCTGGGAAAAGAAGAAGGTGTTGATGTTCTGATTAAGAACACGTTGGGCTAGTCGGACTTCTGACCCTGCCCTCGCCACAATTTGACCCGTGGCAAGGAGGTGGCTGCGGGTGGGGAGCTGAGGAGGCGGTGATGTTCGGCTTCTACACTCGACTCGGGGGCTAATTTCATCAGGCACAACACCCCGCAACACTGGCCCACATCAAACAGCATTCTGGGACTTGTAGTAACCGGATAACAGGTTACCAACAGGAAGTGTATGCTTGAACTACTTGGGGGCGGACTTGTGCACTACCTAACAGGATGGGGCAGGGCATTTATCCCCAGATGGACATCCTGTTACTTACCCCCGGCGCTGAAGAAGGCGACACAGACGCCGAAATGCATTCGCTAAGGGTGTACTGCTGCTGAATAAAGGTGCCTCCACTGTTTTCCCCTGCTGTGGCCTCTAATCTTCATTTTGTTTGGAGGAGTTCTGCTCATTTTCCAGCGCGAGTTCCAGAGTCGCGCTTTGGAGGCCCCCGCAGCTCAAAGTTGGCTTCAGCAACTACTGGTCTCTGCTCCGGTGGAACTTTGTTTGAATCCGTGGTAACGGAATGACTGAAGCCCGCCTCATTGCCTGGGAAGAGAAGAAGGCGTTGATGTTCTGATTAAGAACACGTTGGGCTAGTCGGACTTCTGACCCTGCCCTCGCCACAATTTGACCCGTGGCAAGGAGGTGGCTGCGGGTGGGGAGCTGAGGAGGCGGTGATGTTCGGCTTCTACACTCGACTCGGGGGCTAATTTCATCAGGCACAACACCCCGCAACACTGGCCCACATCAAACAGCATTCTGGGACTTGTAGTAACCGGATAACAGGTTACCAACAGGAAGTGTATGCTTGAACTACTTGGGGGCGGACTTGTGCACTACTTAACAGGATGGGGCAGGGCATTTATCCCCAGATGGACATCCTGTTACTTACCCCCGGCGCTGAAGAAGGCGACACAGACGCCGAAATGCATTCGCTAAGGGTGTACTGCTGCTGAATAAAGGTGCCTCCACTGTTTTCCCCTGCTGTGGCCTCTATTCTTCATTTTGTTTGGAGGAGTTCTGCTCATTTTCCAGCGCGAGTTCCAGAGTCGCGCTTTGGAGGCCCCCGCAGCTCAAAGTTGGCTTCAGCAACTACTGGTCTCTGCTCCGGTGGAACTTTGTTTGAATCCGTGGTAACGGAATGACTGAAGCCCGCCTCATTGCCTGGGAAAAGAAGAAGGCGTTGATGTTCTGATTAAGAACACGTTGGGCTAGTCGGACTTCTGACCCTGCCCTCGCCACAATTTGACCCGTGGCAAGGAGGTGGCTGCGGGTGGGGAGCTGAGGAGGCGGTGATGTTCGGCTTCTACACTCGACTCGGGGGCTAATTTCATCAGGCACAACACCCCGCAACACTGGCCCACATCAAACAGCATTCTGGGACTTGTAGTAACCGGATAACAGGTTACCAACAGGAAGTGTATGCTTGAACTACTTGGGGGCGGACTTGTGCACTACTTAACAGGATGGGGCAGGGCATTTATCCCCAGATGGACATCCTGTTACTTACCCCCGGCGCTGAAGAAGGCAACACAGACGCCGAAATGCATTCGCTAAGGGTGTACTGCTGCTGAATAAAGGTGCCTCCACTGTTTTCCCCTGCTGTGGCCTCTATTCTTCATTTTGTTTGGAGGAGTTCTGCTCATTTTCCAGCGCGAGTTCCAGAGTCGCGCTTTGGAGGCCCCCGCAGCTCAAAGTTGGCTTCAGCAACTACTGGTCTCTGCTCCGGTGGAACTTTGTTTGAATCCGTGGTAACGGAATGACTGAAGCCCGCCTCATTGCCTGGGAAGAGAAGAAGGCGTTGATGTTCTGATTAAGAACACGTTGGGCTAGTCGGACTTCTGACCCTGCCCTCGCCACAATTTGACCCGTGGCAAGGAGGTGGCTGCGGGTGTGGAGCTGAGGAGGCGGTGATGTTCGGCTTCTACACTCGACTCGGGGGCTAATTTCATCAGGCACAACACCCCGCAACACTGGCCCACATCAAACAGCATTCTGGGACTTGTAGTAACCGGATAACAGGTTACCAACAGGAAGTGTATGCTTGAACTACTTGGGGGCGGACTTGTGCACTACTTAACAGGATGGGGCAGGGCATTTATCCCCAGATGGACATCCTGTTACTTACCCCCGGCGCTGAAGAAGGCGACACAGACGCCGAAATGCATTCGCTAAGGGTGTACTGCTGCTGAATAAAGGTGCCTCCACTGTTTTCCCCTGCTGTGGCCTCTATTCTTCATTTTGTTTGGAGGAGTTCTGCTCATTTTCCAGCGCGAGTTCCAGAGTCGCGCTTTGGAGGCCCCCGCAGCTCAAAGTTGGCTTCAGCAACTACTGGTCTCTGCTCCGGTGGAACTTTGTTTGAATCCGTGGTAACGGAATGACTGAAGCCCGCCTCATTGCCTGGGAAGAGAAGAAGGCGTTGATGTTCTGATTAAGAACACGTTGGGCTAGTCGGACTTCTGACCCTGCCCTCGCCACAATTTGACCCGTGGCAAGGAGGTGGCTGCGGGTGGGGAGCTGAGGAGGCGGTGATGTTCGGCTTCTACACTCGACTCAGGGGCTAATTTCATCAGGCACAACACCCCGCAACACTGGCCCACATCAAACAGCATTCTGGGACTTGTAGTAACCGGATAACAGGTTACCAACAGGAAGTGTATGCTTGAACTACTTGGGGGCGGACTTGTGCACTACTTAACAGGATGGGGCAGGGCATTTATCCCCAGATGGACATCCTGTTACTTACCCCCGGCGCTGAAGAAGGCGACACAGACGCCGAAATGCATTCGCTAAGGGTGTACTGCTGCTGAATAAAGGTGCCTCCACTGTTTTCCCCTGCTGTGGCCTCTATTCTTCATTTTGTTTGGAGGAGTTCTGCTCATTTTCCAGCGCGAGTTCCAGAGTCGCGCTTTGGAGGCCCCCGCAGCTCAAAGTTGGCTTCAGCAACTACTGGTCTCTGCTCCGGTGGAACTTTGTTTGAATCCGTGGTAACGGAATGACTGAAGCCCGCCTCATTGCCTGGGAAGAGAAGAAGGTGTTGATGTTCTGATTAAGAACACGTTGGGCTAGTCGGACTTCTGACCCTGCCCTCGCCACAATTTGACCCGTGGCAAGGAGGTGGCTGCGGGTGGGGAGCTGAGGAGGCGGTGATGTTCGGCTTCTACACTCGACTCGGGGGCTAATTTCATCAGGCACAACACCCCGCAACACTGGCCCACATCAAACAGCATTCTGGGACTTGTAGTAACCGGATAACAGGTTACCAACAGGAAGTGTATGCTTGAACTACTTGGGGGCGGACTTGTGCACTACTTAACAGGATGGGGCAGGGCATTTATCCCCAGATGGACATCCTGTTACTTACCCCCGGCGCTGAAGAAGGCGACACAGACGCCGAAATGCATTCGCTAAGGGTGTACTGCTGCTGAATAAAGGTGCCTCCACTGTTTTCCCCTGCTGTGGCCTCTAATCTTCATTTTGTTTGGAGGAGTTCTGCTCATTTTCCAGCGCGAGTTCCAGAGTCGCGCTTTGGAGGCCCCCGCAGCTCAAAGTTGGCTTCAGCAACTACTGGTCTCTGCTCCGGTGGAACTTTGTTTGAATCCGTGGTAACGGAATGACTGAAGCCCGCCTCATTGCCTGGGAAGAGAAGAAGGCGTTGATGTTCTGATTAAGAACACGTTGGGCTAGTCGGACTTCTGACCCTGCCCTCGCCACAATTTGACCCGTGGCAAGGAGGTGGCTGCGGGTGGGGAGCTGAGGAGGCGGTGATGTTCGGCTTCTACACTCGACTCGGGGGCTAATTTCATCAGGCACAACACCCCGCAACACTGGCCCACATCAAACAGCATTCTGGGACTTGTAGTAACCGGATAACAGGTTACCAACAGGAAGTGTATGCTTGAACTACTTGGGGGCGGACTTGTGCACTACTTAACAGGATGGGGCAGGGCATTTATCCCAAGATGGACATCCTGTTACTTACCCCCGGCGCTGAAGAAGGCGACACAGACGCCGAAATGCATTCGCTAAGGGTGTACTGCTGCTGAATAAAGGTGCCTCCACTGTTTTCCCCTGCTGTGGCCTCTATTCTTCATTTTGTTTGGAGGAGTTCTGCTCATTTTCCAGCGCGAGTTCCAGAGTCGCGCTTTGGAGGCCCCCGCAGCTCAAAGTTGGCTTCAGCAACTACTGGTCTCTGCTCCGGTGGAACTTTGTTTGAATCCGTGGTAACGGAATGACTGAAGCCCGCCTCATTGCCTGGGAAAAGAAGAAGGCGTTGATGTTCTGATTAAGAACACGTTGGGCTAGTCGGACTTCTGACCCTGCCCTCGCCACAATTTGACCCGTGGCAAGGAGGTGGCTGCGGGTGGGGAGCTGAGGAGGCGGTGATGTTCGGCTTCTACACTCGACTCGGGGGCTAATTTCATCAGGCACAACACCCCGCAACACTGGCCCACATCAAACAGCATTCTGGGACTTGTAGTAACCGGATAACAGGTTACCAACAGGAAGTGTATGCTTGAACTACTTGGGGGCGGACTTGTGCACTACTTAACAGGATGGGGCAGGGCATTTATCCCCAGATGGACATCCTGTTACTTACCCCCGGCGCTGAAGAAGGCGACACAGACGCCGAAATGCATTCGCTAAGGGTGTACTGCTGCTGAATAAAGGTGCCTCCACTGTTTTCCCCTGCTGTGGCCTCTATTCTTCATTTTGTTTGGAGGAGTTCTGCTCATTTTCCAGCGCGAGTTCCAGAGTCGCGCTTTGGAGGCCCCCGCAGCTCAAAGTTGGCTTCAGCAACTACTGGTCTCTGCTCCGGTGGAACTTTGTTTGAATCCGTGGTAACGGAATGACTGAAGCCCGCCTCATTGCCTGGGAAGAGAAGAAGGCGTTGATGTTCTGATTAAGAACACGTTGGGCTAGTCGGACTTCTGACCCTGCCCTCGCCACAATTTGACCCGTGGCAAGGAGGTGGCTGCGGGTGGGGAGCTGAGGAGGCGGTGATGTTCGGCTTCTACACTCGACTCGGGGGCTAATTTCATCAGGCACAACACCCCGCAACACTGGCCCACATCAAACAGCATTCTGGGACTTGTAGTAACCGGATAACAGGTTACCAACAGGAAGTGTATGCTTGAACTACTTGGGGGCGGACTTGTGCACTACTTAACAGGATGGGGCAGGGCATTTATCCCCAGATGGACATCCTGTTACTTACCCCCGGCGCTGAAGAAGGCGACACAGACGCCGAAATGCATTCGCTAAGGGTGTACTGCTGCTGAATAAAGGTGCCTCCACTGTTTTCCCCTGCTGTGGCCTCTATTCTTCATTTTGTTTGGAGGAGTTCTGCTCATTTTCCAGCGCGAGTTCCAGAGTCGCGCTTTGGAGGCCCCCGCAGCTCAAAGTTGGCTTCAGCAACTACTGGTCTCTGCTCCGGTGGAACTTTGTTTGAATCCGTGGTAACGGAATGACTGAAGCCCGCCTCATTGCCTGGGAAGAGAAGAAGGCGTTGATGTTCTGATTAAGAACACGTTGGGCTAGTCGGACTTCTGACCCTGCCCTCGCCACAATTTGACCCGTGGCAAGGAGGTGGCTGCGGGTGGGGAGCTGAGGAGGCGGTGATGTTCGGCTTCTACACTCGACTCGGGGGCTAATTTCATCAGGCACAACACCCCGCAACACTGGCCCACATCAAACAGCATTCTGGGACTTGTAGTAACCGGATAACAGGTTACCAACAGGAAGTGTATGCTTGAACTACTTGGGGGCGGACTTGTGCACTACTTAACAGGATGGGGCAGGGCATTTATCCCCAGATGGACATCCTGTTACTTACCCCCGGCGCTGAAGAAGGCGACACAGACGCCGAAATGCATTCGCTAAGGGTGTACTGCTGCTGAATAAAGGTGCCTCCACTGTTTTCCCCTGCTGTGGCCTCTATTCTTCATTTTGTTTGGAGGAGTTCTGCTCATTTTCCAGCGCGAGTTCCAGAGTCGCGCTTTGGAGGCCCCCGCAGCTCAAAGTTGGCTTCAGCAACTACTGGTCTCTGCTCCGGTGGAACTTTGTTTGCATCCGTGGTAACGGAATGACTGAAGCCCGCCTCATTGCCTGGGAAGAGAAGAAGGCGTTGATGTTCTGATTAAGAACACGTTGGGCTAGTCGGACTTCTGACCCTGCCCTCGCCACAATTTGACCCGTGGCAAGGAGGTGGCTGCGGGTGGGGAGCTGAGGAGGCGGTGATGTTCGGCTTCTACACTCGACTCGGGGGCTAATTTCATCAGGCACAATACCCCGCAACACTGGCCCACATCAAACAGCATTCTGGGACTTGTAGTAACCGGATAACAGGTTACCAACAGGAAGTGTATGCTTGAACTACTTGGGGGCGGACTTGTGCACTACTTAACAGGATGGGGCAGGGCATTTATCCCCAGATGGACATCCTGTTACTTACCCCCGGCGCTGAAGAAGGCGACACAGACGCCGAAATGCATTCGCTAAGGGTGTACTGCTGCTGAAAAAAGGTGCCTCCACTGTTTTCCCCTGCTGTGGCCTCTATTCTTCATTTTGTTTGGAGGAGTTCTGCTCATTTTCCAGCGCGAGTTCCAGAGTCGCGCTTTGGAGGCCCCCGCAGCTCAAAGTTGGCTTCAGCAACTACTGGTCTCTGCTCCGGTGGAACTTTGTTTGAATCCGTGGTAACGGAATGACTGAAGCCCGCCTCATTGCCTGGGAAGAGAAGAAGGCGTTGATGTTCTGATTAAGAACACGTTGGGCTAGTCGCACTTCTGACCCTGCCCTCGCCACAATTTGACCCGTGGCAAGGAGGTGGCTGCGGGTGGGGAGCTGATGAGGTGGTGAGGTTCGGCTTCTACACTCGACTCGGGGGCTAATTTCATCAGGCACAACACCCCGCAACACTGGCCCACATCAAACAGCATTCTGGGACTTGTAGTAACCGGATAACAGGTTACCAACAGGAAGTGTATGCTTGAACTACTTGGGGGCGGACTTGTGCACTACTTAACAGGATGGGGCAGGGCATTTATCCCCAGATGGACATCCTGTTACTTACCCCCGGCGCTGAAGAAGGCGACACAGACGCCGAAATGCATTCGCTAAGGGTGTACTGCTGCTGAATAAAGGTGCCTCCACTGTTTTCCCCTGCTGTGGCCTCTATTCTTCATTTTGTTTGGAGGAGTTCTGCTCATATATATATATATATATATATATATATATATATATATATATATATATATATATATATATATATATATATATATATATATATATATATATTCACTGAAAAAACCATAGGTTTCACACCAGTTATAGTTAGGAATTTGCATTTAAAAAACCTAATAAATTCACTAAAAAACCATAGGTTTGACACCAGTTATAGTTAGCTGGAAATTTTACTGACATAAAACCATTGAAATTTCCACGTTATAGTTAGTTGGACTCACTATAACTTGCGCGCCTGCAATGCACTGCTGATGACGTCACATATTACATCACTCATGACATGGTCACTGACATCACTCATGACATCACCGATGACACCATCCAGTGAATTTGTGTCTTTCCGAAAAATAAATATGTTTTATATATGTATATGTAAAGGTCGATGGAAGAATAAATGTTTAAATAAGTGTCTAAATGGATGTTTTTAAAAAAAATAATTGATTGGTTAACTGACTTATTAAGTATATCTTAGTGAATACATATATTAGCGACTAATGTTTAAATATTTAAATATATGTATCAGTGTTTCACTTTGTGTATAAGTGGCTGCATGGGTTGGTGAGTACCTACCTTTGTGTGTATATGGGTTATTAGAAGTTTTTTTTAGTATCAGTATGAGTGTCTGTATGGTTTGGTGGGGTATTACTTAGCACATAGATGCATCAATGACTGACTCACTGTTTGTAAGTGTTTTGAAGACAGCATATGTGCAGGACTGTATGGGTGGATGAGTGTGTATTTGTGTGTGTTAGTGAGTGAATGACTGTCTCACTAGTGTCTTTATGAGTAACTACATATGTTTTAATCTAGTATTTGTGTTTTTTGATGTATATAAATGAGTATATGTGAGAGTGAGAGATTGAAAGAGTTCCTGTTTAAATAAGTGTGTGTTTCTATAAGTGATTGTTTAAGAGAGAAAGTATGTGTAAGTTTCCTTAGAAGTAATGTGCTAGTGTGTGTATAGCTGTATATGCAAATAAATGGATGTTCAATTGTTTATTTGCATGTGTGAGTAACTTTTGGATGACTGTCAGTGTGTAACAGGATGTATATGTGTATCACTACATAAGATGAGTGAGTATATGTATGAGTGACTATAAATAACTGTTGCTGAATGAGTGGATGTGTATATAGATGGTGGAATTACTGAATTGGTTGTTGTAACTGGTATGGGTATCTCCATTTTTTGGAAAATGTTAGTTTCTATTTTTGAATATGTGTTTTAAGGGTTACATTACACTGAAAGGAGGTCTGTCAGTTTGTCACAAGGATGGTGTCATCAGTGATGTCATGAGTGATGTCACTGACCATGTCATGAGTGATGTAATATGTGATGTCATCAGCAGTGCATTGCAGGCCCACAAGTTATAGTGAGTCCAACTAACTATAACGTGGGAATTTCAATGGTTTTATGTCAGTAAAATTTCCAGCTAACTATAACTGGTGTCAAACCTATGGTTTTTTCAGAGAATTTAATAGGTTTTTTAAATGCTAATTCCTAACTATATAGGGCCTCAAACCTATTTTTCTTTCAGTGAATTTCAAAGGTTTTTTAATAGCAAATTTCTATAGCTATGAAATATAATATTTTTTATATTGTATATTTATGTAATACTATTTTTTTTATATTTATTGTTCATGGTTTTTAATTTTTTTGCCCTGCAGCGCTCCTGGTGTGCGTACCGGTGAACGCACCGGTAAGCGCAGTCTTGCGGCGCGCCCCGGTGTGCGTACCGGTGAGCATCCCGTTAGCGCTATTGCCACGAACGAAAACATCATTGTGACGTAACGCGTAGCCGCGTCCACGTGATATGCATGGCGTAAGCGCACCCGGAAGCACTCGAGCGCATACGATGGCTCTACGTAAGCATCCAACGGGCTTATGCTACGCACCCCGGGGCGCGCCCCGGGGCGCGTAGCGTAAGCGCATCGGGTCATGTGACCTAAAAATAACACTTTTTATTGGTTCAGGACAGTTTTGGTTTCCAAATGATGAAAGCCCGGGTCATGTGACCTGAAAATAACACTTTTCATTAGTTCAGGACAGTTTTGTTTTCCTAATGATGAAAGCCCCCAACTTTTTTCCTCATTCTCACTTTGTACTTTGAGTGAGGAAGACCTGTTTCCAGAGCTATTAGTACCTATTTGTACTCAGAAATGGCTACCGTAGCAGCAGCAGCAGGAGCATCTCAGCCACCACCACCACCACAAGGACCACCACAACACCACAGTGGTGGAGATGAAGAGGAGGAGGAGGAGGAGGAGGAGGAGGAGGAGAGGCGGCGCTACCTGCCAGAAGATACTACCCCCCTACAAGCCAAAGGAGCACATTTTGTGGGAATTTTTTTTAAATCACAAGGGGCCAAAAGAAAGTTAATGCGCCAAAGGTGACTTGTCTAATCTGTGGCACTGTACTTTCTAGGGGGAACCGAGCCAAAAAACATTCTTTTGGCAACAACACCATGATTCGCCAAATGCAACGCCGGCACCCTAACAACTATAGTGCGGCAGAGGTCAGAGAACTGACCAGAAACCCTCCCCAATCTTCTCCCAGCACCTCCCAAAGTACCCAACCCACTCCTTCGGGACCAGAGCCAAGGGAGATGGTCCCAAACATCCAAACTCAGTTTGGAAATTTCAAAATTGTTTGCATATTTTGTGGGCGTACAATTTGCTATGGTGAGCAAAGTGTTAAACTCATCAACCGTGCTGGTGACAACCACAAGTGCCCAAAGAAACCTTACATTTTCCTGTTTTTTTTTGCTCCAGTTGAGCCATTTACAATTCCCTGTTTTTTGTTTGTCCCCATAAAAATTCAAAAAAATATATAAAATTGTTCATAAAAGCCAAAAAAAGTACAAAATGTTCACAAAAACAATAAGAAAAATATAAAACAACAAAAAGATTAAAAAACAGTTCTTTATAGAACTACCTCCAATTTATAAAAAAATGCTACATTTTTTAAAAACTCTGTCAGTCTTTTTTCCCCATGGTACGCTCCCCGGTATGCTCCCCAGTGCGCGTACCGGGCGCTACCCCAGCGCAAATCGAAAAAAAAAAAGTTTTCGCCCCGCGGGGCCCTTTTATGGCCCCCACATCAAACCCAGGGGGTCAGGGGGGTCCACCCTGCCCCCTTTTGGTCATTTTCCCCTTTGTTTTTTCCACCTCTAGTGTCTCGATCCTACCGAGACACAAGATGGCGGCCGCTCCGGACTGTTTGGAATGTTGACAGACACCCGAGAGCGAATCAGCTTTCCGCATGCGAACTCGCGTGGGGCGCTGGCACGCGCCCCGGTGCGCGCCCCGGTGCGCGTACCGAGGCGCGCTTATAGATATATATATTTTTTGTAACCTAAATTACTCAAAATCCACTGGAGCACATATCTTGAGACATAGCAAAGGCACATCAGGCTACCAGTCCCTACAATTTTGCCAAGTTTGGTGGAAATCCATTCAGCCGTTCGGGCTAAAAGTGAGTCCAACCGCCCTATGGAAATTAACATGGGGAAAGCACGTTTTGGGACTCCCCTTTTATCTCGGCCCCCGCTTGACGAATCCCCCCTAAACTTTCAGGGAAGGAGCGGAGCGCAGCAAGGCAAATTTCAGGACATTTTCAGGCAGATTCCTCAACCGGCGCCAAAGTTATTCCCAATAGAATGTTGCGGATTCCTATGGAAAACAATCCTAACTATAACTACCTACTGGCGACTGCCAGTAGGTAATATATATATATATGTATTCCACAAGACACACATATCTCTCTGCAACGTGAGACAGGCCACACCAACTGTGCTTGTTTTCATTAATTTATTCGAGGCAGGGTAGCATAACGCGTTTCAACTCAAACGAGTCTTAATCATATGCAGGCATTCAAATGGTGGGTTCGTCAGCTTTTAAAATACGTGACTTTAAACATTGAAAAAGGACTTGTACTCTCAAGTTAGATTTAAAGCGGCAGTTCGTGTTCCATTTTGGCTGATTTCCTTAACTAGGAGAAGAAAAGTACAATTTTTCTGATGTTCAGGTAAGGTCAAGTGCCTCGAAAATAAAGTATTTTCATAATCCCGGTTATTCATCTCTGCAAAATTCGTTCTTTATTATTTATGTAGTCACTCGTCTTACAATGTCCACAATGCACTGTTTCTGCCGTTTTTCACCCACTCGGTAATTCAATGCAGATATTGGCAGAGCTCAAACTTGTTTTTTCGTGTGCACCCTGCGCCTTTAAAGGAATAGTTCCATATCATGGTCATATAACAAGGGCACATTATTAGACCAGTCTATTCCGCTACCACCAATTTTGATCCAGTTTTTTACTTGCCTTCACAAAAATTGCTTCAGCACGAAGTGCGCAGGGAACTCCCACTCGCAAACCCTGACTGGTATAATGTTCATCTTTCCCAAGTTGGGGCGGGCCTCTCATGGGGCCCTTCCATCCATATGTATATATATATAATGACAACGCCATTTGTAGATGCTTTAAGACTGTGTTAGTCAGCCACTATTAAGCGAGTTTCGCAACAGCCCTGCTCACCAATGCAGAGGCATGGTTTTCAGCCAACCTATAAACATTTCTTTGCATGTGTCACGTGAGAATTACTGTCTAAACAATACTAAGGACAGACTGGCAGTTTTTATTGCATTACTCACAATTCATTTATAAATCTTAGTGATTTTCTACAATTAATTTGTGTACCAACAATTTGGTAGCACAGCACTTACTTGAAAAAATATGTATTTGAACAAAACATCAAAGCCCATATTTTTGACTTTAATTTTTGATTTCCAAATTATTTACATTTATACAGACAGACTTATATGTCATTTTTAACCATGTGATAAAGTGATAGTATGGTCCTTTATCCCAATTTTTCAAAACCATATAATTAATTTCAAATTCCACCATTAAGGAATAAAACTTGTATATGGTATTAAAATTCCTGCATTTATTCTTTTTGTGATGAAGGCCAAGTCGGCATTTTAATGTTGGTATGTTATATTTTAAGCAATATCCGTCTAGAAAGTGCAAAGTACAAGTGTTCATTACAATCTAAACCAAAAAAAAATATGTAACTAATGCGGTATAGGAAGTTTATCTCAAACAATTTGTTGTTTACAAGTGAGTATGTAAATCCTCTTCAATATTCAATCCCCATGGAGATTTTGTATCCACCTCAATAATGTAACAGGACTCTAACTTTCTTAACTTCTTCTCTTGATTGCCACCCCTTATGTCTGATGCTACAGCATCTACCACAAAATTGCGAGCTACTGGATAAGGTCTCTCGACATTTTTGATCGCTCTGAGGTGTGTAATATACGTTTATTAACCTCCAGAATTGTGCTTCTCATGTACCGCAGGCCACAAGGGCACTGCAGTACATAGACTGCAAACTCTGTTTTATAACTAATTTTGCCTTTGATCTTTCTCATTGCATTGGTGAATAGAACACTGATGTTCTGGATGCAGTTGTGCTCTATTGACATTGTCATTATTGTCATTATGTAAATATTCAACTTACTCAAAATTCCTAGGGAAGGAACCCACAGATATTAAAATCATCACAAAAGTCTGCATTCATTTCAAAGCATCTATCATAGCGATCACAACCATTCAAAGTAAATTAAGTAGCAACTGAATGATTTTCAGACCAAACTGGCGAAGACAGTAGCTTTTAAAAAAAATATTCATTTGACTTTTTAATATCTTTCTAAGCATTGTGTGCTGATTTTAAACAAATTACAATCCAATCTGCATTGTATACTTTGTGCTAGGACATAAGCTTTTACATGTATATGTGTAGCCCTCCTTCAATTCAGGCCCACATCCCACCGATATAATCTTCTATGTCCCGAAGGCAAGCTGCAAACATAATGTTAACAATGAGCTCTACAATACTATTATGTACGTATGTATTTCCGCATACACACCCGGACGCGCTGGAAGGCAGCGAAACTCGAGCTGCCGCGAAGGAGGACACACATGTTGTGCTCCTTAATGAATTGGTACTGACTAGTTTACGTACTGCTGATTACATTCAGCATTATTTCACATATTACCAAACAGCCGGGATGGAATTAGAACCAGCGGAGAGCACAGAGCCATTTGGCAAAAGTTTTGGAAACATTGCCCGTTCGAAGCCGTGATGAAGTCGTGGGCAAAGTACCCTGACGAAACACGTGTTGGCTGGGCGTTGTGAATAAACCTGAATTAAAGAAATACATCAATCAAGACTACCTCTGCACTTATTAATTGTATTTGTTGTTCTTTGCATTTAGTATTTAACACTGCAATAAGAAGATGTGTGCACAGATCACTATTGTATCATTTGTTTGTGGATCTTGGTCCCTATTGGAGGTTGTGGGTTCTCCTCCTTTCTGTGGCACCGTCAGATTAACCCCTTCCGTGCGGCCGCGATTTCCCCCGTGTGCGGCCGCCGGACGAACAGGGCGGGGCCATGACGAACCCCAGCCATCATCAGCACACGAGCACCGTGGAGCGTGACGGCTGGGGTTCGTCACCAGCATGGAAGGGGTTAAGTCTAGTCTAGTGACTGATTGACGTTACACATGGCAGGCGCCATATCTGATCTACCATTAAAAAGCCCCTTCTTTTAGCTCTACAATACTATTCAGTAATAACACTTATGAATTTCTGTATGATTTTACACTACATTAAGAAAGTGCTTTCTTCTAGCCAGAGACCTAAATTAATGATAACCCATCTCAAAAGGTCTACACTTTGCATTCTGGCAATAAGAGAAGTTTGTATCAAAGAAGGCAATTATAAGTATTTTTTTTGTACAGCTTCGAGATCAGGGATCTGAATTATGGAAAAATTGGGACTTTGAGCAGGAGATACAACATTCACATTTTACTACGATGTACTTAATTATGCTCATATTTCGATACCAGCTGTATCCCACATGGTGGAGAAATCAAAACATTTCGTGAGATACCAACATTTTTGCTCTCAGACCAATTTAAAAAAAAATCACACTAGAGAATCATTGACACATACACCTGTTTTGGTAAACTATTGCAGGCAGGCTGTTTTACAATGTATCTGCTGCAACTTTGTATGTTAGAAGGAAATCTTTGGAGGCAAGCCATGGCTTTGTTTGGAAATTAGAGCTATGCAATCAACACTCAAACATTTACATGACAGACACAGATCTGTGTACCATAAGGAAGAGCCTTCTTAAATTGTTAGAACTGAGTGTGATACCATGTCTGCAGTTTATTTGTATGACAACATAATAATTTGTTTACTCAGTTTGTGACTGGAAACTTGGACTATTGTACAAGGTTTCTTGTGCCTGTTCTTGAATGGCGCTCCTTACTTTCTGCTCTAAGCTGTTGTTACATAGAAGGAGATGGAGGAGGCAGTGTTGTTAGGCATAGAACACCATGTGGGTGCATAAGGTGGAGCTTCTAAATATAACAGCAAGCCTAACCCAACGTAATCTGTGTCACTATGGCCAATGTGATCAATCTGTCTCAAATGTGTAGGGGGTTAATGTACAGACACAAATAAGGTAGTTACTTTGGAAATCTGCCGACTCAACACTCAGGTCCAATGCTTAGTGGAAATGGATGTAATTTCAACAAACCATAAAGTATTTACAAATGTGAGGCTTTTGAACATCTACCAATCCTCTCTAAAAGTTTGCATTTCCATCATTTTGCTCACCATGCCATTTTAGTCCTCCCTGAACCAGCAGCCCAGGACTGCACCACTAGAACCAAGATATATCCGACTGCTGAGCCCCCAACAAGGCTGACCCGGGTTCAGGGATGACCTGGTCCAGCAGTTTAGTCTGAACTATTCCTACTGGAGCAGGTTGAAGACTGATATGCATATGGCTGGGTCCAAACTGTAGTGGCATGGTGTACAAAAAATAATGGACTGGGATGTGGCCTTGAGTAATTACCAGGAAGGTGTAATCATTGCTATTGCACATGCCATCATGCATATAATTGTTAAATAATG
Source organism: Lissotriton vulgaris (assembly GCF_964263255.1). Taxonomy (NCBI): domain Eukaryota; kingdom Metazoa; phylum Chordata; class Amphibia; order Caudata; family Salamandridae; genus Lissotriton; species Lissotriton vulgaris. Next base: position 1,176,620 of record NW_028255035.1, on the reverse strand, counting down.
CATAGTATTAAGTACCATAAAGTACTTATTTTTATGAGTTAAAGCAGTGGCTGGGTATGATTTATTGGGAGTTGTTTGTTGTGTGACTGTGAACTGGGGTTCTGGCCCATACCACCACTCTGAGTTGCCATTGGACTGCTCTGCCTCACTTCCCTGAGAGATTCAAGTGCTTCAACTGAGTACTTTGCTCCCAGTAAAGGGAAGGTTGCAGATTTATTACATGTGAAGGACTCACATCTTTCACATCTTATACCCAACTGTCTTTCAGCTATGAATTAACATTCCTAAAATGTCTTGCCTAAGGATGTAGTCCAAGTTTATTCAACGTGAACTCATGACAAAGTACTTCCAATTGATATTTCTTTCTACCATGTGGTAAATATTGATATTTTGTGTGTAGTGTTTAATTGTGTTTGTATTAAATTCGTTTTCCCTTTTAAAGCACAGACTAGTCAATGACTTTTGGAAGTTTGTTTTATGCTTTTCTGAGTTTCTGGCTCACAGCACCTCCATGGGACAGGCTTGCACTGCCGTTCGACCATGAGAGTCAAGTGCTAAAAAGGGTACTTGGTCCCCAAGTTGAGAATCTGCAATATGGCAGCCCCGGTACACAAAAGGTGAAAGAACTCATGTGACAAACTAGGGGCCATGTAACTTTCTATTGCATTGGGATTTCCCAACTGGATTTCTCATAATTATTCATTCCATTCAGGCTCTTGCAGGGCAGTTATCACTTAGCTCAGTTCACATGTTTACTGTTTTGCTTCATTATTATACAACCTAAATTGAGGATGCTAGTCTAAATAGATTTAGAAATACTGTAAAAGAGTATTTGCTTCCTCCTCAAAACACCTGAATTGGTGAGAGTATTCAGTACTTCTTCAGTGGTAAGCGCCTCTTCGTTTGTTGGGTTCAGGGGAATTTGTATTAGTAGATTGTGCAGGACCTTGCATCTCTTTTACTCACTTGAGTTGGAGATACTATGGATGTGGTGGCGGATAATCTCTTGGATAGCTGCTAAGCAGGTAGCCTTTCCCCAAAACATAGTTTTTCTGATATTTCATTTATGTTATTATTCCATATCTGAACTGAATTGAAAGTTTGGTCTCACTGTGTCAACAGTTTCTTTCCTGGGAAGGACCTGATAGAGCATACAAATCTGGCCATACTGACAGATATAAACAAACCTCATAAGCAAGTGCACAAATATTCTTCGATGCCAAATAGGCATTTGTCCATCTAGGTTAGGACTTACTGTGGGATACTATGGCTAAAATGGCCTTTCTCACAGCTTATGGAAAGGGGGTCCGGGTTAAACCCCTTTGGCAGTCTGCATCTTGCGTTGAGACACCCACGCGTTTGCCCAGATACGCCGAGTACGGATTCACTCCGTCTCTGCAAGCTTTCGTCGGGATTAATACGTGGAACAACTCCCGCTTTAATAATGGAAGCGTTTAAGGCTTTGTGACAAAGATGCGAAAAAGATTAAAATAACACGGGGATTCTTTCCGCCCAATATACTTTCCCTTTCGGATCCCTGTTCAAGTACTGGAAGCCATTTCTCGGTTTATGTAACAGTGGATTTTTCTGGAAATCGACGCAATGGAGCTTTAGCGTGAATAGGCTCACGCTCTCGTTTAAACCAGGAGCCCTTGGCCCACCTTCCACACTAGACGGAATCACGGAAACCACCGTCCCCTTTGTGCCCTCCCACACCATCCCCACACCCCAACACTGTCTGTCCTGAGGAAGACCCCGCCGTAGGGCAATAGCGTCGCCTACTCATTTGGGGTAGAAACGTCGACACGCCTTTGTCTACTTCCACCTGTTAACAACGGATCATTAGTGACTGTGTGTTCTGATAACAGGATAGGCTCTCAAGTACATGAATTGATTTATGACAATGTATACATGTCAGATGTGGTACTTAATGTGAAATGTGTATAGGACCACAGATTTATTTGTATGACTAACTTGATTTGTTACACTATCCTGCACTTTTCCTCCCCTTTCCCCCTTCCTTTCCTTCCCACGCCCTCTGTCCTGGGCATGTGTTTTTTTGAATTTCTAAAAAGTGTTCTGTTGAAAGAAATGGTAATTATTTTGCCTAATGAGGATGTTTATTAAATAGCATCTCTCCAAGCTTGTGTTTATGAAATTCTGTATGGTTCACTTTATGAGTTCTGAGTCAGTACAGTTTGATTTTGTGCTACCTGGGACCCCCTTTTCATATACAATTGACTACCCAGGTCCCAGTACTTTTGGGTTAACCCGTATGTTATAACATTTCTCACAGCTTGTCAACAATGGTTATAGCGACTGTGTCATAGTTAGTATCTACTGCTGATTTCTTTCTGATCCTGTGCATGTACAGTGTAGGATGTGCCAGCAGTGCCCCAATCTGTAGGAGTTTTATATGAATCCCTACACTCAACATTTAATCAAATGAGACTAAGTTTTGCCTTTATTGTGTGGAATAAATGGGGTAAATAATAGTGGTAAAAGGCTTGAAGATTGTTAGTTACATACCATAAATGGATTTTTAATTGAATGAATTGGCCATAAACCATTGCTAGAATCTAGTGATGTTGTTAAAGATATCTCTACAAGGGTGAACGTTTTGTCCATTTGAAAAAACATATAGAAGTTTGGGATATGGGCCTGGAAGATAAAATCAAGGAAAATTACATAGTTGACTAATAGTTCTGGGAAACCTAGAATTCCCTGTGAACGCTATGTTCATTTTCATTTTAAATTCACTGTCATCACTTTGCTGGGTTTATAATCTGCATTTATAAAATAGAGAAAGTAATATTCTTTTGTCCGATTTTGCATCTGGCAACACTCTCCAACAGAAAGTTTTTATGTAGGCATTTGGCAGCATCAAGTTGATTCCGCTGTTTCTAAATATGCTTAAAAGTAATGGTGAGAAATTCAATTTAATTTTCTTTTTTCTTCAAGACCTACTTGAGTTGAATTTTTATTCTGTATTTTATTTGCAAACTGCTTCATCAATAATATTTTTTTATTTCATAATGTTTACATGTAAAATAACATTTATTTAATTTTCAACTTTGTTTAAAAACTCTAAGCATTGTTTAAATGTCCTGAAAACAAAATGTATAACTACTTTGCTTACAAATTAATAAAAATGCTAGTGAGGGTGGTGGGTTATTTTAATTTTAAAATATCTTTCAAAAATAACATTTATAAATGAATTAATATATTTATTTAACAATTAAATACACATTTAATTTTAGAAGGTAGTGTATTGTAACATTTTAAGTAGCCCTGAGTTAATAATATTTGTTTAAAATTGTTCTACTTTTGTAGTTTATACTAAATAAATTTTATTTATTTAAAAGCAATAATAAACTTTATTAAATCTCACTGTTTTCCTATGAAATAGGCACCACAATGGAAACGTCAAAATCAGTACATGCACGGGATGGAATGCTGCAGTCTATGCTGTGCAGGTCCCGGGGTGCATACACACAGGGGTGTACCATGTGCCCCCTTGCATGCACCCCATGGGGCCCCCTTTGTTTACTCACTCCCACCCTTTTCATGGCAGTTGCCCCACCTAGCATATTACAGCCTCAAGACCGTCGCACCACCACTAGGGATCTCTGATCCCTGGCAGGTGTGGTGGTCCCAGGGTGGCCCCACCGCCCTGGTCGTGATAGAGCGGTCGGAAGAGTGCCACTGCCATGCCCCCACGAGTCTGTCAGTCCATGGACTGCCAGACGCATAATAAGACCCTTAGTCTTGACCACCTCTAGTAAGGATATTTTTGATTGACAAAGAGACGAGAAGTCGATGAATAAAGATGTGCTTGTAGATACACTTTTTTTGTGCCCAGTAACAGCGGATTCTATGCTTTAGACTGAACTTTCTTCAACAATCTTGCTCTGTGCTGTGCGAAATCCATGTATTCTATTGTCTCCTGTTGCTTCTGAGCTTCTGTCTTATTTGAATGTCACTGTCAGCGAGCTAACAAGCTCCGAAGCTGCCTAATCTTCTATTTTGGCTCTTGTCTGCGAGTTTACAGTAATGATCTATTCTGTATGATCTTCCTCCCACTCTGTTGCAACACGTCAGAATTATTTTTGTCAGGAACAAAAACAGGTTAATCATCTGCTTTTCATTGGATTTAGGGCAGACTGTTTTAAAGGCTTCCTAAACTGTTAGAAATCACAAAACTACAAAAGCACATGATTTTCGGAATCAGCAAATTAAGCTCACTGGGCAAATGGACCATTCTTCCCTGATGTGATGTCTAGTATGGGGTGTAGTTTAAAGTCTAAGGGGCATATTATCAAGGGGGTTTATCTCCGCTTTTTTGGATTTAACCCCTTCCATGCTCATGACGACCTCAGCTCGTCATGAGGTAGCCTGGAGCTGTGCTCATGACGAGCTGAGCTCGTCATGACACCAGCAAAATGGCAATTCCCAGCACAGGAGGGGAATTGCCTTAGCAGCCATAGTGTTAAAAGCCAAGAAAGCGGAGATAAAATTATCTCCCAATTACCTAGCTGTCGCTAACACCAGTTAGCGACAGCTAGCAGGAGATAGCGACCATTTTGGGCCCGCTTTGCATGTCAGTGATATTTATCATTAATGACATGCAAAGTGGGCGTGCCAAGATGTTAACGACTGGAAATAGTCGCTAACATCGCTATCTCCTATTACCAACTTTTGGAGATATTCGCGCTAAGCGCGAATATCTCCAAAAGCTAACACCTGCCCTGAGCAGTTCTTAGCCATGTTATCCAATGGGAGGTGGATAACATGGCTAAGAGCATTAGCTCGGTAATGCATGAATATTGCGGACTTTTCAGTGATATTCATGCATTGCGGCCGATTTTTCTCGCATTTGCGATAAACCTTGGTAATACCAAGGTTTATCTGCGATAAAAATCGCTGCAGCTCAGCGGTAAACTTTTGTCTCTAACCAAGCAATGGATCTATGACAGAATTTCGACAGACAGAATTTCGACCTACACAAATATCGGCGTAATTATATCGATAGCAAAAATATCGACGCCCTATGTACAACATGGTAAGTACCAAAATATCGAAAAATTAATATCGATGTTAAAAATGTCGTTGTTAAATATATCGATTTTTTTTAAATTTAAAATAACATAAAAAAACTGTAAATAATACTTATTAATTACTTAAACATATTTAAATATATGTAATAATTGTTAAAAAAAATAATAATACATATTTAATAAAAAAATAAAATGATAAATCATATATAATATATAATTACTTAACAATAATTACTATTCCCACTTCAGTGGGTGCAACAGTAGGGAAAACTGACCCTGAACACTAAAAATACCCCTTTACCCAAAAACCTAAAACTGACCCTGAACCCTAAAAATACCCCTTTACCCATAAACCTAAAACTGACCCTGAACCCTAAAAATACCCCTTTACCAAAGAACTGAAAACTGACCCTGAACCCTAAAAATACCCCTTTACCAAAGAACTGAAAACTGACCCTGAACCCAAAAAATACCCCTTTACCCAAAAACTGAAAACTGACCCTGAACCCTAAAAATACCCCTTTACCCAAAAACTGAAAACTGACCCTGAACCCTAAAAATACCCCTTTACCCAAAAACTGAAAACTGACCCTGAACCCTAAAAATACCCCTTTACCCAAAAACTGAAAACTGACACTGAACCCTAAAAATACCCCTTTACCCAAAATTAATTAATATTACAAATAAATTACTTCCCACCCTATTCCCCTATAAACCCACAACCCGCTCCAGTAGTAAAACATATAATTTAGTTAAAAATATACATAAATTATCAATTAATTAATCAATTAATCAATTAAAATAAATCATTGCCAATTAATATTTAATTGCAAAATAATGTAATCATTGAAAAATAATTATTTAATTACAAATAAATTGCTTCCCACCCTATTCCCCTATAAACCCACAACCCGCTTTGGTAGTAAAACATATAATTTAGTTAAAAATATACATAAATTATCAATTAATTAATCAATTAATCAATTAAAATAAATCATTGCCAATTAATATTTAATTGCAAAATAAATTAATCATTGAAAAATAATTATTTAATTACAAATAAATTACTTCCCACCCTATTCCCCTATAAACCCACAACCCGCTGTGGTAGTAAAACATATTATTTACTTTTATATATTTTTAAATTATAAAAACATATTAAACACATATTATAACAATTAATTTAAATACTTAACTAATATTTCTAACACATATTAGTAAATCGAAATTACTTACATCGATATATATGCTATCGATATTAGTAATTTCGATATTACTTACCTTAGGGTCGATATTCTGGCCATCGATATTCTGGACATCGATATTCTGTCCCATCGATTTTAGCAACTCGATATAAGTGTAGGTCGAAATTAAAAACTCGATATTTTGACTGTTTACCCCAAGCAATAGTGATAATTATCGCTATTGCTTGGTAATATGCCCCTAAGATGCTGACCTCTGAACCGAAATACCTCTATTTTAATACTGGTTTTAGTCCTTGATCGAAAACGACTACATTATGGTCAAATGCTTTAATTTCTATATACATAAATCTGTAAAAAGAGGTTTGATGTAAAAATATATACAGTACGAACTAACTGTACAGTGGACTGTCTAGCGCTATCCAGACTGACCTTTCCACACCTCCCTCCCCATCACAGTTTTGGTTTCTTTCATCAGGCTTCAATCACATCACTCACAACCCATGTTATAAGTGCTCAGGCTACAATAAACATATCTTGCGTAAAGCCACTAGTTCCATTCGAAAACTAGATGTGCTCTACATAGAAACTAAACTTTTTTTACCATGAACAATTTATTTTCCAAATATGTGCGGCTGTGTGTTGTACAAAGTTTTGCATATATTTGCTTACATCACAATGTGCATTTTGTACAGCAAACTGCGTATTGCTGTACATAAATAATTGTGAATAATTACAAATGTTTGCGCATTCTGCATTTGGCACATGAAATTCTTTGTACAGGGCCAGACAGGAAACCAAAAACACCCCTGGAAAATATGTTCAGACTAGCTCCATTCTGCAAGAGGTAATCACTTGAATGGGGTCATGGTGGCATGAGTGGGGCATGGCTGCCCATCCCATTCCAAATGCTGCCTCTTGTGACAGCAGCCTACCAAAGAAATGACTGAGTGGAAGATTGTCCAGTCCAGCCCTGTGTACAGTGGACTCAACATCCTTCATCACTATATTGTGAAAAGTCCAAAGTTTTCATTCCTAATTCATCAACCCTTTTTACAAAAAGACTCTGTAAGTAATTGAATGGGTTAGAGTTGGAGGGGCGGTGAAACCCTACTCAAGTTGCAACTACACTATAGATGGCAGACAAAGTGCATTCTCCCCCCACCACACTGCATGCTTTACAAGGACCCAACCCCACATCAAACTCTGGAGTCGTACTTGATTTTCTGCAGTGTGCTGATTGTTTATTAAAATTTAAGTTCTCCGGTCAATTACCTCATTGACCCACCAATCTCTTTATTTATTTGTACATATTCCAATACAGTATTTAAGAATAAACTTGCACTTATAGTACAATATATACAGTCACCGCCCATTCCACTGGGCCTTTTATTTGACTTCAGGGTTGCGCCAGCAGGCCACAATCCAGATCACCTGCCCCTTAACGTTAACCCCCTTCTGGTCAACAGAGCCGCAGGTGAGGAAAGCGCCCACTTGGGCAACCAGAGGCCTCTGGGGTAGGGCTGAAAAGCCAAGGCCACCAGCAGGTCGGCCCCAACTCTCCCGCCAGCCCAGAGTCCATACTGATTTAGCAAACCTGTTCAGAGTTAACTGTCACTAGACAAGAAGTTCCCGTGGTATTCTTGTCCGGAACCCCGCTATTGCCCTAATTGAATCCTTATTAATAGGGATGGGTGGGTGGGTGTCTTCTCTTGGAGACGTCCGACTCCTGGATGATCAGCGGACAAAAAGGGGGCCTCTAGGCTGGTCGCGGGCTTTTAAGCCTCGCGCCCTACTAACACTTCCGGGGCGTACCTCGACCTTTGTTCCCATTGGTCCTGACGCGACGCTCACTTCCGGGTCACGCAAAACCGGAAGTGATCCGGCTCCGGGTCGGCCCTTTGGCTGCCACTAACGACGCCATTCCCCGATGGGGCTGGCGCCTTCCATAGATGGCAGACAAAGTGCATTCTCCCCCCACCACACTGCATGCTTTACAAGGACCCAACCCCACATCAAACTCTGGAGTCGTACTTGATTTTCTGCAGTGTGCTGCTTGTTTATTAAAATTTAAGTTCTCCGGTCAATTACCTCATTGACCCACCAATCTCTTTATTTATTCGTACATATTCCAATACAGTATTTAAGAATAAACTTGCACTTATAGTACAATATATACATTCACCGCCCATTCCACTGGGCCTTTTATTTGACTTCAGGGTTGCGCCAGCAGGCCACAATCCAGATCACCTGCCCCTTAACGTTAACCCCCTTCTGGTCAACAGAGCCGCAGGTGAGGAAAGCGCCCACTTGGGCAACCAGAGGCCTCTGGGGTAGGGCTGAAAAGCCAAGGCCACCAGCAGGTCGGCCCCAACTCTCCCGCCAGCCCAGAGTCCATACTGATTTAGCAAACCTGTTCAGAGTTAACTGTCACTAGACAAGAAGTTCCCGTGGTATTCTTGTCCGGAACCCCGCCACAGGACGAGGAGCTTACTGGCGGACTCGACCTCCCCCCCCTGCGCTCAAGAGCTTCGGAGACGGCCCCTAGCACAGTTTCTATAAATATCTCCATACCCGCCTCCGACAGGTGGACTCCGTCCTCTGCGTATAGCACCGGCCTTTCTGCCTGAATTAATTTATGGCGAATCGCTTTAATACTCGATTTTTGCAGGATTTCCGCCACCGATTGGTTCAGTCTTTTGACAGATCTGTTTATTGCCTTCATGGGTGCGCCCCGAGCCCACACGAGTCTCGGGATGACTTCCGACCATAGTACTATAGCTTCTGGGAAAATGTTTTTGATTGCTGCTAGGGTAGAAAACAGGGACTCCTTCACTTCTCTCCTCCCGCCTGGGATCATGTCGTTGCCTCCGCAGTGCAACACGAATACATCTGGCGAAGGCATGCCTTTTGCCAAAGCCGCTTTTACATCCCTCGGGACGTCCGCCAGGCGCTGCCCGCCTATCCCCACCCAATGATGGTCACAACCTCGCATCATGGTCACCCTGTCCATGAGTGTCTTTTCGAAGTGCGCCCCGGCCCTGCGAATGAAGGAGTGGCCACACCAACCGATTTGGGTTCTCTTAGGGGGGGTACCTAAAGTAAATATGAAGAGTAAATGTGAAGAGATACAGTCAGCCAATTCTCACAAAGGGGACGCAAGCTAAAGATACGTCAGACTAATTGCGGGCGGATATAACGTTCGTAACACGCTGATTTCCAACGACCCAACCTCTTGATTACCTGTTCGGGTAGGCCTAAGCCAGCAGCCGTTGTCGCTGCTCCAATTCTAAACGAATGTGATGTAAAATCGGTCGGATCAACTCCGATCCGTGCCAAGGTCATTTTAACTACTCGAGTGAACTGGAACCTGGTAAGTGGTAACCCATTCTCATGAATCAAGAGTCTATCATCGGCTCCCTGGGGCCTGACTTGGAGAAATACCCTCAGCAAGTTGACCGGACAGAAGGGCTCACCCTCTACTCTACCCAGTTGTAGCCAGGTACCTTTACCCAGCGGATCCGTTTTCGATCTCCGCACCCTCATCCGCAGGACACCTTTGGACTCGATTATATCAGAGCACTTCAGACCCCCTTCCCTATCCGATTTGGACGTCGGAAGTAATTCTGAAATTCGCAGCGCCCCACAAAAGGCTAAGGTATAAGCCACCCGGAACAGTTGCGTCTCATACTGGGAGAAACAAACGAACGGCAGAGCTCCTAAGATTTTAATCAATTTTTTTTTTTTTTTTACGTCTATCGGCCTCCTAGAATCCTTCTCCCCGGGCGCTAGGCGCTCCCAACCTCTCATTGCTCTTCTAACTCTCTGATCTTTTGTCGGATCCGACACCCCCCGTAGACCCGCATAAAATGCTAACGCCGACAACTGTCTTTTCATGAATGCTACCGACTTCTCTTACTCTTTCTGCTGCACGATGAAGCCTAATACACTCTGGGGGGCAAAGATGTCCGCTACACCCACACCCCTCAGGTATGCCATATACGAATCCCATGACCTCTGATACATACTCTTAGTCCTTGGAGCCAAGGATGCAGATATCAACTCGGCGGCTGTGGGGCACCAAACTTCCATAGCTCCGCTGGGAAGGCTGACATTGACGTCTCCGCCTGGGGCCAATGCTCCCGGAACTCTGTTAACTTAAAACGAGACAATGCATCAGCCTCTTTGTTTTCTACACCTGGAACATGTTTCGCAGTGAATTGGACATTATGGCTCAGGCACTGCAAAACCAATTCTTTCAACAACCTGAGTACCCAAGTACAGGTAGCCCTCTGGCTATTAATCACCATGACTACGGACATGTTGTCCGACCAGAATACTATACTCTTGTTTGCCAGCAGATCTCCCCACAAGTGCAAAGCTACCACTATGGGGAAAAGTTCAAGGAAGGAAATGTTAGTAGTCAGGCCTCGCTCGATCCAGTCATCTGGCCAGCACTGCATACACCATTTTTGACCGAATATAGCTCCGAAACCAATACTACCTGCAGCGTCGGTGAACAGCTCAAGATCCGTATTAGAAGAACAGGCTGCTCGCCACAACACCGTGCCATTGAAGTCCCTCAAGAAACTTCTCCAAATCATAAGATCCTCTCTAACTTCAGCTGAGAGCCTCACTCTGTGGTGTTTGGCCCGCAGTCCAGACATTGCCCTCGCTATACTCCTAGAGAAGGCCCTGCCCATAGGAATGACCCGCAGAGCAAAGTTCAGTTGACCCAGAAGAACTTGTAGCTGATGTAAGGTTACCTTCCTTGCCCCCAGGCAGCCCTCAATAGCGGCCCTAAAGGCATCGACCTTGACTTTTGGCAGCCTGCACACTCCTGCTGTTGTATCAATCTCTATGCCCAGGAAGGTCAAACACGTGGTCGGGCCTTCGGTTTTTTCCGCCGCCAAAGGTACTCCGAGCGCCTCAGCCAAGCGCTGGAAGCCCAGCAGGGCCTTCCTGCATGACTGGGAACCCTCGGGACCCATGAACAGAAAATCGTCCAGGTAGTGGACTACAGCATGTGAGTTGTCCGAGGCCAGAAACTGCTCAACCGCCCATTCTAGGAACCTTGCGAAAGTCTCGAAAACTGCACAGGCAATAGAACACCCCATAGGCATGCACAAATCCAAAAAATAGTTACCGTCAAATGTGAAGCCCAAGAACCTGGTGTCGTCCGGATGCACGGGCAGTAACCTAAAGGCTGATTCAATATCGGCTTTAGCCATTAGGGCTCCCTCCCCAAATGCCTGCAATTTCTCAATAGCCGTGTCAAATTTGGTATACCTCACCGAGCACAGATCCGGGTCTAGCTTATCGTTTACCGAGAGCCCTGGGGGACTCGATAGATTATGGATCAGATGAAATTTACCTTCCTCCTTTTTTGGAACTAGACCCAATGGGGAACAAACCAGATTATGGGTAGGTGGTTCTGTGAAAGGGCCCCCAACCCGCCCCAATGCTACCTCCTTCATGATCTTCTCTCGAGCTGCCTCCATATTTCGCAACACTGAGCTCTGATTGCGAGGTGGGACATTGGAAGGGGGGGCTGAAGACGGGATACGAAAGCCAATTGTAAAACCATGCAGTAGGAATTGAGCCTCCCCAAGATTATCGTACTTACTGAGGAGGTGTGTCAGGACATGCCGTTTAATTGGAGTTGGTAGCTTTGTCAGGGGTCTTAGTTGGCTTTCCTTTTGGGGCACTGTGGCTGGCCTGTTCTTTGGGGTTACCAGTTTTCTTAAAACACCTGATCTCGGGATGAGAGGTACCCCCGCAGTAGGAACAGCAGTGTTTGAATTTACACGCGACCCCCCTGGTACACTCATTTCTATTAAACTGCCAGCAGGCCTGTTTTTCCTCACCGACCCCTTTGTCAGTCCGAAAGGACTGGCTCTGAGTTGAAGGTACCGGGGTAGGCGTTGAAGGGGTGGAATAGAAGACTGTATGCCACAAATTAATCTCCCGCTGGTCCCATGCTATACCCGGGTGAACTGCCTTCATCTGCCTGAACATTTTATCGTATTTCAGCCACCCCTGGCCTGGAAACTCTGTTGCCGCACCATGTATCAAGGATATATAGCTCATCATTTGCGGGCCTAAAACCGGATATTTCTCAAGCATAACAGCGGCATATATTGCAAATCCCGTGATCCAATTCTTCATGGACCATTCTACCCATGATTTCTTCTGATTGTAATCTCCCTCCTTTCCGGCTTTGGGTTTTCCCGCCGCCACCCCCGCATTGATAAGGTCGAACACTTCTATGTATTCGCCCCTGAGTATTCTGTCCTTCATATCTGCTGGCACATGCCAAGTTATCCCCGCGGATGGCGATAAGGTCATTGAGGAAGAACCGAACATTAGAGGGCTGAAAGCTAATAATGGGGAACCAGCTGGTTGCCCCCCAAACCCTCCATGCATCTGGCCATTAGAGGGACCCGCAACATCCACTACGGCATTCGCCATTGAGCCCTGACTTGGACCCCCTAGATTAGAAAAAGCAGTCATCGCTAAGGGGGACCCGTGAGCTGTGTAGGCAGGAAACATTGAGCTTACCGGGCTGCTACCTATCGCTTGACCATGCGACCCATATAATTGCATCCCTGGTAACTGAGCGACCCCCCCGGGCTGAACCCAAACTTGCGACACTCCGCTACCTGGCTGTGCCACTACTGGCGGTAACATACCGTGCGGACCGGACCCCCCCACAGAAGTGACGGGGAACCCTCTTATCTGCGTAGGCCTAGTTGCCTCATACTGCCCCTCGGCGTCATCTGGGTCGTTATCTGCGCCTAAGTTCGAATCAATTGTCTCTGGCGCCTCCTCCTCACCTGGTGATACTGGTCGTGAATCCGTCGGCCTAGACCGTTTGCCTCTTGCCGAGCTTCTAAGCTTTTCTGGGGTCTGCTTCGCTCTTTTGCCTCTCCCCCTCTCCTCCTGAGAGTTCGCATCTGCTCTAGCCCCGTCTCTCATATTCTTTAGTACCCAATCCATGCCTTTTTCTCTTGTGAACTCCAGCAGTTCCGTAAAGGCAAGGAATTCCTCATTCTTGGCTGCGGGTTGTTTACCCTTCGGTACCTTCTTCGACGGCATCCTGCACTTAAAGAAAAACGACGTTAAAAACTTATCGAGAAACGCAAACGACTTTGTAGGCCCACCGCGCCGCGGATGGGCCCGGACCCAGGGAATCAGATGATCGAGCGCCAGCGCTCGCCCTCCCCCCGGACACGAGGATTTACCGCAGCAAACCCCCCCCCCTGCAAACGATATTTAAATCAAGAGAAATAAGCACGAAAGCTGTAAAGATAAAGAAATCTAGCACACACTGCAAGGCCCGCTAACCTAGACCACGAGTCGGATTAACTCTCGCTGTATACTCCAACGCTATGCTCCCACGATGTCTTCTCTTGGAGACGTCCGACTCCTGGATGATCAGCGGACAAAGAGGGGGCTGGTCGCGGGCTTTTAAGCCTCGCGCCCTACTAACACTTCCGGGGCGTACCTCGACCTTTGTTCCCATTGGTCCTGACGCGACGCTCACTTCCGGGTCACGCAAAACCGGAAGTGATCCGGCTCCGGGTCGGCCCTTTGGCTGCCACTAACGACGCCATTCCCCGATGGGGCTGGCGCCTTCCATTTGTCAGAGTGAAACAGTAGCAAACCCCAGATCTACCTGTGCTTAACCCCCTGGTAACTTGGCACAGAAGCAGCTAGGCTTAACTTAGAGGCAATGAGTATAGTATTTATGAAGCACTTCAAACGGTAATAAAGTGAAAACACAACACAGGACAGGTCCAACACCAACTTAGAAAAATAGAATAGATTTTCATAACTTATTTGACACCAAAATGACAAAAATCCAATTAGTATAACCAGAGATAAGCAATTTTAGAGGTTTTCTAGCAAACAAGTACTAGGGAGCAAAAAGAGCCAACTGTGGTTATCTAATCATGGGAGACTGGATCAAAGTCACAAGACTGACCAGGATGGAGTGCAGGCCAGATACAGGATTGAGCTCAGTTTGATAAAACTATCATGTAGCTTGGACATCGAGATGGCGAGTCCTTGCATTGATCTGTGTGGGCTGGAGTTGAGGGATTGTGGACGAGGAGCTGTGGTGTGAGATCCAGCATTGAGATGTTCCACGCAGAGTTGATGACCATCGATGAGGCTTGCAAGGCAAGGTCCTGTATCGTAGTTGAGGAAGTCAGTGGACTTGCTGAGAACTGTGCTGTGATGCTTCAGAACAGGAGAGGAAATGCATTGTAGTTGACCATTGTCATTGGTGGAATGCATCAGAGAACCCACAGGAGCTTGCAACAATTTGCAATTAGATGCTTCAGTGTAGAGGACGAGCTGCGTCATGCTTAGCAAGAGTCGATGGTGGGTGGCATCGAACTGCGTCGAGATGCGAGGAGTTGTATCAAAGTCAAATAAGCCTGTTATGTCCTTATAGCTTTGAAGAGGGCACCAGCCAAATGACCCTTGGAAATTTCGAGGAGTCCTAAGTACAGACAGGCAGGGTGGATTCAGAAGGGCAACTCACAGCTGCAGAAGAGTACTGGTGAAGCAACAGCAGGCCTTGGGCAGCAGAGCAATCCTTGGTCAGCAAGCAGGTCAACAGGGAAGTCTTCACAGCAGGGCATTCCTTCTTCCTGGTAGAGTCCACAGTTCCAGAAGTGATCTGAAGAGTTAGATTTGAGGATCCAATATTTATACCTGATAAGAGGCTTCTAGAATTTTCTTCTTACCTCCCTGTCCCCGGCTTATCTAGTGGCACAAAACACTGGTATGAAACACTTTGTGAGTATGCCGAGGCAGATTTGTGAGGCAGTATATGTGATGTGCAAGATTGATTGATGACAGCACCTCACCCACTCCTTCCTGATAGAGATTCTGTCAACAACTATTCCCCCTCTGTCTCAATGTCTGGGAGTTATTCACAAAGACCAACTGCCAGCTACAACTAGTGATGTGACCCAGGATACAGGATCCAAATAGTTGGGAAAAGAAAATCCCAACTTTCTAAAAGGGCATTTTCAGAATTATGACTTAAAATTCAACTTTACCATTAAAGAGAGTCTTAAACTACAATTCTTTAGAAACCAAACTCGACTTTCCTAGCTGCTCTGAATTGAAAGTTGTCACTTATTAAATGTAATAATGTAACCCAATGTTATCTTCTGAGAATGATATGCCTTGCAGTGGTGAAAAACTATGTTTTTCACTACCTGGGCATGTACAAGTTAAACATACATGTCCAATTCTTTGAATACATGACACCCTGCCATCTGGGTTTTGTAGGGCCCACCCTAGAGATGAGTTATATTTATTAAAAAGGAAGGGCTAGACCTGACAAAAGGGTTCAGACAGGTCAACTTGGCTGAACATGGTCCCTTGCTCCCTTTGCCACTGGATTCAAGCTAGCCTGCCTGAAGAGGGGTGTTACACCGAAACTGCTCCCAGGATGCTTGTTTCCGGTTCATGGAAGACCTGGCTTGGCAGTTCGGGCTGGACTGTTCCCACGAGGCACCGGGTAAAGACTGATTTGCATATAGCTGGGTCTGAACTGAGGTGGCGAAGTGAGCTAAAGAAGGATGATGGATTGAACCCATATCTGTGACTGGGACTGAGTGTCTGAAAAGTTTCAGCACTCCCTTCAAAATCTCTTTGTGTTTGCTTTCTTTAACCCTGCACACACAGGCTGCGATGGGAGGCCTGAGACATGTTTAAAGGGCTACTTTAGTGCTGCAGGCCCACTAGAAGCATTTAATTTATGCTTCTGGGTACATGTAGTACCACTTTACTAGAGACTTATAAGTAAATGTTATGCATCATTTTGGTGTAAGCCAATGTATCCATGTTTTAGGGCGAGAGCACAACCACCTTAGCAGTGGTTAGCATTGGTAAATAATGCAGAGTTCTTAGGCCGGCAAAAACAGTCAGCAAAAGCAAGAGGATTGAAAGCAAAAAGTTGGGGTAAACCATGCCAAGAATGTCAGGTACAACAGACCCTCATTTCCAGTTTGCTGGTTGGGTGGCATCTGCCAAACAATAACTGATCCCCAGCATACCAAACTGTCAGGTCTGAGACTGCATGGTTTCTAACGATGGTCCTATGACCTGAAGCCAGTCAGACACTGGACCGCCATGCCATAGTAATGTCACCACACATTAGTTGAGGCCGAGTGACCATTGCTATATTTACCTGCCTGGGACTCCTATGTGTGGCATTCATCCTTGAAAGCAAATAGTCTAATGCCTCCCCACCACACTCAGGGAGAACCGCAATGCACTTCCAGGTGAATGGAGTTTCGATTTTTAAAAACAAACTCCCACTTTAGAAATGTATTCTTTTATTCTTGAATAAGTGAGACTTGAAGAAAGGATCTTTCATGTAGATGGGATCAAGTGCAGATGTTAAAAAGGGATTGTATCTGTCAAAAATAAAGCCTGGAGATATTTTCCATTTTCCTTCATTTGTTGCCACTTGAATTTTGTAAACATTTTCAAACCTTGTAGCATGTGCTAGTAATAATATCACAAAAGATACACAGATGATGGACGGAATGCAGTGCAAATTTAAAATTCACCCACAGTCACAGATCTGGGTTAAATCCATGGGCCTCCTATATAAAAAGTGACGCATCGCTGCAAGAAAACAGCAATGCGTCACTTTTCATTGCGCTCTCCTTGCGACACCTAAGATGCGTCATATTTACAGTATGATGTCTCATATCCCAAGGAGTTACAGATACGTCAGTATTTCTGATGTATCTGTAGGTACAAAATTACGCATTGCTGGAGAGTGTCACAAAAGTGACGCAACTCCAGCAATGGGTCATTACACATGGGCAAGTCCCATGTTAAATGTGCCTGTGTCAGTCTTACGCCTGCCATGAGGCAGGTATTAGAGATTGACGCATTTGCGTCCTAGAAGTGGCACAGTGAAATCCCATAGATTTCACTGCGTCACTTCTACGACCCTTCCTTGCGTCAGAACGCCCCCCTGCATACATTATACCTTGCGCAGGTATAATGTGGCACAGGGGTTTACTTAGTGACACATCTACCTAGATGCGTCACTTTGTAAATATGATGCAACATGGCACATTTTTTTCACCACTGCAGCGTCACAAAAATTGACGTACCATTGTCGTAAAAGTGACGCATGGTCTCATAAATAAGGCCTATCCAGGGCTTAATTTGAGCCGGAGCTAGACGGTTTTTAGCACCGGCACCTAATTATTAGGGCTGGGTCTACGATCACGCTGCATTAAGTGCACCTGCGTCAGTAATTGATTTATTTATAATGAGTTGTGCGTGGCACTGGCACAGAGAGCGTGTGCTGTGCTGCTGTCACTTCGTTTTTAAGTTCTATTACCGTCGTACTGGTTGTTGACTGACTTATGTGTAAACAGTACACTTAGGGCCTCATTAGGATGGCGGGCGGACTTTGCCCGCCCGCCTTCCTCGTGGTAATAGGGACCGCCTGCCTTAAGGGTGGGGGTCCCGTCGCCAGCATTAGGATGAGCCCGCCACTGTGGCGTGGGCATCCCGCATTCCTACCATTGTGGCAGGCGGTGCACTCAGCACCGCCCGCCACAATGGCAGGAAAGCATGCTGTGCACTTCCATGCACAGCATGGCAGGCACCACGCGGTGCCTGCCATACTGTGGATGGAACTGCTGGGGGGTACCATAGGTACCCCCCATGTGCACTCCACCGGAATCCCTGGGGGCCTACAACAGGCCCCGCAGGTATTCTCAGCATGCCTTTCCGTGGTGGCATTGCCGCCACTGAAAGGCAACCACAATTGCCCATCCTAATATGGCTGATGGTGTCTGATAGACACCGAAAAACAAAAGTGGGGAGGGTCAAAGGGGATATAATTTAATGACCTGTCAACTTATGCCCCAAACATACATATAACACAGAAAAAAGAAGACCAGGTCAATGTATGGTGTGCTGTCCTAAATGGTGTGTAGGAATCACACGGATAGACGTGTGGATGGATGTGCTAGGTTTCACTGGGCTGAAAGAGTCCCATCAGACCACCCTCTCGGCGGTATATCATCATTTGGGGATGGCAGTTATTCCATAACCCGCCTATGTAACAGTGCGGGCGAGGAAATCAACCGTATTCTGCCAACGTAGTGCCCAAAATGAAATGTGTAATAAAGAAAAGCAGTGCTGTGAAATAGGTGATACTTAAAAATGACTACCTAGACTGCGGGGATAGCTTGACAGCAAAAGTGTAGGTGTCATGATTAAAAACACGCCTAGTAGCGAGAGAGTAGAGCTACATTATGGCGCTGTGTGGAATGGTCGACTAGTTTCAGCTGTTGAGAGTAGTGCTCCAGCTTTCATCAGGACCTTAAATAAAGTGCGCTACTGCCAGATTAACTAAAGGGTGTACAAGTATGAGGAAGCATAGATTGCATCAAAATACTATATAAATGGAGACGTATCACCCAGACTTGGAAACTCTGTGTCCTTTGCAGACAGGAAAGAAATGTTCCACCTGTCGGATAAGCAGAAGATAACAAATCCATGTTACCACACAGTTAGCCACATAACTCCACACACACAATAAAGACAATCAACACCAATGCATGAACAATTTGCGTCCTGCATTTTTAAACATGCATATTAGCTATATCTAAATAAGCATATTAGCTATATCACAAGGAGGCATTTCCTCTCAGTGATACTTACTCAGCTTTGTGTGGGTAATAGCCTCACCTTCACCGGCAACCGCTCGGGAATTTGAGGCCCCGCTCTAATGTGTAGAAAAAGGGGAAGAGGGAAGGACTCAATTAGCAACAGTACAAAAGTGTCCAGCCCACTAACTCTATACACAAACCTAAAAAGCATGTGAAAGACTCCTAACTGTCCAAACCTTACCCTACTCTGTCAGTGTGCCCGCACCAATCGTTCATTGGTGCATAAGAAAATGACCCGAAACAAAATAGGCTGATAATCATACCAAAAGTGACCATATAATGCACGGTAAGTGGTGTTATGGATAGCACTATGAAGTTGCTGCAAGGGAATGCTGCCAAATCATGAAGTGTCCAAACCATAAGTGCAACCCCCGAGTCTAAATCTAATATAAAGGTATACTAGCCGTCAGAGCAATCACTGGTATACTCATCCACTCCCAGGACAGCCACTGCCTATATTAGGTGTAAAAGACTAAACCTAAACCTCTAACCGCTTGACTGTTTGGTCAGCTCTTTCAAAACTCACCTATCCGTCGGTGCCTCGGCTCGGAGTCGAGCGGAAGTGAAGGGACCGAAGGAGGTGCCTGTTAGACTTTAAATATTGAGGCTACCTGTTGTATCAGCCAATGACAGCCAAAGTGAGGGCCAAATTCCAGGTATGACTAGTACCGAAGGAAAAAACTCTCCCGCGTTAGTCGGGAAAGGAACCAGATCTAGCGCGTCGGCACTACTCTAACCGAGCATGCGCATAAGTATGCAGCCTCAATTCAAGGAGCCATCTGCTAATGCGCATGCGTGGAGCTGTTCCACAACGGCAGGAGTGTTGTAGCAGTCGATATATAGATCGACAGTGAGCAGCGTATATGCTGTGAAATATGGGCTCAGTGGGCCATTAATCTTAAAACCTCAGGACAGTATATGTATATATATCCCACGGATAGAACAATGGACAAGAGCTCGCTGGTGTTAAGGTGGGCAGTAAAAGGTTTGTGTGCTGCCACAACCTTACAGGCAGCTGGGAATAGCGTTGCATGCAATGATTGTCTATGAAGCAAGGTCTAACCGGAGAGGCTGTTAACGTACAATCACTGGTAAATTTAGGAACCATGGCTCTGGATAATGTTCCTAGAGCCTGAAATGGAGGGTCTAAGTAAGACAAGTGTAGTGGCAAAAAAGGGGGGGGCAGGAGGAGTCACACACAATGCAGTTTAGGTGAGGTTATATGATGCAAACAGTACGTCCGTTGCATCTAGGAAAAAAGACCCGCAACTAGGAAGTTGCTCTAAATACTGAAAAACAAAAGTGGGGAGGGTCAAAGGGGATATAATTTAATGACCTGTCAACTTATGCCCCAAACATACATATAACACAGAAAAAAGAAGACCAGGTCAATGTATGGTGTGCTGTCCTAAATGGTGTGTAGGAATCACACGGATAGACGTGTGGATGGATGTGCTAGGTTTCACTGGGCTGAAAGAGTCCCATCAGACCACCCTCTCGGCGGTATATCATCATTTGGGGATGGCAGTTATTCCATAACCCGCCTATGTAACAGTGCGGGCGAGGAAATCAACCGTATTCTGCCAACGTAGTGCCCAAAATGAAATGTGTAATAAAGAAAAGCAGTGCTGTGAAATAGGTGATACTTAGAAATGACTACCTAGACTGCGGGGATAGCTTGACAGCAAAAGTGTAGGTGTCATGATTAAAAACACGCCTAGTAGCGAGAGAGTAGAGCTACATTATGGCGCTGTGTGGAATGGTCGACTAGTTTCAGCTGTTGAGAGTAGTGCTCCAGCTTTCATCAGGACCTTAAATACAGTGCGCTACTGCCAGATTAACTAAAGGGTGTACAAGTATGAGGAAGCATAGATTGCATCAAAATACTATATAAATGGAGACGTATCACCCAGACTTGGAAATTCTGTGTCCTCTGCAGACAGGAAAGAAATGTTCCACCTGTCGGATAAGCAGAAGATAACAAATCCATGTTACCACACAGTTAGCCACATAACTCCACACACACAATAAAGACAATCAAAACCAATGCATGAACAATTTGCGTCCTGCATTTTTAAATATGCATATTAGCTATATCTAAATAAGCATATTAGCTATATCACAAGGAGGCATTTCCTCTCAGTGATACTTACCCAGCTTTGTGTGGGTAATAGCCTCACCTTAACCGGCAACCGCTCGGAAATTTGAGGCCCCGCTATAATGTGTCGAAAAAGGGGAAGAGGGAAGGACTCAATTAGCAACAGTACAAAAGTGTCCAGCCCACTAACTCTATACACAAACCTAAAAAGCATGTGAAAGACTCCTAACTGTCCAAACCTTACCCTACTCTGTCAGTGTGCCCGCACCAATCGTTCATTGGTGCATAAGAAAATGACCCGAAACAAAATAGGCTGATAATCATACCAAAAGTGACCATATAATGCACGGTAAGTGGTATTATGGATAGCACTATGAAGTTGCTGCAAGGGAATGCTGCCAAATCATGAAGTGTCCAAACCATAAGTGCAACCCCCGAGTCTAAATCTAATATAAAGGTATACTAGCCGTCAGAGCAATCACTGGTATACTCATCCACTCCCAGG
This sequence comes from Lissotriton vulgaris, assembly GCF_964263255.1. Lineage (NCBI taxonomy): Eukaryota > Metazoa > Chordata > Amphibia > Caudata > Salamandridae > Lissotriton > Lissotriton vulgaris. The sequence goes on along the minus strand of NW_028255035.1, from coordinate 1,155,027 downwards.
ACAGCCACTGCCTATATTAGGTGTAAAAGACTAAACCTAAACCTCTAACCGCTTGACTGTTTGGTCAGCTCTTTCAAAACTCACCTATCCGTCGGTGCCTCGGCTCGGAGTCGAGCGGAAGTGAAGGGACCGAAGGAGGTGCCTGTTAGACTTTAAATATTGAGGCTACCTGTTGTATCAGCCAATGACAGCCAAAGTGAGGGCCAAATTCCAGGTATGACTAGTACCGAAGGAAAAAACTCTCCTGGGAGTGGATGAGTATACCAGTGATTGCTCTGACGGCTAGTATACCTTTATATTAGATTTAGACTCGGGGGTTGCACTTATGGTTTGGACACTTCATGGTTTGGCAGCATTCCCTTGCAGCAACTTCATAGTGCTATCCATAACACCACTTACCGTGCATTATATGGTCACTTTTGGTATGATTATCAGCCTATTTTGTTTCGGGTCATTTTCTTATGCACCAATGAACGATTGGGGCGGGCACACTGACAGAGTAGGGTAAGGTTTGGACAGTTAGGAGTCTTTCACATGCTTTTTAGGTTTGTGTATAGAGTTAGTGGGCTGGACACTTTTGAACTGTTGCTAATTGAGTCCTTCCCTCTTCCCCTTTTCCTACACATTAGAGCGGGGCCTCAAATTCCCAAGCGGTTGCCGGTTAAGGTGAGGCTATTACCCACACAAAGCTGGGTAAGTATCACTGAGAGGAAATGCCTCCTTGTGATATAGCTAATATGCTTATTTAGATATAGCTAATATGCATATTTAAAAATGCAGGACGCAAATTGTTCATGCATTGGTGTTGATTGTCTTTATTGTGTGTGTGGAGTTATATGGCTAACTGTGTGGTAACATGGATTTGTTATCTTCTGCTTATCCGACAGGTGGAACATTTCTTTCCTGTCTGCAGAGGACACAGAGTTTCCAAGTCTGGGTGATACGTCTCCATTTATATAGTATTTTGATGCAATCTATGCTTCCTCATACTTGTACACCCTTTAGTTAATCTGGCAGTAGCACACTTTATTTAAGGTCCTGATGAAAGCTGGAGCACTACTCTCAACAGCTGAAAGTAGTCGACCATTCCACACAGCGCCATAATGTAGCTCTACTCTCTCGCTACTAGGCGTGTTTTTAATCATGACACCTACACTTTTGCTGTCAAGCTATCCCCGCAGTCTAGGTAGTCATTTTTAAGTATCACCTATTTCACAGCACTGCTTTTCTTTATTACACATTTCATTTTGGGCACTACGTTGGCAGAATACGGTTGATTTCCTCGCCCGCACTGTTACATAGGCGGGTTATGGAATAACTGCCATCCCCAAATGATGATATACCGCCGAGAGGGTGGTCTGATGGGACTCTTTCAGCCCAGTGAAACCTAGCACATCCATCCACACGTCTATCCGTGTGATTCCTACACACCATTTAGGACAGCACACCATACATTGACCTGGTCTTCTTTTTTCTGTGTTATATGTATGTTTGGGGCATAAGTTGACAGGTCATTAAATTATATCCCCTTTGACCCTCCCCACTTTTGCTTTTCAGTATTTAGAGCAACTTCCTAGTTGCGGGTCTTTTTTCCTAGATGCAACGGACGTACTGTTTGCATCATATAAGCTCACCTAAACTGCATTGTGTGTGACTCCTCCTGCCCCCCTTTTTTTGCCACTACACTTGTCTTACTTAGACCCTCCATTGCAGGCTCTAGGAACATTATCCAGAGCCATGGTTCCTAAATTTACCAGTGATTGTACGTTAACAGCCTCTCCGGTTAGACGTTGCTTCATAGACAATCATTGCATGCAACGCTATTCCCAGCTGCCTGTAAGGTTGTGGCAGCACACAAACCTTTTACTGCCCACCTTAACACCAGCGAGCTCTTTTCCATTGTTCTATCCGTGGGATATATATACATATACTGTCCTGAGGTTTTAAGATTAATGGCCCACTGAGCCCAAATTTCACAACATATACGCTGCTCACTGTCGATCTATATATCGACTGCTACAATACTCCTGCCGTTGTGGAACAGCTCCACGCATGCGCATTAGCAGATGGCTCCTTGAATTGAGGCTGCATACTTATGCGCATGCTCGGTTAGAGTAGTGCCGGACGCGCTAGATCTGGTTCCTTTCCCGACTAAAGCGGGAGAGTTTTTTCCTTCGGTACTAGTCATACCTGGAATTTGGCCCTCACTTTGGCTGTCATTGGCTGATACAACAGGTAGCCTCAATATTTAAAGTCTAACAGGCACCTCCTTCGGTCCCTTCACTTCCGCTCGACTCCGAGCCGAGGCACCGACGGATAGGTGAGTTTTGAAAGAGCTGACCAAACAGTCAAGCGGTTAGAGGTTTAGGTTTAGTCTTTTACACCTAATATAGGCAGTGGCTGTCCTGGGAGTGGATGAGTATACCAGTGATTGCTCTGACGGCTAGTATACCTTTATATTAGATTTAGACTCGGGGGTTGCACTTATGGTTTGGACACTTCATGGTTTGGCAGCATTCCCTTGCAGCAACTTCATAGTGCTATCCATAACACCACTTACCGTGCATTATATGGTCACTTTTGGTATGATTATCAGCCTATTTTGTTTCGGGTCATTTTCTTATGCACCAATGAACGATTGGGGCGGGCACACTGACAGAGTAGGGTAAGGTTTGGACAGTTAGGAGTCTTTCACATGCTTTTTAGGTTTGTGTATAGAGTTAGTGGGCTGGACACTTTTGTACTGTTGCTAATTGAGTCCTTCCCTCTTCCCCTTTTCCTACACATTAGAGCGGGGCCTCAAATTCCCAAGCGGTTGCCGGTTAAGGTGAGGCTATTACCCACACAAAGCTGGGTAAGTATCACTGAGAGGAAATGCCTCCTTGTGATATAGCTAATATGCTTATTTAGATATAGCTAATATGCATATTTAAAAATGCAGGACGCAAATTGTTCATGCATTGGTGTTGATTGTCTTTATTGTGTGTGTGGAGTTATATGGCTAACTGTGTGGTAACATGGATTTGTTATCTTCTGCTTATCCGACAGGTGGAACATTTCTTTCCTGTCTGCAGAGGACACAGAGTTTCCAAGTCTGGGTGATACGTCTCCATTTATATAGTATTTTGATGCAATCTATGCTTCCTCATACTTGTACACCCTTTAGTTAATCTGGCAGTAGCGCACTTTATTTAAGGTCCTGATGAAAGCTGGAGCACTACTCTCAACAGCTGAAAGTAGTCGACCATTCCACACAGCGCCATAATGTAGCTCTACTCTCTCGCTACTAGGCGTGTTTTTAATCATGACACCTACACTTTTGCTGTCAAGCTATCCCCGCAGTCTAGGTAGTCATTTTTAAGTATCACCTATTTCACAGCACTGCTTTTCTTTATTACACATTTCATTTTGGGCACTACGTTGGCAGAATACGGTTGGTTTCCTCGCCCGCACTGTTACATAGGCGGGTTATGGAATAACTGCCATCCCCAAATGATGATATACCGCCGAGAGGGTGGTCTGATGGGACTCTTTCAGCCCAGTGAAACCTAGCACATCCATCCACACGTCTATCCGTGTGATTCCTACACACCATTTAGGACAGCACACCATACATTGACCTGGTCTTCTTTTTTCTGTGTTATATGTATGTTTGGGGCATAAGTTGACAGGTCATTAAATTATATCCCCTTTGACCCTCCCCACTTTTGCTTTTCAGTATTTAGAGCAACTTCCTAGTTGCGGGTCTTTTTTCCTAGATGCAACGGACGTACTGTTTGCATCATATAAGCTCACCTAAACTGCATTGTGTGTGACTCCTCCTGCCCCCCTTTTTTTGCCACTACACTTGTCTTACTTAGACCCTCCATTGCAGGCTCTAGGAACATTATCCAGAGCCATGGTTCCTAAATTTACCAGTGATTGTACGTTAACAGCCTCTCCGGTTAGACGTTGCTTCATAGACAATCATTGCATGCAACGCTATTCCCAGCTGCCTGTAAGGTTGTGGCAGCACACAAACCTTTTACTGCCCACCTTAACACCAGCGAGCTCTTTTCCATTGTTCTATCCGTGGGATATATATACATATACTGTCCTGAGGTTTTAAGATTAATGGCCCACTGAGCCCAAATTTCACAACATATACGCTGCTCACTGTCGATCTATATATCGACTGCTACAATACTCCTGCCGTTGTGGAACAGCTCCACGCATGCGCATTAGCAGATGGCTCCTTGAATTGAGGCTGCATACTTATGCGCATGCTCGGTTAGAGTAGTGCCGGACGCGCTAGATCTGGTTCCTTTCCCGACTAAAGCGGGAGAGTTTTTTCCTTCGGTACTAGTCATACCTGGAATTTGGCCCTCACTTTGGCTGTCATTGGCTGATACAACAGGTAGCCTCAATATTTAAAGTCTAACAGGCACCTCCTTCGGTCCCTTCACTTCCGCTCGACTCCGAGCCGAGGCACCGACGGATAGGTGAGTTTTGAAAGAGCTGACCAAACAGTCAAGCGGTTAGAGGTTTAGGTTTAGTCTTTTACACCTAATATAGGCAGTGGCTGTCCTGGGAGTGGATGAGTATACCAGTGATTGCTCTGACGGCTAGTATACCTTTATATTAGATTTAGACTCGGGGGTTGCACTTATGGTTTGGACACTTCATGATTTGGCAGCATTCCCTTGCAGCAACTTCATAGTGCTATCCATAACACCACTTACTGTGCATTATATGGTCACTTTTGGTATGATTATCAGCCTATTTTGTTTCGGGTCATTTTCCTATGCACCAATGAACGATTGGTGCGGGCACACTGACAGAGTAGGGTAAGGTTTGGACAGTTAGGAGTCTTCCACATGATTTTTAGGTTTGTGTATAGAGTTAGTGGGCTGGACACTTTTGTACTGTTGCTAATTGAGTCCTTCCCTCTTCCCCTTTTTCTACACATTAGAGCGGGGCCTCAAATTCCCGAGCAGTTGCCGGTTAAGGTGAGGCTATTACCCACACAAAGCTGGGTAAGTATCACTGAGAGGAAATGCCTCCTTGTGATATAGCTAATATGCTTATTTAGATATAGCTAATATGCATATTTAAAAATGCAGGACGCAAATTGTTCATGCATTGGTGTTGATTGTCTTCATTGTGTGTGTGGAGTTATGTGGCTAACTGTGTGGTAACATGGATTTGTTATCTTCTGCTTATCCGACAGGTGGAACATTTCTTTCCTGTCTGCAGAGGACACAGAGTTTCCAAGTCTGGGTGATACGTCTCCATTTATATAGTATTTTGATGCAATCTATGCTTCCTCATACTTGTACACCCTTTAGTTAATCTGGCAGTAGCGCACTTTATTTAAGGTCCTGATGAAAGCTGGAGCACTACTCTCAACAGCTGAAACTAGTCGACCATTCCACACAGCGCCATAATGTAGCTCTACTCTCTCGCTACTAGGCGTGTTTTTAATCATGACACCTACACTTTTGCTGTCAAGCTATCCCTGCAGTCTAGGTAGTCATTTTTAAGTATCACCTATTTCACAGCACTGCTTTTCTTTATTACACATTTCATTTTGGGCACTACGTTGGCAGAATACGGTTGATTTCCTCGCCCGCACTGTTACATAGGCGGGTTATGGAATAACTGCCATCCCCAAATGATGATATACCGCCGAGAGGGTGGTCTGATGGGACTCTTTCAGCCCAGTGAAACCTAGCACATCCATCCACACGTCTATCCGTGTGATTCCTACACACCATTTAGGACAGCACACCATACATTGACCTGGTCTTCTTTTTCCTGTGTTATATGTCTGATAGACACCGCCACCATATTATTCCTGTTCCGCCCCGGCCGCAAGGCGACCGGGGCGGAAAAGCGGCAGACGGTCTTTCCGTCCGCCGAGGTCCCCCCTGCCACACTAATATGGCGGAGGGGGGAAGCAAGTGTAGATGTCGGGTGGATAGCCCCCGCCAGGCTGGCGGAGGCTACCCCCAGCCTGCCAGGGCAATCTGCCTGACATCGTAATGGGCCCCTAACTGTCTAAATGGTTATGGTGACGTGACTATCATTGATCAGACTCCGATTCTCAATTTCTCTCATCCTCCACACTCAACTTCAAGACTGTCTTCCGGCCCAGTGAGCGGGACACTGTAGTAGTTGTTGTTGGGCAGGGCTTTGCCTAGGCTGGGTTTCTTCAGCGGGAGTTGGGACTGTGCGAGGCAGAAGCAGCGACACGTGCGCAGATTTGAGTGCTCGCACATTGACCATTCGCTGTTTTCATTTTGCCTCGGCACGCCCGCCCCAGCATACCTGCATAGCTGCCCGCACCTCACCACACTGGTGGTGTTGATTAACTACTTCAACTCAGGTGCCGCCTATCAAAGTAGTGGGAGTAGTCGGGACCTCACCTGCTGCTTGGACGACGACGTTGAGGTTGGCTAGACTACTGCTGTTGCAGTCAGTACATAGTTCTGCTCTCCAGGTGAGGGCAAGCGAGCAGGGCCTGGCAGGCTGCAGGCGCCGTGACGGTGATTACTGGTGGTCCTTATGTTGATTGGTCTACCGTCTGGTCATGATGGCCGGCGCCGGCAGCCAAATCATCATAATTTAGATTTAAATAAATAAAGCTGCGCAGCGCAGGTGAGGCAGGGCAGGCCAGGCAGGCCGCAGGCGCAGGATTACTGTTTTTTTTTAAATCATATTGTTGATTGGTGACTGGTGAGTGACTGGTTTGATCATGATGGCCTGGGGTAGGTGGCGTATGCCGGCAGCCAAAATCAAGATTTACAAAATAAAGCTGCGCAGGCCTACTGGTTTACTTTTTTATCATTATGTTGATGCCTGGTCACTCTGATCATGTTGCCAGTAGTGCACTGCAGGCTTTTTGTTGCGCAGTTGCAGGCCGGCCCAGGCTGCCTGGATAGATGGATCAGTACTTGCCCAGGCTGGGATGGATTCAGTTTCGGTTCAGGGCAGAGGGCAGGGCAGGCTCATCAAATCTGTGGGGGTTGGGGATGTGCGCGGTATGCAGCATACGCAGTTTTTTTCACATTGTAATGCGCGCACATTCACTGCTTTGCCACCACATCCCACCCCCAGCATACCCGCATTGGCTCAGCCTCTGAGGCCCGCTCACCATCACCGTCCGAGTCATCGTGGCCCAGTGGCCAGCCAGCCAGCCAGCCGCCGATCAAAGTAGCGGCGATCAGGCATGATTGATCATGTGATGGATTGATTTTGTCACTTGTGCACAGTATGTTCACATGGCTAGTGCACAAGATCAATGCGGATTGCAGTGTGAAGTAAATACAATTTGAAAGTGCAGTCCAAGTAATACTGCATAACACCAAAGCCACCAGTGTCACTAGGGCACAAGTCCTAAAAAAAGAAGTGGGGGGACGCGGTCACTGGAAGTGACGTCACAACAGGAAGTGACGTCACAAAAGGGGGCTCCGATCTCGTCCTAGAGAGGTCAAAAAGGTGAAGTCCAGCTGTTTGGCAAAGGGGGACGGCGTCCACCCTGTAAAATAAGTGGGGGGACGCCGTCCACCCGCGTGGTACCCCAACTCGAGCAGTGAGTGTCACATATTAACAAGCACATTCAGTTTTAAGGGTTTGGCCGCAATGGTGAAATCTTGAGTCAGTTAGAGATACCCTCACTAACATTTTGTTGTAATTAAGAACCAACATTGAAAGCGATAGGAACGGGTGCTGGCTGGTGCGACCGATAATAGCAGCATGATGTTCGCTTTTACAGACGGTGGTCTCCTGGTAGATGTTCATGATGTGATGTCAGGAGCTTAGTTTTTAAAGTGAGGTCAAGCAGGGGAGATTCAAGAACACCAAGGTGTTTGCTTAAGAGGGTTTTTTCTAGGAGCACTTAAAAAAGGGCAGAGATGGTTTCCGAGAACCAGAAATAGGGAAGCATAGAAACGATTAAAGAGCGAGTCAGTCCATCATAGGTGAATAAAAAGAGAGCCGACTGATAGTCTATTAATTTGAATGAAAAATGGAGAATGCTAGAGAGATTGTGGTAAAAAAAGTCTCCAGTATAGCGGGAGTGTGAGGTGGAAAGGAGAGGGAGGAGAGAAGAGATAGGTGGGGATCCGATCTACAGTAAAGGTGAGAATAATGGGAAAGCTTGCTTGGGTGGAGCAAGGAGGGGGAGAGGCCCATGCGTGCGGTGTGATTACACTGCTGGAGAGCTGCAGCAGCGGCGGGAGAGCGGAGCCGGATATGAGGCCTGCGAGCACTCCCAGCCGGCCCTCACCTTCCCCCTACTGCCTTGGCTTCTACGGGTCACTGCAGGGAACAGAAGTGGAGCCGCGTCTGGGCGCGGCCGCAGGACCGCATGCCCTGGGAGCACGAAATTCCAGAGCCATCTGCGAGCAGAGCTGAGGCACAGCACCTGCCTGCCTCGGTCTGTGTTCAGGCACGGGTGGGGCTTCATACACATTTTTTACGTATATTGAATTATTAATTGCCTGTTTTTGTCGTCACTAAGTTATCCAGACAACGCCTCCTCGTGACAGGCTGTCACATGTGCTGATGTTGGCAATGAAGTGCAGGTGCCAAACACCAGAAGCCACCGGCTCAAATTAAGCACTTCAGGCGCCCGCACCCCTGCTAGAATCAGTATTCTATGCTTGCAGCCCAACACTGTGGGTATTGTGCTACCTAGCCTTAGTAAGCCTGGTAGCCATGTTTGTGCGTATCTGTGCCCATCATGTGTCCCTATTTCGCTATGACCGGTCTGTATAGGTGTAATATAAATAAACCCTACCTAAGAAAGTCCACCTGACCCCTGCCTGTTTATATCCATCTGCTTTCCGCTTGTGTATGTCTGCGTGTAACATGCCTGTGTAAGTCTGAATTACATCATTTCATTAGAAGGTCTGAGTACACCAAATGTAAACGTACTTGGGTCTGCGCAGATCTTCCTTTGTGCAGCGCCCTGGCTGTATTTGCTTCCCTCCTTGGCTTTGTATACCAAATGTCGCCATCTGTGCGTACCTTGCCTTTTTGGACTTTGTGGGTATCTATGCACCCAGTCCCAGACTGAATTAGTCTATATGCAGTTCACTCCTACCTAAGTGCTTTGTCCTTGTGTAGGCTATCAAGGGCTTCTGTCCATGGTAATTGCAGCACACAATTAAAGTACTCTGGTGTGGCTGGCAGCTCAACAACTCTCTGTGTGTGTGCCCAGAAAGCTGTCTCAGCCCTGGCTGACACACACAATGGAGGGGGGGCTGAAGCCCTTTGATCCCAATGGGCGTTGCGCACCTGGCGCTTATGCGTGACATTTCCATGCATTCATCATGCTTACATCTGACTTTTAGCAGTGCCAGTTGAGGATGTAGGTGGAGCTAATACAGTCTGTGGGTGGAGCCAATATGGGAAGTGGGTGGAGCCAGAGAATAGTGGGTGTGGCCTCCTACAAACATTTGAGCACCTGCACTTCATATTTTACAAATTAAGCACTGGGCCTATCGTTGTTTCAATGGACCGTAAACAAGCATCCTGGGAACAGTTTAGTGGCATCGCCATAATATCACGGCCAACTTTTGAATAAAAATAAATGTGTAACCTACCTGAATTTTTATAACACAAGTGCACCTTGCTGCGTGCATTGGATTTTTTAAAAAAATGCCATTTCATTGAAAGGATTGTGTTGAAGGGATATCACTCTTTTTAACAAACGATAAAGAACAGACATTTCATTCTTGAATTCTATGTATATTGCTTTGAGGGCATCAACGAGATGGAACAAATGTAGCATTAAATGCATGTGAAGGTCCTCGCCATATTAAAGCAGATCTTCTGATCTGGAACAGTGGCTCCTGCCAGTTGTGCCCTGCCCTTTATTACTGATTAGTGGTTTCTGAAAGATTAATCCCTAAAGAGCACTTAAAGGGTCAAGCGAACCTGCTGTTGCGTACAGACTAAATAAAAAAGCTGGTCATCCTTCATGGGTCATCTATAGCATTTGCATTCACCTCTATGTTGCTGATTACATGCGTACTGCAACACAAAGACACAGAGATGTCAGGGGCCATTGAAATTCAGCTGCGGCAGTAATGGATCTAAAAGTGCCTGTGCTTTCCTGTTGAAAGTGCTTGTATTCAAACTATCCTAAACTCTCAACAGACTGACTCGTACATTGTTACATTGTGTTGTTTGTGAGTTAGAAAGTACTGTCACATGGGAAGCTACACAATTTAGGGATGTTCAAAATTTGCGTAATTAAAACGCAGAAGGGTCATTCAAGGCTATATTTTAGCGTGAAATTAGTCCAAGTACCACTTTTTGATAGCAGGGAGCATTTCGCTGTAAAATAAATAACATGAAAAGCACAGCTATAGTAAGCATCTGCAGCTCTCGTTCTGGCCATTCGTGTTTATCCTGCGTGCTTGCTGTAAAATACATCAAATGGCATGTAATTACAAAGCATGGCATAATTTTTAGAATTTCGCCAACAAGCCTAATGCAAAGTTTCCAAATTACACAAACTGTACTGACGTAATTTAAATTTCACCAGGGCCTGCTCAGGAATTTACTTATTTTTCTTTACCCTTCAACAGTTTCACAAAGTGCTTATCTCATGAAGTTTTAATGAAATAAAGTGAGGGGAAATGTTGTCACTCATTAGTGAGCAGTGATTGTGAATCCTCACTGCACCTGGGTGAGGTCAGTCCTCAGTGTCAAGAGAGTAAAAAGCCACTTCTGGCAGTCACTGTCTCAATTCTCTGCAGTTGAAATGTGCACCACTGATGGGGTTAGCAACTATCAAATGCCGGATTGGATTTGCTTCCAATATTGGAATGCTAATTCAATAACCCCAGAATTGCTGAATGGCATGCTAAATTCTTACACGAGTGAGTACTCGTGGAAAAATGCAACTATGACATCTTCCCACATGTACTATCGGAATCTTGATTTCTTAAAAAACAGATAATCCTCTTCAAACAAAAGTGTAAACCACAGAGCGCAAATCTGTGAATTGTTTAGTTGACCGGTTCTCCTATACCCAGCCCAGGGTCTGATGCATGTTCATTTTGGATACCCCATTTATAGGCGAGGGCTCCAGGAATATACCCTCTGTCTAGCTCAGTTGTGATACAAACAACTACAAGCTGCCCGAGCCTTTCACTGTGTTTGTCTGTAATGTGTGTTCATGGATACAGGCTTGTATCCCACTGTCATTAACTCACATTTTTGTTTTATTTTATTCATTTGATTATTAAATTGCCCTGATCCGGCTGGATATCGGGTAAAATATAGCACTGATTGAGGCTATATTGATTTCAAACACATTCTTCACTAACTCGGGGACCACTGTCTCTTACAATGCATCTGTAATGTCCCAAACGTACAAAGGGAAAGGTTTCCCCCATTTGCAGGGGACCACGATCCCATGCATACAAGTGGAATGGTTTTGAGATTGTGCTGAAGCACATTTAGAGCCATGTAAACCATATTACACAAGGGGCCACACAAGCCTCTGCGGCAATTTCTCTAATACCATAGAGTCCCAGGAACACAAAAATCAGTCACATTCACTCATTGCTCCCTTGGGCAATATGGTCACTGTTGTCCAACTAGCCATCCATCAACCTGCTCTTTAACCCTCTTGTTCACTCTCCCAAATTAAAAAAATAACTGGAATCCTGCCAGCTGACCACCCCTCTCTATTTTCTTCCCACCTCGATACCATAAGCCGCACTCTCTGCTCTCACATTCAGAGAGGATATCTGGTGCTGTACTTATTGCAGCTCTTTGAGAGCCAGTGGTCAGTGTGGCGTGTTTTTTCTGTCGCTGAGGGGCTTAGCTATGAAAACTGTCACATTGCTGCATGAAGACAGATATGCAACAGTTTTTACTGCGCCCTACTTGCGACACGGAAAATTGGGCCGTATTTACTGTATGATTCAGAAAAGGGGGTGGTGATGGACAGAGCATCCGAACTAAGCAGAATACTCCTACCCAGTCAACAGATCAGGGCTTGATCCATCACCGTTTTTTAGCTCACTGCACCATCCCAGCTCAGAACCTGGCTACATGCAAATTAGTCTGTCCCTGGCCCAGTACATCATGGGAACAGGGCAGACCAAACTACCAAGCCAATTCTTTAACTGGAAAGGAAACAAGCTTCCGGGGACCGGTTTCTGCCATTACAGCCGTCTTCAGCCCGGCTTGCTTGAATCCTGATGGTGCAGTGAGCAAGGGACTCACATCTGAGCATACCCTTCCACGCTTGTGGTGGACAAAACGATTCAGAAAAGGGGGTGGTGATGGACAGAGCATCCGAACTAAGCAGAATACTCCTACCCAGTCAACAGATCAGGGCTTGATCCATCACTGTTTTTTAGCTCACTGCACCATACCAGCTCAGAACCTGGCTACATGCAAATTAGTCTGTCTCTGGCCCAGTGCATCATGGGAACAGGGCAGACCAAACTACCAAGCCAATTCTATAACTGGAAAGGAAACAAGCTTCCGGGGACCGGTTTCTGGCATTACAGACGTCTTCGGCCCGGCTTGCTTGAATCCTGGTGGTGCAGTGAGCAAGGGACTCACATCTGAGCATACCCTTCCACGCTTGTGGTGGACAAAACGATTCAGAAAAGGGGGTGGTGATGGACAGAGCATCCGAACTAAGCAGAATACTCCTACCCAGTCCACAGATCAGGGCTTGATCCATCACCGTTTTTTAGCTCACTGCACCATCCCAGCTCAGAACCTGGCTACATGCAAATTAGTCTGTCCCTGGCCCAGTGCATCATGGGAACAGGGCAGACCAAACTACCAAGCCAATTCTTTGACTGGAAAGGAAACAAGCTTCCGGGGACCGGTTTCTGGCATTACAGTCGTCTTCGGCCCGGCTTGCTTGAATCCTGATGGTGCAGTGAGCAAGGGGCTCACATCTGAGCATACCCTTCCACGCTTGTGGTAGACAAAACAATTCAGAAAAGGGGTTGGTGATGGACAGAGCATCCTAACTAAGCAGAATACTCCTACCCAGTCAACAGATCAGGGCTTGATCCATCACCGTTTTTTAGCTCACTGCACCATCCCAGCTCAGAACCTGGCTACATGCAAATTAGTCTGTCCCTGGCCCAGTGCATCATGGGAACAGGGCAGACCAAACTACCAAGCCAATTCTTTAACTGGAAAGGAAACAAGCTTCCGGGGACCGGTTTCTGGCATTACAGCCATCTTCGGCCCGGCTTGCTTGAATCCTGATGGTGCAGTGAGCAAGGGACTCACATCTGAGCATACCCTTCCACGCTTGTGGTGGACAAAACGAATCAGAAAAGGGGGTGGTGATGGACAGAGCATGTTTATGTGGTGGGCTACTAGTTTTGCAGTGAGAAATCTATGTGAAAAATAAGGAAAAAGTGATTTAAATTGGCTACCATGATATTGAAGATAGATTTATTTGGGAGAACATCATGGTGTCAAATGTTAAAACAGGTGTAAACAGTTCGAAATAATAACTGTTATCAGTTGGACAGAAGGGGTCTACATGTTTCCGCCATATTGGGAGGTAATGCCCCACTGGCTTTCATCAGGACCGCAAAGGTACACTACTGCAAAACAATATACATTAAGGTGCAAAATCATATAAAAACATATATTAATGGATACCATACATCCTACCATCCGCTAGTATCTGGTGTGTAGGAAGTAATTTCTCACAATAGGATTCTTTCCCAACTTGTCGTGGGAGAATGCCTCACCTCGCCTGGCAACCGCTCAGGTGATGAGGCCCCGCTCTCTCCGTTGGTACCCCTGGCGAATCCTAAGCCAGGCGAGGTGATTTTGCACCTTAATGTATATTGTTTTGCAGTAGTGTACCTTTGCGGTCCTGATGAAAGCCAGTGGGGCATTACCTCCCATTATGGCTGAAACATGTAGACCCCTTCTGTCCAACTGATAACAGTTATTATTTCAAACTGTTTACACCTGTTTTAACCTTTGACACCATGATGTTCTCCCAAATACATCTATCTTCAATATCATGGTAGCCAATTTAAATCACTTTTTCCTTCTTTTTCACATAGATTTTTCACTGCAAAACTAGTAGCCCACCACATAAACACATACTATATGGTATGATCCATCACTGGTGGTTTATGATCAAGGCAACACACGATCACATGAGGTGAGTTGCCTGCATATAGACCACTGTCTTTTTCAAATCCCAGATGATGAAGCTCTGCCATTGGGTGGGCTGATGGGATTCATTTCATGTTTTTTGGGACTGGGTCATAAGTAAGCCCCTGAGATTCTCTACAGATAGGGTATGTTAAAATGCCAACTGCTTTCCAACACTTTCCTCGTATCTTTGGAGAATCAGAAGAGGCAGCAAAAGGTGGATAAGATGGCCAACGTCAATTCCTCCACCTCACCTACAGAACTAGGAAAGGCAGCGGAACAAGGGGAAGTAAGCACTTCCCTCGTTGACATAACATAGTGGGAACAACTTTTCGATCCCACTATTATTATTTAATAGCAGTGAATAACAGCAACTAACTGGATCTCAATCCATTTATGCTAATGACTCTCGAAGCGAGCCATACATAGCAATATGGCTTTACCTTGGCAAGAATGTTCACGTGATTTCCTAAAAAGGTCCTTTCCATGGACAGGTCATTCAAGGTGAGAATATGCCTTAGACATTTTTGTCAATAGCCACAAACTCACAGCTTTGTGGCTGTTCACCTAATTTGGAAGTCATTAGCACCCAGTAATGACTCCTCTACACCGCATAGAGTAGGTTTATCACCACATAATATTTGAAAACACTGGCGTAATCATACGGCAGAAAAATAATTTACAAGTGAAAATATATGTTTTTTTATTACAAACATAATTTCACGATTAATCACACCAATAGAGCAACTAAGTTAAACATAGGTGCATACATGGTTCTGTGAGGTCGACCTGCGCGGCTTGCCTATATTGAAGAGTCTTAAATGTTGAGAAACGATTAGTACTGAAGACGAAATTGCCTAGAAAACAGAGAAAGATAAAACAAAGACAAATCAAACGCACTTGCTCTTAAAAGGTTAGCTGCGAAAATTGACTGACCTCCAGATACTGGCATCAGAGAGAAAAGACTAATTTTGAAAAAAAATATTTTGAAATGATAATAATTTTCTGAAGAGAAATAACCTGACAACATAGAGTGTGCTTGATTCTTCCTACCCCATTGTTGGCAGTTCATCAGTCACACACACCTTCCACTGCACCATCGAAAGATGTAGGGCGATGGGGAGCTTGAAACCAATTATGTTAATTATGTGGTGTATGGAAACCAATTTTACTTCTATACTTAATATTACACTCTGCCTGGATATTTAAACAATTGATCCTTTACATCTCATCATGGCATAAAGTCCTAAATGTCGCCCCAGAACCGCCACAAATTAAACCCCAGAGTGCAGGGCTTTTTACTGCCAGCAGACATACTCAACAATAGAATCAGCTCTCTAATCCCTGCACACCATTATAGACGAGGGGGCGGGGAAGTAATTACAGCCCATTCTTCTAGTCTACAGCACAGTTTTTTTCTTTTTTATTCTTCGAGGAAGAGAGAATCAATAGGAAATGCTTCTCATGGTTCAGGTTTGAAGTTCAATATCAACGAGCCAATTTGGGTGACAATTATGAGTGATGCCTTCTGTTGTTAGTGCCGCTCAGCCTGGCGGAGAATACAATCAGGTGTGATTGCTCGCAGGTACATTGCCTCTTTTTGTGTCTTTCTTCTTCGTCCATCAGCTCTCCGGCCGCTTTTCTGAGATGATCGCTCAAACTCGGACAGAATTGGCTGATCAATTTGCTCAACTGGGTGCAACAGTTATTAATTTCTACAGCCAGGAAAAGGCATGAGAAACTTTCTGATCCATTAGCCACGGCATTCATTGACTGACGAAAAAATCAATGACTCTGGCATTGTCTGTTAAAGGATGGTGGGGGCCGGGCTCATCATTTCACAGAGATGTTACCTCAGTAGCTAAATTGACTCCGTGCAAATGGCACGAGGTGCTAACAGGACCCGTGCATTGTACCTTTCTCTCACACATGTACGTAGTACGTCAGTCGGCTATGCTTAAGGTACCCCACTGGTCTGATTAATTGATGCCTGATTTGGAAGAGCGGGTCTACAATGATTCGCTGCAGGGGTCTCTTTTTCCAACTCTGTGCTCTCGGTTTTTATTACTGCCAATAACGATGTAATGGTTAATTCTCGTCAAAAATATTCCCTGGCACCAAGCAGTTAGGCGCCACAAACTATATGTTACATTCAAAACCTACAAAGAAAGTGTTACTGTTTCCAGTCTTAAGCACGTAGGGGCAGATTTACACGAAACTGACGCATCTGCAGAGATGCACGAGTTTTCCTGCCCCAGCCTGCGATACCCTTGAGCCACCAGGGATGCGCTACAGGTGCCCCATGGCACAAGGATTGACAGATGCGTCAGAAATTCTGACGCATCTGTTGGCCCAAAAGTCACGCTTTGCTGGAGTCGTGGAGCAAGCAAAATGCAACTCCAGCAATGTATGTTGAGACCTATACTTATTGTACTGCATCACTCCAGGCGTAAGGTTTTGACGCAGAGGCGTCCTAGAAGTGGCAAAGTGAAATCTTGTAGATTTCATGGTGTCACTTTTACGAGGCTTTCCTGCATGGGAACGCCCAACCTACAAACATTATACCTGTCACAGGAATAATGTGACGCAGGGCTTTACAATGTGATGCATCTTCCTAGATGTGTCATGTTGTAAATTGGCTGCATTGTTTACGCTGCCACTGCGTCACAAAAGTGATGCAAAAGTAGCGCAAAAGTATTGCAAGGAGCTTGTAAATCTGCCCTGTAGCTTGTGGGAGCCGCAGCCTCACACTTAAAAAGGAGAATGCAAGTATCAATTTGGTGAAACACACATGGTTAAATAATATCTTGTGAATGGACTCGTGGTAAATACATTCCCCAAAAACATTTTTCGTTGGACATCTCTGACATATTTTGGAGATAGTTTTGAGAGGATGTATGGGTTTATGATTAGCACTTATGGTGAAACAGCAGCAGCCCAAAAATACAACTATCAAACTAACCAGATCTAAACTTCAGAAATCAAATGCAATCTTTGAATATTATAATGCACTCTCGCCACGAGCCAAGGCAATGGCCATAGCCGACATATTCACAAGACAATGATGGCAGCCACATGCATGCAGTAATGTCCGAAGCATGACCTCGGCAGATTGCTAAGCTATCACTTAGGGAGAGAAGCCAGAGAAAAGGGGAGGAGACTTCAGTAATGTTTTATGGGAGAGGCTGTGGGGTCAGCTTTCCATAGTATTACTACCAAGGCCAGTTTGCACTTTGTGTCCATTTCCTTTTGACATCTAATTGCTGAACGTGAAAAGACTGTGATCCTATTCGCCTTGATTTTTAAAAGCACAGGTAGGAAGAATGTCTGTAGTCCGATGCAATAACCAAAGGGGTGAGACTGTGTAGGAATAAACACTCTGATGCTCAAAAATCATTAGATTGACAATCCATCAGAATCTTTCTTCGTGTTATTCATTGAAGCCCGATTTGGGCCAGCCGGAAAGGAGTGAGATATTTTATCATACCCGATATATTTCCACACTGCTGGGGTTGAAATATATTTGGGCCAAACTTACCACCCAATTACAAGGGCCGCTCTTTAAATGTGGTATAACTTGCGAATGTTGATGCCTACTGCATATCTTGGTAGTTCTCATTAAAACGTTCAAATAAATCGTTATCCTGCTGCTCGAAAATATTAGTTGATTCTGGATAACAAGAATGTTAATAAAATTGCACCTCATTTCTTTCAGCTGACATATTTAACTTCCTAAAATCTCCACAAATATAACCAGAGAAACGTTGGGAAGCTATTCCAGAGCTTATTCCCATTACAGAGCTGTTCGCTACAACTAGTTTTCGCCTTGCCTGCATGAAGGGTCGCTCGTTCACTTACCTGGGCCCGAAACTGTGGAGCACTTTCCCAGCCACTCTTAGGAACTGTCACTCCTTGCTTACCTTCCGTAAGAATCTGAAAACATGGCTTTTCTAGCTGCTTGCTGCGGTCTCCGTTAACTGCCTCTTTCCTGCACTGTGCGACCATTTGGGGTAGCTGTGCGCATTATAAGTCCCTTATAATAATTATAATATAAACGTGTAATGGTGTTGTAACACGCACAGTGATTTTGGTACACAACCAGGAGAGCACATCAATACACATTTCCCCTTGAATCTCAGCATGACCCCCCCCCCCCCCACCCCACCCTCTCGCTGTTACAGTGTTGCCAATTGTTTTGCACAGGTTGATCTTTCCTAGTTCTGCTTTTAAGCTTTGCCTTTTGCATCCAAGTCTATTTCCCAGATCCTATCTCCTAAGCGATAGTAGACTTGCTACCCACCCACTAAATGATTGTGCGTCCTCTATGTTGATGGCCCATGTACACCTATTTATGCATTATTAGTTTCATGAGAGAGTACTTTTTTGTAGTTAGCGATAGGTCTCTGTGAAAGTGAGGCACGATAGATATGGGTCCTTGTAGGTTATACTGCTTCTAACACCATTAGGATAGCTGGCTAGTGCATTTAGGTAAGTCTGGGTTCAAGTAAGTTCAAGGAGAGAGCCTAAATCTACTCACAGGCACTTGGGGATGGCTAACACAAATGTTTCTGTGTTTTATGTAAAGGAATGGCTTGTTATGATTTATTTATAAGTTTATAAGTCTTATATAGCGTTTGCTATACCCAAAGGTATCATCGCGCTTTAAAAAATCGTGAACAGAAAATACTGTGAATCAGGCACGTAAACACAAACGAGGCGAGAATTCAAAATAGAAAATAGTAAACATCAAAGAAAATAAAAGCAGTACAACAACAAGAGAAGCAATTGGAGAGGATCTAATAGACAGTATAAACAGATGAATGTGATCGTAGGGACTAAATCTGTACACGCAATAATTAACCAAGGTCAATATTTTAGGAGTTAAAGTATTTGTTGAGAAGGAGTTGTTTCAGATTTCTTTTGAAGCTAGGGTAGGAGGTGTTGCATCGAAGGACACAAGGTAAAGAGTTACATATGCTTGGAGCATTTCCGGAAAAACAGCGAGACTTGGTTGCTGATTTTTTTAGATTGGGAGGTATGAATAAAAGAGCGTTAGAGCTTCTCTAAGATTTGGTAGTCCCAGCTTTTATTAACTTGTGTTCTAGGTAGTTGAGAGTGTGTGAGTGAAGTGCTTTGTGGATGATGCAGGCAGTGTTGTAAGTACATCTTCCTTCGATAGGAAGCCAGTTTAGGCACTTAAAGGCAGGAGTGATGTGTTCAAAACGTTTGACGTCTGAAATGAGCAGAGCTGCCAAGTTAAGAATTTATCTAAGAGGGGCGAGGTGAGATTTCGGCATTACCATAGTCTAGTTTGGTAAGGACAAAATATTGCATCACAATCTTGAAATCATTGGCCGGAATGAAAGTTTTAATTTTCCTAATTTTTTTTAGTGACTACAGCGTTCCTTTTGCTGAATTTTTATTGTGTTCTTTCATTGACAGGTGTTTGTCCAGGAAGAAGGCAAGGGACTTTGCAGAGTTGGATAGAGTGAGAGAGCAATTTAAGGCATTCAGGTTGTTGAGACATTCATGGGCTGGAAGGTGGTTGCTTTTGGGGGAGAATAGAGTTACTTCCGTTTTGATGGGGTTTAGCTTTTGGTAATTAGAGCAAAAAAACAGGTTTGTAACTTGATAAGTGTGGTGTTAAGATGTCGAATGTCACTGGGTGATTTGATTTTGTAGTAAAGTTGCATGTCATCAGCATATAGGTGATATTTGATCCCTTCCTGCTTTAAAATGACCGTAATGGGTTCCATGCAGAGATTGAAAAGGGAGGGGGATAGAATTGAGCCCTGCAGCACCCCAAGATTGACCCGTGTTTGTTTAGATAGACATGAGTTGAGTTTGATTTGTTGCGAACGGTGTTGTAGGTAAGATGTGAACCATTTTAAGACGGTGCCATTAATGCCGAAGCAAAACTTCAGAGATTCAAGTAGGACTGGGTGATTAACAGTATCAAACGCCACCAATAGATCAAGAAGGATAAGTAAGCAAGCATCTCCCTCGTCTAGGGATCTGTGAAGGTCATCAGATATATTGAGCATGGCGGTTTTAGTACTGCAGCCTTTTCTGAATCTGGATTGGAAAGTGTCCAGAAGGGTGAATTTATGAATTTGATGATTATGTTGCTGTAAGACACATGTCTCCAACATCTTGGCTAGGAATGGGAGGTTTCAGAGAGGTCTGAGGTTATTGAGATCGTTAGGGTCAGCCCTGGGATTTTTGGGAATGGGTGTGATTTGTCCTCATTTGGGCGAGATCAGTACGCAGCCCATGTTGAGAGATGTGTTGATGATTAGAGTCTAAAACTGGGTGATGATGTGGTTGAGGTTTTTCACCATCGTAGATCGGGGGGGGGGTCATTTGTGTGGACCAATGGCATTAGACTCCTGATTATATTGAAGACTTCCTTTCCATCAAGGGAATTGAAGTCAGAACAATTTGCGTTGTTTTACAGTCTGGAGTAATTGAGGTAGCCGTTAGTACCTTTAGGGGTCATTTGGTCAGTAATGGGAGCTGGAGGAGAAGCTGTCGTGAGGGGAGGAGGGTCGAAAAGGGAGGTAAGGATGGAGGACAGAGAGGAGACTTGTGAGAAGGATTCCTTAATTTTGGCGACTTTGTCAAAGAAAAAGCAAGCAATATCTTCACATCGTTCATGAGTGGCGATTAAAGCAAGAGAGGGTCAGACGTGGTTTGTCTTTTCACAATGTGAAACAGTTCCCTGAGTCTATTTTTTGAACGATCCAGTTGGTTGCGGAAGAAGGAGGCTTTTTCTCTAAAGATGTGTTTTTGTGTGATAGCCTTGTAGTTCTGAGTAGAGATAGATGAGCAGTCAAGGGGTTTAGTCCCCAAGACCTTTCTGCTTGTCTGCGTTTTCTTCTGTCATTGTTGCGATCTGAATTAAACCATGATTTTAGTTTAGTAACCCTCAGTTGTTTTAGTTTGGATGGAGCCACTTGATCGAGAACAAACGAGATCGATGAGTCGCAGTGTGAAGTGAACGTTTCAGCTGTGCATGAGAGGAGGGGATGCTGTAGTTGTTCAAGAATCTTGGATTCAAGTTCAAGAATTGGACCAAGTTTGATATTTCTGGTTAATTGCTTAGGTTTTAGGTTACTTAGTAACATCAGGGAGGGTCTGACTGTGGTATTGGTACTGAAACGAATTTGATGGTGGTCTGACCAATCAATAGATGATATGGAGCTGATGGAGATCAGGTCATTTTTTGATATAATCGCATCTACGTGTGTTGGTTCATTGCAGAGTTGATTTAGGTTGTTAAGATCTGGAAGGTTCATAAGTAGTTGTACTGGGGTATCTTCTGCATTGTTCCAATGAATGTTGAAATCACCCAGGTACACATCCTTTCTGTCAGTTAAGGCACACAGAGTAATAAGGTCAGAGAACTCTTCTGCGAAGAAGGCTTGGTCACCAGGAGGATGGTAGATGGTGTGGGATTTGATACGATGCAATCACTTGGTTATAAGTTCTACCCCAAGGTATTCAAAGGTCGAGTATTTTGCCTTATTTAACATGGAGAGTTGGATTTCTATTTTGTGGATTATGGCTAGACCTCCCCCAGACCTTTTAGGTCTGTCCTGTCTGATGATAGTGTAAGCAAGAGGTGTAAGCAGGCCGGGAATAGGGGTAGCATGTTTATTTAGCTAGGATTAAGCATGAGCGAATTTTGCGGATCTCGCGTTCGCGAATTTTGCGGATTTGCGGATTCGCAATCCGCAAAATCCGCGAATTCCCGCGAATTTGCGGATTTTTTTTTTTTTGTGTTCGCCCGTGTTTCTGCCAGTTCGCGAGGGTTTTGTACACTTTCGCAAATTGCGAACTTACCTGTCGGGTCGCAAGTTTCGCGAACTTGTTGTTTCTACGTGTCCAGCCTGTTTGGGACACTCTTCTTCATCACTGCCACTCTCTGTCACCACTGCCACTCTCTGACTACTCATGCCACCCTCTGGCCCACCCATGCCACCCTCTGTTTCATCACCACACCCTCTGGTTGTCCAGTGTACATTATTTTCGGCAAAGCAAAGCACACCTTCCCTGCCTCAAGTGACCTGAATTAATTTGGGGCTGATTCATGTGTCACAGAATATTTTTTTAGCTGGCACCTGCTTCCTTAGTGCGCCCTGATTAGTGATCTTTTGCACTTGCTAAGTGCTTTCATTGTTGCAAAATTAGTTACAACACCTGCCCTGCCCCAACTGACAATAATGAATTAGGGGCTGATTAATGGATTTTAACTTCCAGCCTGGCTCCTGCTTGTCTCCCTTAGCTGTAATTCAGGACCTTTGTGGCATATGTGTAACTATTCTGAGGTTCAGAGCAGGGTCACATACTAGTTTCAACTGGCAACTGAACTCTGGAGGGGCCCCTCAGGAAGCACTCCAGGAAATGGCTACTAATGATGAGCCTGAACTTTTGAACCTGGTAAGTAGTTACTTTCAGTTTTGCTAAAATCGTATTTCTGCAATTTTGCACTTATTCGCGGGGCGCGAACTCACGCGAACAGTGCGAGCAGTGCGAGCAAAATCCGCTGCTCGCGGATTTGCGGATTTTGCGGGAAATTCGCAAATCTCGCGGATTGCGGATTTCCCGAAAATCCGCAAAATCCGCGAGCGGAACGGATTTTCCGCCCACGCCTAGCTAGGATTCTGTGAGGAAAACTCTATCTTTTTCTTCCCTGCCGATAGGTTCAGCGATATCAGTAGCGTGTTTGGCTGCTGATCTACAGTTGAGGAGCATGCAAGAGAGAGGGTTGGACTTTTCCCTGGAGGCAGGAATATTTTGAATGGTGGTGAGTTGAGCTTGCGGTCTGGGTTTGTTGCTGGTTGAGGGGATTCTATTAGTGCTCACAATTACTTGGACAGTGAGGGGGCTTGAGGAGACCTAGTCTGTGGATTAGTAAGGTAGTATTCACTAAGAGCAGCAGCTTCAAGATCAGATAGGGTGCGGAGAGCACAAAGGGGTCTGTGGGACAGACGGCCTAAAAGAGTGGCGAGCCAGGGGGGTATTTAGAGGCTGTGGTAGGAGAGCCAGTGTGAGGAGGTAATTTAAAGCTCTGAGGGGTGTGGTTGCAAGATAGCCTGTTTTGAGATGTCACGTCTAAGGTGAGCTATGTCAATACCCAGTGAGTCAAGTTTCTGTTCCATACGGGACAATATCTGTGTGAGTGTGTTATTGCCACTTCCAGCAATGTGTGTGGGTGACTGAGAGACAAGACCTCGGGAGCTAGAAGCAGAGCATGCTTTGATATGGGAGAGTTCCTAACTATGAGGACTAGGATTGAGGACAGCCTGAGTGGGATGAAAAGGGGCAAAAATGGAATTGGGGGTTAGTCGGCAGAGGGTTCAGGAATTGTTGGTCTAGCGATGAGGCCCGAGCAACTAGGTTTGCTGAGCCCAATGTTGCGATTTGCTACTGAGAGATTGCTGGTTGGGGTGGGCAAAGGTGGAGACCCTCCACTGAGCGTTTGTGAGCTGAGTGTGTTTATGGGGGTAGTAAGGTTGCTAGTTAGATTTGTGGGTGGCTTTGGGCCGGATGTTGAATTTGAAGAGGGAAGAAGAAGGGACGGTTCCGGTGAGAGTGTCAGGGGTTGGGGGAATGGAGGTAAATGGTACAGATCACCCTGAGGTATGCGAGGTATGAAAAATTACAGTGTTGATCGAATAGGAAGAGAGGAGGGTCGGTTGCTTGTATAAGAATGATCCCTGTCTTAAAAAAGGATATATCAAACTCACCTCTAAAAGATGAGGAGGGGTATGATGCCAGTTTAGTTCCATAGGGTATCTTGACAGTCTTTGTCACTTGTAGTAGGAGAAGGAAGATATTTTTCCATTTTTCCGGGCGTTTGGAATAGAAGACAAAGCTAGTTTTTGTGGTGCCTGTTGGACAAATTGTGGTAGGTATCAGCAATGAAAGTTTCCGGGTGTTGTTTCAGTAATTTGTGTCTGAGGCATGGTGACTTTTCCTGATGAATAATGTGATTAGGTTGAATATGGTACAGAGCGAGGTAGTATAAAATGTTGTGCATTTAATTATTAAGCATGCACAGTACAATTCACAAAATGATTCATGCACATTTGCAAAAAGCTGTGTGTTCCTGAAAAGAAATCTGAGAACATTCTGTTGCTGACTATAGGGCCTGAATCATAGATATGACTTGGATACAGAGAGATAGTTGACAAGGCAGTCCAAGTGTTGCGCATGAAATGTAGTCATCGATAACTAGAAAACAGTAGCTTTGTGACTGCTGATTCAGAGCAGACGGTGCCCAAAATGGCAGAAAGTGCAAACTTTTCTTAGACCTGTGCCAAAAATAATGGAAAGACCTCATCGAACTGTACTCATTGTATTTATGTCCACATTCCTGAATGTTTAAAAACAAGCTGGTTAGAATATACAAGATCACTGCCCCTCACCCATATCGCATATCAGCTACAAATGTGTCAATGTTGGTGTCAAAGCCTCTGTCTGTCTCAGACATCGTTCCCTTTACACATGGCTTAGCAGCCCTTCTGTGACCTTCTTCAAGGGTATCTCACAGGCCCGGACTGGCCGTTGCGGGCACCGGGCAATCCCCCGGTGGGCCGCATGGTTGGGGGCCGGTTTTGGGCCCCTGGGGGCCGGGCCGTTTTTGTTACAGGGCCGTTTTTGCTGCAAAAACGGCCCTGTAACAAAAACGGCCGAAAACCGGCCCTGGCACAGAGCGCGGTCGCGCCCCGCCTCCCTCCCTGGGGGTGGGGTGGGGGGGTCGGGGGGGAGGGGAGTAGGGGGGCTGGCCGAGCACTTTGCCAGGGCCGGTTCTGGTTCCCAGTCCGGCCCTGGTATCTCACCCCTAACGCACATTTGCCTAAGCCCACATGTGCATGTTTGTAGGACTTGGACGGTGTTGCTTCTGTTCATTGATTTACTATGCAGTTGCCGACTTCTCAGTCCAGCATATAACAGAGATGAGCAGAAATTATTAGCTAGTGTCTTAGTTCATTCAGTGCCACACGTCTCCTCCTCATTGGCCTCATTGGCCCTGGTTATTCCTCCTTCCTTTGTGATGTTTCCATTTACTTTTTTACTTCTTGGACTGCACATTTAAGCAGAAAGGGGAAAAATTTGATTAATTTCTAAATCAGAAATATGCATTTCCGGAAGGAGCATCGGTGCCACAGCTTTAGACTGTCCACGCCCACGAGTCACATGGATGAATGAACACCGGCCTACTGACCTTAAAATATCTCCCGAATCTACACCCACAATATTATATAGCGTCTATTTTGACGAGCCTTAAATAGTTCATCAAGGAATATTTTTAGAATTACAATCTGAGTTCTAGTTATAGATAAACGTGTGTGTGTGAGGTATTGGGGAATCACCCCTGTCAGATTGGCACAGGCAACAAAACCTTTCGAAGAGAAAAATTCACATCTTGCTCAACAGCCTTCAAACTGCTATTAAACGCATTCTCAGACAGCAAGCAATAGGCTCAAGTTGTACAACGTATCCCCACAACTTCAGTTTATGGCAAAAACAAAATTCCTCTTTAAAGCAGGCTTCTTGTTATCTCTACAGCAGCTCCAAACCCTCCCAGGGCACACCCCACAGGCTTCAGTTTGCTCTGGTCAGTTGGAAAGTGCATAGTACACATGGACATGGCCAATGAGTACCATTAAGTTGGGAAACAATACAAATCTGTTATTCAGCGCCAGGACACCTTAAGGTAATCAAGCGCTTTACAAATACACCTGTTATGTTATGTTATGGTATGTTATGTAATGTTATGTTATGTTATGTTATGTTATGTTATGTTATGTTATGTTATGTTATGTTATGTTATGTTAGGTTAGGTTATGTTATGTTAGGTTATGTTATGTTATGTTATGTTATGTTATGTTAGGTTAGGTTATGTTATGTTATGTTATGTTATGTTATGTTTGGCTAGGTTAGGTTAGGTTAGGTTAGGTTAGGTTATGTTATGTTATGTTATGTTATGTTATGTTATGTTCTGTTCTGTTATGTTATGTTATGTTAGGTTAGGTTAGGTTAGGTTATGTTAGGTTATGTTAGGTTATGTTAGGTTATGTTATGTTAGGTTATGTTAGGTTATGTTATTTTATGTTAAGTTATGTTATGTTTGGTTAGGTTAGGTTAGGTTATGTTATGTTATGTAATGTTATGTAATGTTATGTTACGTTACGGTATGTTATGTTATGTTATGTTATGTTATGTTATGTCATGTTAGGTTATGTTAGGTTATGTTATGTTATGTTATAGTATGTTATGTTATGTTAGGTTATGTTATGTTATGTAATGTTATGTAATGTTATGTTATGTTATGATATGTTATGTTATGTTATGTAATGTGATGTTATGTTATGTTATGTTATGTAATGTTATGTTATGTTATGTTATGTTATGTTATGTTATGTTATGTTATGTTATGTTATGTTACGTTAGGTTATGTTATGTTATGTAATGTTATGTTATGTTATGTTATGTTATGTTATGTTATGTTATGTTATGTTATGTTATGTTAATGGGCCCCCAAGTTCAATTTTCAGGGTCATGTCCTTTCCAATTTAGGAGACACTATACATTTTCAAGCACTCTCTTTGAACCCGGGATTGCTTTTACTTCATATTCTGGTTGATTTTCTACTTGTTCTGCTGATGTTTGACTGGACAAACATGTTCTCACAACCGTCAGTTTTAGCAGTGACATTTGGGCTACAGGTGTACAGGAAAAACGGCTGGCAAATCTAGTTTCAACTGAATCATAGTACTATCCAGAAAAGATAAGTAATATCTAAGAATTCCCTCAGGTTAGCCCCAGCCTGAGGTTGAGTCCACCCTGGTAGTACCACCTTACTGGCGAATGATGAAGCATGTCACATAATTATGTGAGTGTGGCATCCTCGTCCAATTCTTGGAATTGTTGATAAACTGGGAGTGCAGTAAGTAGTAATAGCAGGGATGTCAACACATCCCCTTCTAATGTTTCGCTAAATAGCAAACTGGCGTTTGGCGGTGGGGTGTCACTCCATCTTTTGTGTTTTGATTAATTCTAGTTTCATGCCTACAGTATCCATTGGTTGTATTACTTTAAAAGGTTCAACAAACTTAGGATAGAACTTGTTTCTTGCTTTAAGACACAAATATTTTGTGCCCAACCAAGTCAAATCATCAGGTTTAAATCGTACCCATTTTTGATGTTGTATTTTAGCATATGACTTTGAATCTTAGCAAGTTGTTCGTGAAAGACTTGGACTGTTGGTACACACTGAGCAAAATCCACATCAAAGCGTATGTGTGGACCAAAGCCAGTTTCGCAGCAAAAAGGTGAATAAGAAGATGATAATTTTACTGTCTGCTTGTAAGAATATTCAGCTACCCATGATTATACTGCCCAGTCCTCACTATTCCGAGGCAACAGATAATGCTGACATTGCGCTAAACACTGATTAACATCATCAATCTTCACATCAGTCTGCAGTCAGAGACTGGATGAAAACAACACCTTACATTTTATTTGATTGTAAAGACATTTCCAAAAAAGGGAGATGAACCATGGGCCAAGATCAGGAATTAGGACTAAAAGGATTCTGAGTAAATATAGCACAACCTGCTGGAAAGTTGTTGCTAGTTTCTGTGAAGATGGCAACATTTTAAACAGGGCTAAAATAAGCCATCTTGGTCAAATGATCTACATTTACCAAAATTCTGAGACCACCGTGAGACCAAGGCAGCTCTACAATGAAGTCTAGAGATAGCGACTCAGATTTACAAACACTTTGCATCAAGTTTGTGTTTCTTTTCTAATGCAAACCCAACACAAAGTGCTCAGGTGGGATTTCCAATCCATTTAAATTTTCAATTTGTGTTGGATTGTAACACAGAAATGCATCAAGGAGGAGTTCCCTGAGTGGTGCATGGGCAATTCCTTGCAACCACCCTTGGGGTTTGACACAAATCCCAAACTACAGAGAATTGCAGACAGGGATTTGCACTTTAATTCTGCACCTCCTCGAGGCAGGAGTAAAAAGTATAAATGTTTTCATTTCTTATCATTATTATCACTTTACACGTGTGCTGCAGTATACAGCAAACATACAAAGAGGGAAACACCTCAAAGCAAAGTTCTTGTACTGGAAGAAACCCTTCCAGCAGAATACCTATGCTTCCCGCAACACATACAACCTTGCAGTAAGGCGCAAGGCTGTCTGAATTGGTGCATGGCAGCCAAATCTCACCTGCTCAGGGAGAGAGCAGAAACAGTGCCACTTTTTAGTAGATTTGGCACTGTTTTGCTCTCAACTATTCACGCAGCGCAGCAACTTTACTTGCTGTCCTGCATTTTGTGACTTTAACTTAAATTGGGGCCTCCTTGTGCTAAGGTCTCGGCAGCACCAGAATGTGATGAAGTATTCCAGTTGAAGCCAAATGTGAGCTTTTGCCTCTGCACACATTTCTTTTTATTAATGGAAATTGACAACCACCAAAAGTATCATTGTAACAATGTCTTTCTCTCCCCAAAGGACTACAGTGGCACCCATTTAGGACCAATTTTCTTAGCTCCTCAGTGGGCCTGGCTGGAATTTTAACTACAGCATAATAATTTGGGTAATTTTAGTAATTATGCATTAATTTTGTCAAATTACTGAAAACGACGCCTCTGACTAATTTGGAGTAATTTTGGAAAAAAAGTCTACTCAGTATCACAGGAACAGAGCGTGAGCAGCTACTGCCGCATTTGTTCCCAATTTTTTGCATTAGCACTAAGGGGCATATTACCAACAACTAGCGATAATTATCGCTAGGTTGACTTAGAGGCAATAATTTTATCGCCGTGTAGCGACAATTTTTATCGCTTAGGAGCCTTGATATTATCAAGGTTTATCTCCTAAGCGATAAAAATCGGTCGAAATGCATGAATATCGCTGAAAAGTCAGCGATATTCATGCATTACCGAGCTAATGCTCTTAGCCATGTTATCCACCTCCCATTGGATAACATGGCTAAGAACTGCTCAGGTACACCCATAGAGGACACTGTTCCTATGGCCAGGTGCAAAAAGTCACCCATGCCCAAGGAGAGAAAGAGGAAGAGAGAAGAGTGAAAGAAATCCTAGGTGAAGGACCCACTCAGCTAATGGAAGACCACTCTTTGTCCTCTGTTGCCCTCACACACCCCGTAGGATGTCATGCTTCATCATCGGGCGGTGCTCCTCGTAGGGCCGGCGCTGCAATCCCCTACGGGCCCCCCGAAGGGTCACTTTGTTGGAGATCTTTTAAGGACTGCCGGATGATGCATGCGGGTGTGTGGAGAGTGGGTCCTCTGTGGAGGGTGCACGCAATTACTGGGGCAATGTAATTGACAGAATTCCTGTCTTCTCCATTATCATTCTAGCCCGGTAACTCTTGGGCCAAGAAAGGCATTTGCCAAATGTAATCCAATATGCAATGTTGGTCCCCGCAAAACTTTGACTTTCAATGGGGGACTACATTTTTCTCCTCACCTCAGGATGTGTGGGACTGGAATAATAACAACCACAGGAGGGACCTCCCTGTGAAAGGGAAGACTGGCTTGGAACAGAAGTCAGACCTACCCAAAGAGCAGACCAGCACATTGTCGGAATGTACCAACATGCGCACAGTTGTATATAGGATAGACTAAACGCAGTGGCGGCAACTGCACATCTGAATGCAACTGGGCAAGTTCATCATCAATCCCTGCAGAAACTGATCTGCAGGACACAGACTCAGACCAAGCTTCAATAACTACTATGGATTCAAGCCAGGAGATGCCACAGGTCACTCAACGTTTGTTGGATGATATCATCTGAACACTAGAGGTCAAAACTGCTCAGGTGAAGGGGTGACAAGGAATCCAGGGCCCTCACAGCTGAAGGGCTATTTCAGTAAGCACTTATAATTTGGGTAAGGAGATGTGCTGGGGATTTTAATTGCTAATGTCAGCTGGGTGGCAATGTGTGCCACAGGAATACACTAGCGTTCACCCCCTCATTACATACACCTATAGTTTCTTGCATGTGTTCTTTGTTTCTTTCTAAAGTTTGGTTGGAGAGTTGCTACTTTAGTAGCATGGGGTGGAGGGGTTGTGGGTGGTTTTTAACCACATCGCTGCTTGAGAGATTCCTCTGCTGTGCTGGACAGCAATAAAAACGGGCGTGGTCATGACGAGCTGAGCTCGTCATGAGAACAGGAGCACTGTACTGCATGACGAGCTGAGCTCGTCATGAGCATGGAAGAGATTAAAGTCCATCAGGTTGCTACAAAAACTATTTTGCAGAAAATGAACATACTGCATCAACCACAAATGGAATGGGAAGCCTATAAAACTGTGATCAGGGCGAAGTTTAGCAGTGACAGTGGGAGTTTGTACTACTTTAGTGCAAGAAGTTGAGATCAAGCCCTGAGGGGAAGTAGAAAATGAGAGGACAGAGAACCCCCACAATCCATTAATCATTGCTGGGTACCAAAGATAACCTAGCAGAGCACATAGAAAGGCTCTGATACTTTGCTTATCAGGAATATATGATCAAGTCTCATGCAGAATGGGATAAGTCAGGAACTTTATTAGCATGACTGGCTATTCCCACGAAGAAGGGGACATTCATATTAGAATTTGATGGGGATACAGGTGTAGGCTGTATAAGCAAGGTGACATTTGTGAGCAGTTATATCAATACTACACTAAGCTGTATGCTGGTGATCCCATCGATAGGCAACAGGCTACAGAAGACTTCCTGAATATCTTGCCGCTCCCTGCCTTAACTTTGGAGGAAGCGGAGGCCTTGGGTACTGATACAACAGTACAGGAAATGAGTGTGGTGATTAAGTGAAAGAAGTTGAGAGCAAGCCCTGAGGGAAATAGAAAATGAGAGGACAGAGAACCCCCACAGTCCATTAATCCTTGCTGGGTACCAAAGATAAGCTAGCAGGGCTCATATAAAGGCTCCAATACTTTGCTTACCAGGAATATATGATCAGGTCTCATGCAGAATGGGATAAGTCGGGAACTTTGTTAGCATGACTGGCTATTCCCACGAAGAAGGGGACATTCATATTAGAATTTGAAGGGGATACAGGTGTAGGCTGTATAAGCAAGGTGACATTAGTGAGCAGTTATTTCAATACTACACTAAGCTGTATGCTGGTGATCCCATCGATAGGCAACAGGCTATAGAGGACTTCCTGAATATCTTGCCGCTCCCTGCCTTAACTTTAGAGGAAGCAGAGGCCTTGGGTACTGATATAACAGTACAGGAAATGAGTGTGGTGATTAAGTGTATGTGGCTAGTGGGGAAAATGCCAGGTTCTGATGGCTGTCTGTAGAATCGTACGCCAAGTTTGTTGAACCACTAGCACGCACACTGGTAAAGACATATGCCAAGTTTAAGGAAACCATCTCTTTGCTGAAATTGGTGAGGAAAGTGTTGGTGATTCTGTTGCTTAAACCAGGGAACCCCCACTATGACTTGAAGGGTTATGGGTACCCCTTGCCCAAACTGTCAAATCCTGTGGCTTCGAAAAAATGTCCTATGCAGTTGATACCCAATTAGTCATCTCTTTCAGGCTGGACCTGCAAAATGCTAACAGGTTTACTGACAGTATGAGGAAAATTGACACTTGGATGACTCTGAGGGGTATATTCACAAGAAATTGTGATAACTACCGCAAGAGTAACATAACGCAACTATCAAGATCGCAGCCCATTGCGGGAAAATAACCCTGTGTCAACGTGAAATTCACAACAAAGCGGTAGTATACAATAGACACCAGATAATGCGGCAAATGTCTGCGTGAAAATCAACGCACGCTGCAAAAATGCGATACGCAAATGCAAAACCACTTGCTATGAGGCCAACTGTGGGACAAAAAGTAGTGAAAAACAGCCACAGGCCTGCTAATCTCACCCGTCTGGTGGGACAATGCACCATAAAAACCCTGTGAAAAATACACAAGAAACAAGCCAAAGCACGTAGCAACATGGATGCATCCTGACCCAGCGCAGAGGCCTACTCGAACCCCACAACCCCAGCAGGGAACAACCAGGTCGGGGAAGGCCAAGGAGAAGAGGGAGAGGAAGACCGTGTGCAGACCGCAGGAAAACAAGACCAATGTCACAGAGGTGAAAGAACACTACCAGCAACTGACCCTCAAGCAGAGGAATCCAACACCACCTACACAGTCACAATGTACACTGCCATACAGTCTGCATGCAAACTAGCACAATGTGCCAACATATATGCCAATACAAAGGCAACACGCACCTACCCTTCACATTACAGAGGGGCACACAACACCTGCAGCAGAGCACATAATACAAGGCATCAGTGATGCCCGAAGAGTACTACCACACCATGGACACTGATGCCCTACAACTGTCCATGGATATCCCACACCCCACGCAACCCCCACCAGGATCTGGACAGCCAAGCAACTCAGAGAACACAGATCCTGCAACAGACCACACAGCAGGAAGCACCGTCAGGCACACCTGGCTCACAACACTTCATCCACCCACACATGGCACCCTATGTGACAGCACGCCAAAAGAAGGGGGTCTAACAGGTGTGGATGGGGGCTGAACCCATGGAATGCGAACCAGGACACATACTTAGGGATCTATCACCATACAGGGCGCCCACCCACACCCCACTAAGGAGACCCACGCTGCCATAGAGACACATGCAGATGCACATGCACAGCACAGAACAACGCCCAGGGGTGCACAATTAGCAGTCACACACCCATGTTGTCTGTGCATAAGACAGCTCTGGCTACTACCCTCACAAATGGAGCGGGTGATGACAGAGCTCATGTCCAAGTCCCAACCTACTGCCTCCAGTGACATGTATGCATCCGTGGTACACCGCACAATGTAAAGTTTTAGGGCCCAGTGCCCACATGCATACTACAAGACCACAGGGACACACGCAGAGATCATGTTGAACAGGCTAAAGGCACATGCGCCTGGCCCCTTTATTGGCAGGGCCATATGTACAGTCATGCCAGTGCTGGATGTGTGTGGGGTGAGTGTAAGCCAACCCGCACAGAATTTCTGGTGTTGGCAACCACTTGGACATTGGACACTAGTGCAATGCAAATAGAAAAGACATGCAATACAGAGTCAACTGATGAGCAACATGGGGTGAGCCGGATACAGATCAGAGGACAGCCAACATGCAAACAGAAGTGTCCTTGAGTCGCAGTGCACAGGGCTGTGGACACTAGAGATGAGCGCGCTCATGTGCAGAAAAAGTCTTGGATTGTGTCCCTTTGATATATTCCTGATACAGATGCAGTGGGATGTGTCAGACCTGCATCTGCTTCACCATCGTCTCAGGGCCCGCACAATGTTTGACATGACATACCTGGCCAGCCGCTCCACAGCACAAAATACAATGAGCTACGGACAATGGCCTGCGGTGCACTGATTCACTGGCACCTGGAGTGCTGAGCAAAGTATCATCCCAATGATGGCATCCAGGACAGGCCTGAGCAACCACAAAGTCTGTCAGGACCACCGGTTCAACTCTGGCAGATGGCGTTTGGAGGTGGTCCTTGCGGTGGTGGCGTGTGCCTCCTGCGGTGATGCGTCGTCCAGGCCGGTCTGGACTCGCTTTGGTGTGTGAGCCCTGGTGGGAAGCATTTGGGCCCAGAGGCTGTGTACAGCGCAAGGCCACAGAGTCATGGCGTTGATGAGCCCAAGGCCCACACCTCAGGGGCCAGCCTATGTCTCCGGAGGAGGGGTCCCGGGCTTGACCAGCACAGAGTTGGTGGCCCCAGATGCACTGCGGCCAGCACAGGCCTCCAGCCACGGGACGGTGACTTGCGGTGCAGTCATATGGGCCATGCGACCTGAACGGGTAACCATCATTGTCCGAGGTGTATGTTTCAGAGTGTTTTGGGGGACAGCGGAAGGTTTGATTTTATCAGTAAGCAGCAAATGGTGGAGTGGAATGCGACAGCCCATTGCCACCACCAATTCTGGATCAGCTACATGGTTGTGAAAACTGCCCCCTAGTCCAAAGGCTCCGTCACCATCATTGTTCAACCAGAGAGTGTCCATGAATGTCAGGGAACAGACTTAGTGGCACCGGGGCTAAGTGGGGATGCAGACTGAGATGATGCTGGTACACTGATATCTGATATGGACTCCGCCATTGCTGAATCATGACCCAGTGTAAGCCATAGGCAGCGGTCAGCAGTGGCCCACAGCCATGTGTCTTTGGCTTGCGATGCACAGCGCTAGTGACACCAGGGCAGTAGGCGGTAGTCTACAAACACCTCCATAACGATGATCCTTTTCTCTCCACCAAGTTGAAAGGCGCCATCCTCTTAGGCCTCTCCTTGTGTGTAATGATGTGTAATTTGCCTTTGCATCTCGATGTTTACTTCCAAATCTGTGTCCTACTCAAGCAAAGCATAGGCGGAGAGCAGTGTAGGCCGGAGGCAGCAGTCAGCACGGGCTACTCACTGAGTGTTGCTGGCAGAGGTTGGTGGCCCCACCGGCCTACGTAGTTCAGGTTCAGTGGCACCATGTGTTCAGTCACCTCCGTGACTGTGACCCGGCTTTCATCTGGACTGAGCCGCATCTTCCTTTTAATCTTCTCTGAACGTCCACTGGTGTGGACTCAGCCATTCGTCATTCATTACTAGGGGCTGAATGTGAGACCTACTGGTCCACAGGGTTGTCCTGGTCCCTCATCCACGGCTCTATGGCTGGCGTTGGACATGGTTTGTGGCAGAATGGCTCGCCGGATGGCGTTGGACAGGGTTTGTGGCAGGATGTGTTGAAAGATGCGCATATGGCACTATGCCTCACTAATCAAAGGGAGTCTCATGCTGTGGTCGCTGTCCTGGATTTGGGGTCACTGCCATTCAGGAGCCAGGACACATTCTCACATATGGGACCCACTGGGCTGCAGAGGTCGCAGGTAGAAAATGTAAACGAGAAAGGAGTAATGTGGACCAGCATCAGGGGGACAGGGGTGGTTTGAAAGGCTGGCCTGGTCGCGGGCCTCAGGCTTGGAGATTACACTGGCATGTGGTGGGCCCTCCATGACACATGCCGGTGTTGGATGCTGATTAGTGTGGCCTGTCTGCGTAGGGTCGGCCCTGATGGGTTTGTGGTCTAGCGGGCCGGGGTATGGATCTCAGGCAATTCCGCTAATGAGGATGGCATCGGCCTCGTGGCGGGGTGGGAGGCGCTGCCCTGGCAGAGACGTTGGGCTTTCTGGAAGAGGACAACGCCCGGGCCACGCACTTTTTATTCACACCCCTATGCTGGCCTGGCGTACACTGGCCCATTCCACTCTGCTCACGCTTACGGGTGGGGTGTAACAGGCAACATTTTTGCAAGGACCCTTACTGGCTGGGGTGACATGGTTGCATCCACTGTCCACTACCCTCCATTCACCAAAGGTGTATGTCGCCGTGAATATGGGTGTGTTCTGCATACTGCAATTTGTTCAGCACTTCGCCGCCACTCTTGGCATTGTGTACTTTCCCAATCAGGGTTCTACTGCATCCTTCACATATGCCTGGTTGCCTCCTCTCCAAACATTTGTCTATTGTGTGGCTGAGGTGCCATGCCTTAGATTGGTCATGTTCACGGCCTGCCCAGGTTACCATTGTGAGTTGTTCTATCGTGTCTGGTGGGTGGGCATGTTGGTGTGCATCTTGGTTGTGGACTTGTGATGTGTGCATTGCCAGAGTTGTGGATTTCATAGTTGTGAACTTGAGGTGAGTGGGATGTTAATTGGGAAGTTGCAAGGGGCATGTGCATTTCCCTTGTTGCTATCCTGGGATGACTGGTTGCTATTGGACTGTTGGAGGGTGAAGGGATCATCCACACTGACCCACAGTGTTTGGATGTTGCCTGCACATTGATGTGAGACGTGTGCTTCCTGTTTCTCTGATTGTGTTCTGTATCCCCAGGGGGCACAGGTGGGACATGTGTGCAGTGGATTGCCCCCTACACGCGCATGTATCCGGCTATGGCGTATGGTCCTTGCTTGGTATCCAGTGGTTCCTGCGCATTGAGTTGGCCGTACAGGGACAGGGGGGCCAGGATGATGGTGATGTCCAAGACAGGCGTGGGGGTCTTGGATGTGGCTGGCTGTGAGACTCCGCCGACTCTGGCAGGTGTTGTTTGGGGTGTGCCAGGGGCCAACAGGTGGTGCACAGCCAGCAGCTTGGTGTGGGGTGGGATGTTGGTTGTTCGATGTTTTGATGCCGTAGGCCTGTTAGGCGATGATGGGAATGATGCGTAGGATTGTTGTCCCTTTCAGCCTGTAGTGGACAGTGACATTGTCAGATGTTGGGCCTCTAAGGCAGGTGCGTTTCCTGGGGGCCCCGCTGTCTTTGTCTGCGCTGCCTCTGTGGTGGTCCGTGGGGGTGCCGGGTAGGTGTTGTGGCCTTCTTAGGTGTCCGTGCTGCATGATGAGTGGCGCCATGGCATCTGTTGCCCTTCTGATGACGCCCTGGGCAGGGCTCCTTATTCTGGTGCAGGCTGCCGTCCATTTTTACACCAGGCCAGAGCAGGTGTAAAATTCCTTGTGCTAACGTGCCTTATTGCATGTTTTATGTTCTTATCGCCGATCTGTCTGGTCATTGTGAATGTTGAGGTGCGGTGTTGTTGCGGCTTTTGTCACAGGAACGCCTACTCTGCATTTCATAGTTGCGGGGGTTCTCTGAGGCGATGTTTTTTGCAGCTGTTATTGCAGGAAAAGTGGTGCTGTGGGCTGCTAGCACCTGCTTGTGAATGGTGGGGTAAATTGACCACGACTTTGGCTGCAATAAAATGCAGGTAATTCAGCAATAGCTCCTTGTGAATATGCCACTGAATCGTTTACAACTCAATGGAGACAAGACAGAGATATTGTTGTTTGGTAAGGTGCAAGCCTACTGTTCAGATTTTTAGTAGCCTTCTGAACTAGGCTAAACCCTTCCCCATGAGGGCAGTTAAATATTGGCTTACTGGTTGATGAGAATCTAAATGAGTTCAATACATATTGTGCATCTAAACACCTTACAGTGAACATGGATAAAACAAAATTCCTGTGATTCGGTAAGAGAAATCAAACATTGCGTGGGGGCAAACGAAAGTAGAAATTATTAACGATTATAAATATCTTGGGATATGGTTCGACAAGTCTCTAAAATAGACTACACACCTTTAGGCCCAGAAATTTAAAGCCCTAAGTACCTGGAACAGAGAAGAGGGGAAATGTTTAAAAGCACTATTGTCATTACCTAGCTCATCAATGTTACAGTCAATTAGGTTAGAGATAGATGTGACTTCGTGGGATGTCCAGGTACAAGTAGGTTTGTTAAGGTTCTGGAAACGGCTGGGAACAGGAGAAGAGATGAAAGTATCACACTGGTGTATGGAGGAGATTCAGAAGAGTGAACTTAGGTGGGCGAATGAAATTAGAAAGAAACTGTACTTCATCTGTGATAATTTAAAATTAGAAATGAACCTGCAGTCCCTTTATATTGCAGAGTCAAAGAGTGAGCTTAAGCTCCTAGGGAAGGAATTGTCCAAATTAAACAATATAGAGTATCTGTTAAAAAAAGAGTCTGTGCAACCCTTGATAAATAGCTGGAGGAAAGAAAATTGGTATCCCTACCTAGACACCTTGCTAAATCTGGGGCTTAAGAATGGACTTTTAAGGGTGAGAATTGGGATTAACCCAGCTGGGTCAAATGACAAAATAAACAAGCATTTACAATGCAATAGGTTTCGCAGCCTTAAAGTTTGAGTTATTGGCATTGTGTATGACAATGCGATGCATTGGACCACCGGTTCAACTCTGGCAGATGGCGTTTGGAGGTGGTCCTTGCGGTGGTGGCGTGTGCCTCCTGCGGTGATGCGTCGTCCAGGCCGGTCTGGACTCGCTTTGGTGTGTGAGCCCTGGTGGGACGCATTTGGGCCCAGAGGCTGTGTACAGCGCAAGGCCACAGAGTCATGGCGTTGATGAGCCCAAGGCCCACACCTCAGGGGCCAGCCTATGTCTCC
The DNA here is from genome assembly GCF_964263255.1 of Lissotriton vulgaris. Lineage (NCBI taxonomy): Eukaryota > Metazoa > Chordata > Amphibia > Caudata > Salamandridae > Lissotriton > Lissotriton vulgaris. The sequence continues at coordinate 1,116,817 of NW_028255035.1, read as the reverse complement.
GGAGAAGGGGTCCCGGGCTTGACCAGCACAGAGTTGGTGGCCCCAGATGCACTGCGGCCAGCACAGGCCTCCAGCCACGGGACGGTGACTTGCGGTGCAGTCATATGGGCCATGCGACCTGAGCGGGTAACCATCATTGTCCGAGGTGTATGTTTCAGAGTGTTTTGGGGGACAGCGGAAGGTTTGATTTTATCAGTAAGCAGCAAATGGTGGAGTGGAATGCGACAGCCCATTGCCACCACCAATTCTGGATCAGCTACATGGTTGTGAAAACTGCCCCCTAGTCCAAAGGCTCCGTCACCATCATTGTTCAACCAGAGAGTGTCCATGAATGTCAGGGAACAGACTTAGTGGCACCGGGGCTGAGTGGGGATGCAGACTGAGATGATGCTGGTACACTGATATCTGATATGGACTCCGCCATTGCTGAATCATGACCCAGTGTAAGCCATAGGCAGCGGTCAGCAGTGGCCCACAGCCATGTGTCTTTGGCTTGCGATGCACAGCGCTAGTGACACCAGGGCAGTAGGCGGTAGTCTACAAACACCTCCATAACGATGATCCTTTTCTCTCCACCAAGTTGAAAGGCGCCATCCTCTTAGGCCTCTCCTTGTGTGTAATGATGTGTAATTTGCCTTTGCATCTCGATGTTCACTTCCAAATCTGTGTCCTACTCAAGCAAAGCATAGGCGGAGAGCAGTGTAGGCCGGAGGCAGCAGTCAGCACGGGCTACTCACTGAGTGTTGCTGGCAGAGGTTGGTGGCCCCACCGGCCTACGTAGTTCAGGTTCAGTGGCACCATGTGTTCAGTCACCTCCGTGACTGTGACCCGGCTTTCATCTGGACTGAGCCGCATCTTCCTTTTAATCTTCTCTGAACGTCCACTGGTGTGGACTCAGCCATTCGTCATTCATTACTAGGGGCTGGATGTGAGACCTACTGGTCCACAGGGTTGTCCTGGTCCCTCATCCACGGCTCTATGGCTGGCGTTGGACATGGTTTGTGGCAGAATGGCTCGCCGGATGGCGTTGGACAGGGTTTGTGGCAGGATGTGTTGAAAGATGCGCATATGGCACTATGCCTCACTAATCAAAGGGAGTCTCATGCTGTGGTCGCTGTCCTGGATTTGGGGTCACTGCCATTCAGGAGCCAGGACACATTCTCACATATGGGACCCACTGGGCTGCAGAGGTCGCAGGTAGAAAATGTAAACGAGAAAGGAGTAATGTGGCCAGCATCAGGGGGACAGGGGTGGTTTGAAAGGCTGGCCTGGTCGCGGGCCTCGGGCTTGGAGATTACACTGGCATGTGGTGGGCCCTCCATGACACATGCCGGTGTTGGATGCTGATTAGTGTGGCCTGTCTGCGTAGGGTCGGCCCTGATGGGTTTGTGGTCTAGCGGGCCGGGGTATGGATCTCAGGCAATTCCGCTAATGAGGATGGCATCGGCCTCGTGGCGGGGTGGGAGGCGCTGCCCTGGCAGAGACGTTGGGCTTTCTGGAAGAGGACAACGCCCGGGCCACGCACTTTTTATTCACACCCCTATGCTGGCCTGGCGTACACTGGCCCATTCCACTCTGCTCACGCTTACGGTTGGGGTGTAACAGGCAACATTTTTGCAAGGACCCTTACTGGCTGGGGTGACATGGTTGCGTCCACTGTCCACTACCCTCCATTCACCAAAGGTGTATGTCGCCGTGAATATGGGTGTGTTCTGCATACTGCAATTTGTTCAGCACTTCGCCGCCACTCTTGGCATTGTGTACTTTCCCAATCAGGGTTCTACTGCATCCTTCACATATGCCTGGTTGCCTCCTCTCCAAACATTTGTCTATTGTGTGGCTGAGGTGCCATGCCATAGATTGGTCATGTTCACGGCCTGCCCAGGTTACCATTGTGAGTTGTTCTATCGTGTCTGGTGGGTGGGCATGTTGGTGTGCATCTTGGTTGTGGACTTGTGATGCGTGCATTGCCAGAGTTGTGGATTTCATAGTTGTGAACTTGAGGTGAGTGGGATGTTAATTGGGAAGTTGCAAGGGGCATGTGCATTTCCCTTGTTGCTATCCTGGGATGACTGGTTGCTGTTGGACTGTTGGAGGGTGAAGGGATCATCCACACTGACCCACAGTGTTTGGATGTTGCCTGCACATTGATGTGAGACGTGTGCTTCCTGTTTCTCTGATTGTGTTCTGTATCACCAGGGGGCACAGGTGGGACATGTGTGCAGTGGATTGCCCCCTACACGCGCATGTATCCGGCTATGGCGTATGGTCCTTGCTTGGTATCCAGTGGTTCCTGCGCATTGAGTTGGCCGTACAGGGACAGGGGTGCCAGGATGATGGTGATGTCCAAGACAGGCGTGGGGGTCTTGGATGTGGCTGGCCGTGAGACTCCGCCGACTCTGGCAGGTGTTGTTTGGGGTGTGCCAGGGGCCAACAGGTGGTGCACAGCCAGCAGCTTGGTGTGGGGTGGGATGTTGGTTGTTCGATGTTTTGATACCGTAGGCCTGTTAGGCGATGATGGGAATGATGCGTAGGATTGTTGTCCCTTTCAGCCTCTAGTGGACAGTGACATTGTCAGATGTTGGGCCTCTAAGGCAGGTGCGTTTCCTGGGGGCCCCGCTGTCTTTGTCTGCGCTGCCTCTGTGGTGGTCCGTGGGGGTGCCGGGTAGGTGTTGTGGCCTTCTTAGGTGTCCGTGCTGCATGATGAGTGGCGCCATGGCATCTGTTGCCCTTCTGATGACGCCCTGGGCAGGGCTCCTTATTCTGGTGCAGGCTGCCGTCCATTTTTACACCAGGCCAGAGCAGGTGTAAAATTCCTTGTGCTAACGTGCCTTATTGCGTGTTTTATGTTCTTATCGCCGATCTGTCTGGTCATTGTGAATGTTGAGGTGCGGTGTTGTTGCGGCTTTTGTCACAGGAACGCCTACTCTGCATTTCATAGTTGCGGGGGTTCTCTGAGGCGATGTTTTTTGCAGCTGTTATTGCAGGAAAAGTGGTGCTGTGGGCTGCTAGCACCTGCTTGTGAATGGTGGGGTAAATTGACCACGACTTTGGCTGCAATAAAATGCAGGTAATTCAGCAATAGCTCCTTGTGAATATGCCACTGAATCGTTTACAACTCAATGGAGACAAGACAGAGATATTGTTGTTTGGTAAGGTGCAAGCCTACTGTTCAGATTTTTAGTAGCCTTCTGAACTAGGCTAAACCCTTCCCCATGAGGGCAGTTAAATATTGGCTTACTGGTTGATGAGAATCTAAATGAGTTCAATACATATTGTGCATCTAAACACCTTACAGTGAACATGGATAAAACAAAATTCCTGTGATTCGGTAAGAGAAATCAAACATTGCGTGGGGGCAAACGAAAGTAGAAATTATTAACGATTATAAATATCTTGGGATATGGTTCGACAAGTCTCTAAAATAGACTACGCACCTTTAGGCCCAGAAATTTAAAGCCCTAAGTACCTGGAACAGAGAAGAGGGGAAATGTTTAAAAGCACTATTGTCATTACCTAGCTCATCAATGTTACAGTCAATTAGGTTAGAGATAGATGTGACTTCGTGGGATGTCCAGGTACAAGTAGGTTTGTTAAGGTTCTGGAAACGGCTGGGAACAGGAGAAGAGATGAAAGTATCACACTGGTGTATGGAGGAGATTCAGAAGAGTGAACTTAGGTGGGCGAATGAAATAAGAAAGAAACTGTACTTCATCTGTGATAATTTAAAATTAGAAATGAACCCGCAGTCCCTTTATATTGCAGAGTCAAAGAGTGAGCTTAAGCTCCTAGGGAAGGAATTGTCCAAATTAAACAATATAGAGTATCTGTTAAAAAAATAGTCTGTGCAACCCTTGATAAATAGCTGGAGGAAAGAAAATTGCTATCCCTACCTAGACACCTTGCTAAATCTGGGGCTTAGGAATGGACTTTTAAGGGTGAGAATTGGGATTAACCCAGCTGGGTCAAATGACAAAATAAACAAGCATTTACAATGCAATAGGTTTCGCAGCCTTAAAGTTTGAGTTATTGGCATTGTGTATGACAATGCGATGCATAAAATTTTTAGCCAACTTTGAATTGGTGAGCAGTGAGAGTGTGTGCAAGAGTATGCTGTTCTTGAAAGCAGTGTGGTAGAGAGTGCAGGAATTTGGGTGACATGAGCAATGTGGATGATGCACCTCACGCACGGGCTCACAGTTGTTATTCACACATGTCTGATGATGCACCTCACACACGGGGCTGACGCAGTTATTATTTACACAGCTGTGATGATGCACCCCAAGCACGGGCTCACAGCTGTTATTATTCACACAGCTCTGACGATGCACCTCAGGCACGGGCTGATGCAGTTATTATTTACACAGCTCTGATGATGCACCTGAGGCACAGGCTCACAGCTGTTATTCCCACAGTACTGATGATGCACCTCAGGCATGGGGCTGACACAGTTATTATTCACTCAGCTCTGATGATGCACCTCAGGCACGGGCTCACAGCTGTTATTCACACAGCTCTGATGATGCACCTCAGGCACGGGGCTGACGCAGTTATTATTCACACAGCTGTGATGATGCACCTCAGGCACGGGCTGACGCAGTTATTATTCACACAGCTCTGATGATGCACTACGGGCTCACAGCTGTTATTATTCACACAGCTCTGATGATGCACCTAAGGCACGGGGCTGACGCAGTTATTATTCACACAGCTCTGATGATGCACCTCAGGCATGGGCTGACACAGTTATTATTCACACAACTCTGATGATGCACCTCAGGCACTGGCTCATAGCTGTTATTATTCACACAGCTCTGATGATGCACCTAAGGCACGGGGCTGACACAGTTATTATTCACACAGCTCTGATGATGCACCTCAGGCATGGGCTGACGCAGTTATTATTCACACAACTCTGATGATGCACCTCAGGCACAGCATGGAGCTACACACCTTCTTTGCAAATCCCATCACACACACTTGATCAAGAACCCTACACTCAACACGTCAAAACATAAATATGGGCATATGCTAGAGTACAGGACTATATAGATCATATCAAAAGTAAGTTGTTTCTAGTTGTCAATGCCGTGCCAGGAGATCCCCACCGCTCGACATGCATGGGCGATAACACCTGCCAGATGCCAACCCACAGGCACCCCAAGGCTCGGACCTTAAGCCGTCTGGTATGCCCTCCTGCTCCACCACTGGATGCCCCTAGGTGCCGCCGCTATGCCAGTTGAAGTAGAGCCAAAGCAGGATGCAGGGTAGTCAACTTGAATACATTTTCTATATTTTGGTGGGCATTAGTGTGTGTAACTTTTATTTTATGCCTTTTCCTGAATTTGAATCATGCTTCCAGGTTAAATTCTTTCAAATTTTTGTGTGCAGGGACAATGAAGTTGTTAACTAAACCCATACAAAGAAGTTGTAAACTAAACTCGTACACAATACTAATTCATCTACTCACAAATGGTTTAAATCTCATTGTTCTCAAGCTAATTGAAGACTTTGCCTTATCCTAGATAAACAACCAAGATGCAAAGCAGAGATCGCTATTGCAGGGTTGCTTATAAACACACTCTTAAGAATAGGAACCACAGGGTCGCGTGGGGAACATGGCGGCCAGCTAGGTGCCTGCCGCGAGTCTTGAACTGCATCGCCTTTGACTTCTGAGATGCCATCCTACCCTCCGCTCTTCCTTGCGACATGTTGAGACCTGTGCTGCCCTGAGTCTGCAAACCGAGGCGCAGATCCTCCTCTTTCCCGGGACCGGAACCGCAGTGGCCGCGAGCTCACGCACGCCGCACGCCACAACTTGCTGCAGCCTTCGGAGTTTGTCCAGAGCCGCTCGGCGGGGTGTCCCAGCGGCAGTATTGTTTCGTTTTGCTGTCTGTTTGCCTGCCTGCGGGGAAAACCCTCGGAGGGTGTCAAAAGCTGCACCTGAAGACCGTGTGGTTGGTGGAGGGAACGATGAAAAGGGCTGGACTGACTCTCTGGAAAAAAAAGTGAACACTCTGGAAAAAACAAGTACTAATAACAAGCTCGGAATCAAAACCTGTGGTGCGTGAGCACCACAGAGGAGCCGACGCGGGAATCGAAACCAGTGGTGCGCGCGCAGCACAGAGGAGCCGACGCGGGATTCGAAACCAGTGGTGCGCGCGCACCAAAGGAGTGGGGGCAAGGTAGCGCGAAGACACTCCAAGACGAGGTAGGGGATGTGTGTGTGTAAGGGCGGGGGGGTTCTGTGTGTGTGTGTGTGTGCGCACGGGGCGGCGGGGGGAGGTACTGTGTGTGTGTTTGCGTGTGTGTATGCGCGGGGACGGCAGGGGGTCTCTATGTGTGTGCGTGCGTGCGTGTATGCGCGGCGGCAGGGGGGGTGTTCTGTATGTGTGTGTGTGTATGCGCGGCGGGGGGCTGTATGTGTGTGCGCGTGTGTCTGCTTTCAAGGAGCCATGGGAGACAGGAAGCGCGTGTGACCTGATCCGTTTACGCGCGCATGCACATCACTTGTCGCCTGTCTCCCTTGACTCCATGAAAGCAGAAACGTGATCGGTTTGCAGTGAAAAACCTAAAAAGGAATTGCTTGGTCCAGAGGGTAGAAGCACATGCAAGATTGGTACGAAATGTAATTGCTTGCATATATTAATAGCCTGTCAAAAATTAGTAGTCTAGCGAAAACAGTTTTTACGACCGATATTTGTAAAATATAGCATTGGGTCCAGTCTGCAAGCAATTGAGCTCCTCACAGATATGTATCACCTTGATATCGCCATTGTGGTGGCAAAGTTTATCCAGGCTGTTAAAAAGTTGTTCATGGAATAGGAAATGGAGGATCAGATCGAGTAACGAGGAATAGAGAATTATATTTTATTCTTTTAATATTTTAAAACAGGTTTTAGTGAAGTTGACTTGCCCTTAGGATGGTGAATGTATTTTATTGCTGTATGAAATAGTTTTTAATATAACTATGATGGAAGATACGGAACCTCATAGTACTTATGGAAACGATATGCAGTTTTAGTAATTATTTTAAGCATTTTAAAATAAATGTGTATTCTTTGTGGTTTAAAGATCACTGATCTAAATAAACTTAAATTTTGACTTGACTTGAGAATCTTTCTATGAGAGATCTGGTTATGTCCATCTGTGGTGCCTTCTTTGGCACTATGTGCCTGCTTCAAAAAGTATTTCAGTGGCTCCCGCTAAGGTCAAGGAGAACCCTCATTCAGGCTCTCATAATGAGTCACTTTGATTACAGGAACACCTAGCTGGTGGCGGACAATGAATCACTCCTCTCTAAATTACAGGTTGTCCAAAAGCTTCTGTGTGCCTGGTTAGTAAGCATCCTCTGGGCTCTCCGTCGGCCCCTACCCTGAAAGCTCTCCATTGGCTTCCAGTGAGAAAAAGATCCCTGTTCAATCTTTTCTGTCTCACTCACAAATCCTTGATACACAAGGGACCAGCCTACCTATGGGAGAAACGTACTCAATGCACCACTAGCAAAAATATCAGATCAAAGAGCAAATTGTTGCTCTCCTACCTAGCAACACATCACTGGAACATCACTGGAACAAACTTCGTCTCCATATGCATTCCTGTTCAGATTTCAGTAGCTTTAAAAATATCTGAAGTCCTGGTTATTCTGAATGGTTGTCTTGTCTGAATTCAGCTGTTAGTTATCTGCGCTATAACAAGTTCCAATAACATGACACATAGGCCACTGTTGATGCTGAATGTCGACCTTAAAATAGTTGGCAGTGTGATAGTGGCCCAATTGTTGTCACATATGAGGAAACTAATCCATCGAGATCTGGCAGGCATTATATCCGGCCATAATACGGCAAGTAATATGCAAAGGCTGCTGGCTATACTGCAAGACGAGGCCTGTCCAGATGAGGCGGGGGTGGTTATGGAAGTGAATATTGAAAAGGCATTTGATAGCCTGGATTAGGCATACCGTTACACAGTGATGGGTGCAATGAATCTGGGGACGTACTTCATGGCCTGAACAAAACTGGTATACTCTAGTTCCACAGCATGTGTTAAAATAGGGAAAATAACTTGAATACTTTTGCAGTGAGGCCAGGACCAGCAGCGATGTCCACTTGCACGGCTGCAATTTGCACTGGCTGTGGAACCTCTAGCTTGTAAAGAGTAAATGGGTCTAGATTATGAAGGTATTACCGTCTATAGGATATAGCACCATATTGCTTTACATGTAGATGGCATGCTGCTTTTTTAAAAAGATACTCTGGCAGACCCAAGCAATCGGCAAGAGCGATTCAACTGCATGATAGCTATGAGGACATATCAATTGGCAAAAGTACAGCCTGTTTCTCATTCAGCTGCGGATGGTACAACCACTGATTCTTGAAGGGTTACAGTGGGAACCCGTCTCTCTGAAATACCTGGGAGTACGGATATACAAGGAAGACAAGGACTTTCTGGAGGAAAATACAGGTACAGCAGTGGCAGCTTTGAGGGCTCGGATAGAGTTTTGGAAAACCCTGCCACTGTTTGTGGATGGACATACTGCAGTTGCCAAGATGGTGGGCCGCCAATAGAGTTATAATATTTTGCTGCACTCATGGTAATTTTCCGTAGAGTTATATTCCGGGATAGTGATACTCTGCTAGCCAAGTTGTATTGGAGTAAAGGCAGGCATTGTTTAGCATTGCCCAAACTCCAACGCCCTGTTTAAGAAGGGGGCTTAGCGGCCCTGGATTCGAAGTCTTATTAATTAGCAGCCTAGATGCAGTGGGTTACCAGGTCAATACATCCAAAATCACTTATTGGGATGCATCATTTATTTTTTATGTATCACAATTTAAGAATTCGCAATTTTTTGCGATTTCTCAAATGGCGATAGCATTTAAGAAATCACAAAATTTGCGATTTCTTAAATGCTATGCATGATTAATTTTATTTTGCGAATTCGTAATTTTGTATGGAAAAATTACCATGAAGTACACCTTCATGGTAATTTTGCGAAAAGTGTAAAAAATGCAAATAAATGCATATTTGACACGCTACATGTTACACACACACATGCCCTTGGGACATGTGTGTGAGTAAAATGTACTTATGTGACATTCCAGGGGTGCAGGGGAGGGTCCTTTGGACCCCCCCTGCACCCTTGAAATTGCATTCTCATTTTGCGAATCCTTAATTACGAATTCGCAAAATGAAAATGCCTTCCCATTGATTCCTATGGGCCTCAGGGCCCATAGGAATCAATGTAAAACGATTCCTTATTTGCGATTCAACATTAAGGAATCGCAAATAAGGAATATTAAGAAATCGCTAAAACTTTTGCGATTTCTTGATGCATTACTGTTTGTGATTCCTTAATTGCGATTCCTTAATTTTCGCAAATAAGGAATCGCAAACGGCACCAATGATGCATGTACCTGTAAATGCCAAGGACTGCTTGCAGTAGCCAAACATTACTGAATACGATGTTTACTAAACACCAGAACACAAGCTCCCTATGTGCCTGACATCCCTTTACAGGTACTGGGTCTGATTCCCAAATGTAAACTTATACTTTACTGTAAGTTTATGATTGTTTGCTATTCACAAATGGATGTATAAGTAGTATCTTTTCGGGTATGGAGTCACCGCACATAAAAAGACCTATGTTTTTATGTGTGGAAACGTCGCACTTGTAAGGATATATTCTTTAATCCCTTTGTGAATTGCAAACAATTGCAAATTTACACTAAAGTGTAACTTTATATTTGTGAATATGGCCCACTGTTAGCACATGGAGGGGATTGGATGATTGGTGGTGCTTGGGTATTGAATTAGTGGGAGACCTCTTTCAAGATGGGAACTTGATGTGGCTTGAGGATTTAAGGACTGACTTTGAACTACCAGTGGGGCAGTTTCTAGTCTATGGGGCAATAGTGGCTACAGTAAAATGATAGTGGGGATGTAGACAGACAATGCCCTCTCAGCACCAATGTTGCCATGTTATATGGCCCACCACAGGCACATGTAGAGCAATTTTGAGTCTGTGTCTGGTGCCCCATAGGGACATCAACACCCTCTTGACATATTCCAAAGTTGCCTGCCCCAGGTGCGGGACAGTGGGTGTAGAACTAATGCACATGATATAGGATTGTGCACACCTCTCAAGCTACTGGGCAGAGATAATTGACTTTATTAATCAAGGCACAGATCCTAATATACTGCATCCACCCAGGACCTGCTTATTGGGGTTGTTTCTGCATCTCACCACATATAATGTCACATCTAGGTTTATTGACCTAGCCTTGATTCTAGCAAAATTCTAAAGTAAGATTAAGTGGAAAGTCACAACAGGTTCACGGATTGATATATGGAAATGGGAAATCATTAGATGGGCTGAATATGAAGACAGTATACTTTTTAGTGAAGCCAAGAGCGGTAGAGGCTTCATGGAGGTAGTAAGGGCATGGGAGGTCCCACTAGACAATGTTAAAGGTATAGATTCTGCCTCAGAAGTCAGCTCTTCACTTTGAGGGACTATAATTCCCTGACTAGATGTAGGCTGGGTGGGTTGCACTGTGCATTGACCTATAGTCGCTGGTTAGAAGTTTAACTGCGCAGTGGAGATTACTCCTCCACCATACTTCTGGTTATGCTGGGATAATGGGCAGACTCTGCTACACTAAATCACATGTCATTGTAGGCACATTAGATACTTGGATTTTAGGCAATACATGGAACAGGTTGGAGAGGGATGAGAAAGGTTGTCATGTGCTGAGTTGTTTGATGTTCACCACTTAGATACTAGCAATGTAATTATTAATGATCAGGAATTTGACAGGAATGCAGATATGTACTTGTACCATTACCAAGTCAACAGGCAAGCTGAGATCACAAGTGTACAATGCATTTTCCTGTATAAGCTGGTCTTTTTCTTTCTTTTTGAAAAAGTCAATATACTTTTTGGAAAATAAGAGTGGGGAATCATTTAGATTCATAGCATGGAACAGGAGGGGCTTGGGGTCGGCTACTAAATGCTATAACATTTACTCCCAACTCTGATGCTCGGGGGTTAATTTGACCTTCCTGCAGGAGATCCATTTAAAGAAACTGGAAGGGGATAGGCTGCAGTACCTCTGGTATGGCAAACTCGTCTGTACTTCTTCTTTCTCCTTTTCAGAAGGAACTGTTATTTGGATACACCTGAGAATCCCCTTTATTGCAGATCAACCTCAGGTAGGCAGAGACTGGAGATATGCTCTCTCGACGGCGCAGACTCAATGGCCAGCTGTTGGTGATAGTTAGGCTCTACACTCCCAACACTGATCAGCACTGATTGTTCTCTATCCTCTCTCCCATTCTAGCCCAATGGGTGTCACTTAGATCGATACTTGGGAGGCGATTGTAATTGTATCTATGGCCCAACATTAGACAGGTCACATCCCCCACCTGAGCACTCCTGTATTTCGCACTGCAAAAGATCTTTCAGCCTGCCTTGAGCAAGGGTCTTAGACCTATGGCAGGCTCAACATCCTCACAAGCAAGAATGCTCATTTTGCTCTCCACCCCACAACTTGCATGTCTGACTAGATTTCATAATCTGTTCCGCCACAATGATTAAACAGACCACAAAATCATTATATCTAGGCCAAACCTTCTTTGACCATAAATCACTACTCCTAGGTGTACATTTGTAAATGCTACCAACACTTGTCCCCACGTGTAAACTCCAGCCACCTTTGCAGGAAGACACAGCGTAGCATTCAGATCCGCACTGGTGGAGATGGTTAGGTCATTTTTATTGACAATACAGTCACCGGATCCTCCTCACTGGTGGAATGGGAGGCATTTAACCTGGTTGTGGGGGGACTTACAACACTGCCATGGTGGGTGCCCACTGGACTCTCAACAACCAACTGCACAATGCTGAAAGATCACTATGTGCTTGGGAAATGACAGCCATTGATGACCCTGCCCTAGTGCAAGACTTGTAGAGAGAGAGGGAAACCCATGCTAACCTTATAGAACGCCTTAGGAGCCTTGACTGCACTGTACACCAGGCGTGTACACACACTGATGCTGATAGATCAATCTGACTCCTGGCCAGGCTGGTTATGCCTCATGCCCAAGGCACCCTGGTGGCTGCCCTTAGTGGGAAAGATGGGACCCTACATAACACGCAGGAGATATAAATGCAATCTTCTGTACATACTAAACTAAACCTTATCAGGAGCACACTCATGACAAACCTTTCCAATTACAAAGCTTTGGAGGCTGTAATTTTACCACAGGTCCAGTGCGTACACCAGTGGGCCCTGCAGGCCCAATTACAGATATTAAAGAGTGTTAGTCCTGGCATCGTTTGGCATGATCTCCCCTAATCTTTGGGCTTCCGACCTCTGGTTTGGACCTTGTTTTGCTGGCTTAGGACTGTGAGCGCTTTACCACTGTGATGCAGTGACAAAGCGCTGTGCTTGTGATCTACATAATGGTGATTGGTGTATACATTATTGGCTGGTTTGAGTTGACTGTAAGTCCCTTGTACAGTGATAAGACATATACCTAGGGCACGTACCTCAAATGCTACTCTGTGGTCCTTCTGCACTAGTTGTGTCACCCACGGAGGTAGCTCTTCAAACGTACCACAGGTTTGTCAAGGCGGGCCTGTGTATGCAGGTTACTGTTACTCAAGTTGGCATTTAAAAGCTAATTGCCAAAGTTCTGCATGTCTATCGCTATATCTGAGTAATTGCTGGGGGCAACGTGCGGAGTGGGAAAGAGGTAGGGCATGTGCACATGTGCGCTACATGCCCTAATAGTGAATAACAATGAATGTGGTGTTCAGTACTGTGAGGCCTGCTTCTCACATTGATCAACATGGGGGCTTTGTGGTGAGGCTCGAGAGCTGGACTTCCTAATTGAAGAAGAGAAGCAATATGGTTTTTGGTATCGATGGATCAGTAATGGCAAATCCTCTCCGGCAGTGAAAGTGGATTTGACATTACTAATGTGGAAATGGCACTTTTGGAAAATGGGCATTTCTGTGCTCATGCCTCTCTGTGTGCCTCTAAGCCTTTCCCCAATCCACACCAGGGTGCTGGGGGATAGCTACTAAGGCCGGGCATTGGTAACTCTGCTCTACCAATGGAGTTTATTGAGTTGTGCCTACTTTGTGCTGTGTTGAGAACGTGGAGTTCAGGCAAAACTCCGACTCTGTGGTGGAGCAGAGTTAGCCGGCCCCTCCACCCTACCTAATGTAATTATAATTAATAAAAAGCACTTACCTGATGTGGCTGCCTCCTCCTTGCCATGGTCTCACTCTCCTTCCTTGTCTCACCATCCTTGTTGATGTATACCCCTACATTGTATGTCTTGCGTGTATCAGGATAGAGCTAAAGCAGGTAAGTGCCTTTTATTAATTATAATTACATTTAGAGAGTGGAGGGGAGCGGAGCGGAGTTTCTTTCCAACTCTGTAGAACTCCGCTTAATGCAACTATGCCAGCTCCGCCTGGGGCTAATATCTACGTCTGTGCATTCCTGATAGATGGCCATAAACTAGGGTACTCAAGGAAAACAGCAGGGATCCGACTCTGAGGGGCCTTCCCGGGATGGGTAAAATTGGCACCTGCATTCCAAGGACCAAGGTCCTGGCACCAATAAAAATATTGATCAAGCCACCCAGGATAGGATGGCAGAAAGGACTACATTTAAAGGGGCAGAGCAGTAAATGTTCCCTCATTGACCGAAGTGATTCAATAATGATATACTTCTTTTTTTTTATAATCCATTACAGAAGTACATTATTGTTAACCACAAAAAAATCATTTTTATTTTTTATTATTTCCACAAGATATTCCCTTTAAAAAAAATGTATCACTTATTTTCCTAAAGACAACTCATTTTATCTTGTGTATGTACCAAAAAAGTTATATTGCTTTTCATTGCTTTATCGTATCATTTAATAGTTTACACATGTCAATACATCATAGAAAAATCACCATACAATATATACATGATAAAAAGCACAGAATTATAGAAAACTATCAATTCATAAAAAATATGAACCCTGGATACACAACACACTCACAACAATCATACTATTACAACCTCACTCTCACTGAATTCACTCAAGCAATATCTGTACAAGAACGAGATCTTAATAACAAAGAAAAATCTAATTATGGGCGAATTTTGTGAATTCGCGATTCTCGAATTTGCGTATTCACGAATTCGCAATCCGCAAAATTCACGAACTTTCATGAATTTGCGGATTTTTTCTTTTTTTGTGTTCGCAAGGGTTTCTGCCAGTTCGCAAGGGTTTGTACCAGTTGGCAAACGCGAACTTGTCGGGTCGCAACGGTCGTGACCATGTTGTTTCTACTTCTGGTTTATCACAGCACCCTCTGTTTCACCACTGCCACCCTCTGGTTCACCCATGCCACCCTCTGGTACATCACTGCCACCCTCTGGTTCATCACTGTAGATTATGGGGGGTCAAGCACACCTGCCCTGATTCAACTGACATGAATTAATTTGGGGCTGATTAATGTATCACTGAATTTGAGCTGGCACCTGCTTCCTTAGCTGTAAGTGCTTCCTGATTAATGATGAGCTTGAACATTTGCACCTGCTAAGTGCTTTCAGTTTTGCAAAATTCGTTAGCACACCTGCCCTGCCTCAACTGACATGAATGAATTAGGAGTTGATTAATGTGTCACTGAATTTGAACTTCCAGTCTGGCACCTGCTTCCTTATCTGTAATTGCTTTCTGTTGCAGTGTAATTTTTTTTACAGGACCTTTGTGGCATACTTGTAGCTATTCTCTGAGCCTGCTGTGAGGGTCAGAGCAGGGTCATAGAATAGTTGCAAGTAGTCAACTGAACTCTGGAGTGGGCCCTCAGGAAGCACTACAGGGAATGGTTACTAATGATGAGCTTGAACTTTTGCACCTGCTGAGTGCTTTCAGTTTTGCAAAAATCGTTTTTCTGCAATTTCGCGGGGTTCGCGGGGTGCGTATTTGCGCGAGATCGAATCCGGAAGCTGTGAATTCGTGCGAATATGCGATTTGTTTTTTTGCGGCATGTTAGTTCGCGTGGTTTTGTGCGTTTTAGTGAGCCGCTTGTAGCGCAACGGCTCAAAAATACCCTAGCGGTCGAACATGGGCACGGCCATCTTGTTTGCGTGATGTATTTCCGTTTCCAGGCGCTATGTGTAATTTCGCAAAGTCTGCGGCTCGCTAGTACAAGTTTGCGTGTGATCGTGAGGAAAATCTCGCGTGAACTTACCCACGAGGTCGTGAACGGGCGCGGCCATCTTGTTTTTCATTCATTGCTATGGTTCTGGGCATGCTTTCTGTATCCTCTTTCAATCTCTGCCATCCTTTGCTTGATTGAAGTTTTTTTCGATCTATTTTACTTATTATCTATCTCTCTATTTTTATAGCTCTATATTTTTGTGTTTTCTGCTACTTTTGGTAAATGTTAAACTACTTTTTTAAACTCTTTTCTTTTCTTCTTCCCTATTCTATTTATTATTTATTATTTACCTTCCTTTCTGCCCAGACCATGGTAAATGGAGCCGGGAAGCAGCCCGAGAAGAGCAAGGGTCCCGCACCCCGTCCCCGGCTCCCGTGCGGGCGTTTGAGGGGGGAGCTAGTGATGCCATGGGAGATCTTTAGCGTGGAGGAGGAGGCCGCACTAGTGTTTTATGTCCAGTGCCGCCTCCAAAGGACCATCATGGCAGGCGGCAAGATCGCTAGCGGCTACGGGCTCCGGGAGCACCGGAAGCGGTGGGAGAAGGTGTGCCGGGCCATGTATCAACACTCTCGGGTCCGGCGCACCTACAACCAGGCCACCCACCATTGGACGGATCTCCTGGACTGGGAACACGACTTGCTCGACCTGCTCGGCATCGAGATCCCCGGGCTTGGTGAGTAGTAGTAGCTATATCATCACTACTCTGTTTTCTCCTGCTCTGTGTGTTATAATATTGATTTTTTTTTTTTTTACCAAGAGCAATAATGCTGCCGATTACATTGTAGGTAAATTATATTTCAAAATCTTCTGTGCATTTCAGGTGCACTGCTCTCCTTCTCAGTAGCTTTGCTACTAAGCTTAGGTACCACTATGCTTATTTGTTTTCGATTTTGTGTTCATTTCATTGGCCTGAGAAATTATGTATGAGTGTAGTTTAAAGAACTGCGTAATGCTAGACACTAAGGGGCAGATTTGCAATTACCGGCGCATCCTTGCAAAGTAGCAGGGATGCACCAGTAATTGTGCGCCACGCCACCACCACCCATGGTGTGCCGTATTTACAATGCGGCGCACCATGGGCTCAAAACGTCACCGAAGCGTTACGCATCTGTGCCGTAAATGCGGCGCATTGCTGGAGTTGCGTCGCAACGATGGCGCAGCTCCAGCAATGCTCTGGGGTGCCCTATCTCCCCAATGCTGCGTCAAGCCGTATGTCTGCTTCAAGCAGGCGCAGGGTTTGAGTCACGCATCATTGTCCTAAAAGTGACTGATTGAAATCTTGTTGATTTCCCTCAGCCACTTTTAGGATGCGTTCCTGCGCAGGAACGCCCTCCCTTGCGCCGGAACGCCCCTTGATGGCGCAGGGCTTTACAACGTGATGCATCTCCCATATGCGTCATGTTGTTAAATCGCCCACCATGGCGCCTCTTTTGTTATGCTTCTGCATCACAAAAGTCACGCAACAATGGAGCAAAAGAGCCGCAAGGGGCTTGTAAATCTGCCCCTACAGACTCAAGTCCACTCCTTCCTTTGTACACCTGGCAATAAGAAGAAATAGTGGTGGTGGATTGATAGTTTGAGTATTTTAATGACTGGTTAATGTAGTAGGAAACTTTTTAGTGCTGTCGCTGATCTGCAATCACGATGGACTTTGTCTGTCACTTCGCGTGCTGTGGACTGCTGCCTGCCAGTCCTAGGCAAACCTTTTTAGTAGTTTGTTTAGTGAGTTACATAACTTTCCAAGTCGACGGTCCGCAAATCAAGCAATACTAATATCGTAGTAGACCACATGAGATAGGTCAATATATCCCGTGGAATAGTTGTCTATTTGCTATTTCGCCAAAATATTTTGTTATTGTTCTTTTGAAATGTTTGATTTGGTTGACAACAACCATTCATGTTTTCGGGTCTTTCTTTCTTTCATGTTGTACATCAGCTCCCCCCAGGGGCAAGAGGACTGAGTAGGAGGGGGTATCGGCTGCTGCTGCTGAACAAGCCCAGGATCGGTCTGGCGTGGGCTCCTTTGCTGGCCCCGGTAAGTTTTAATTTTAATATAGAGTACCTATTTTTTCCAAGCGTCCCTCATTCGATTTTTTCTAAATCGTCTTTGATCTTCTTGTAGACTGTATCTAACTTCTTATCCTGCCTCTACTATGACTCACTGTGGTATTACTAGATTATTCTTATTAGTCTGTCTGTGCAGCTAACTAAGATTGCACATTTGGCAAAAGGTGTTAAACGAAACTCCCATTCTAGTCAGCAATAGCTCTATGCACTGAGTGCAGTCCTCTGGGATTCTCCATAATGTCTTTTCAAGTCTTCTAAATGTTTATGCTTTGACAATTACCAAAAATAAAAAGGTAAATGACCACCAAGAAAGAATAAGATACTACTTTACTTTTGGTTTGGATAGGAGGACAATCCATACTACTACTGTTGCAGGGACAAATCTGCACAAACAGAACTATGGACACTAAATAGTGCATTGTTTATCAATTATAATAGGCGCAAGAAGACTTTCTACATACCTCAGTGATATCAGACTTTGAAGAACCCCCAATCTCCTTACTGACTAGATAGTGTGGCAGAGTCATTTAGCTCCCGAATTCATCGATGATTGATCCCCAATGATGATTATCCAACGCAGGACAAGAGTACTGAGTCAGAGTCCAGAAGTGTCAGAGGCACGGACTCATGCTTGCAAATTGCAAAACCTTTTGCTCATTCACTCTTGACCAAAAACCACAGAGTTTATTTAAGTTTTAAAGCTTTATTGAAAGTAAAAATATTTATTAAAATCAAGCTTGTCATAAAACATAAACGATTGATTGAAAATGGAAAAGTGCTTATTGATTTATTTCACACATTTATTGTGGGGAGCCGAGCCATCACCTGGTTTGAGCTTTAATTTTTCTTTTTGGTGTTGAATCGTTGGTCACTCCGTCCTAGTGATGATGATTTGTTCTTAGAAGTGAAGCTTCTGTCTGTTATGAGAAAAATGGTGCGTGTTAAAAAGCAAGCATTCATTAGTTCTGCCAAAAAGTGCAGCAAGAAAACACCTTTCCCTGGAAAAAGGGACATTTTTACTTTAGAGTAGACAGTCACAAATTATTAGATTGGTTTCTGTATTCACATTTCTTCATTCCTAGACAAAATACTAGTGAGTGGTGTATGTCTATGACATCTAACATTCTTAAATGTACTTTGTAGGTGGAACATCTGGTGCTGGGCCCAGCGCGGAGGTGGAGGAGGACACTTCTCGGGAGGAGGCGGTGCAAGTGCCGGACGAAACTGCTGTGCGGGTTGCCACGGTAGTGGCGGACAGTGGTAAGCTCTTATATTCATTACTTATTGACATTGCAGACTGCATAGTCTGCTCTCTGCACGGGTGTAGTATATATGTTCTACAGTTAAGTTACTATACTGTTAAGCAGACTTTCAAATTTAGAACAAAGTTTTTATCAACCAGGTATTAGCCTCCTCTAAATTTACTTCAACTCAGCGGTGAATTTTTTTTCGAGAATCTAAATCAGATCTGAGATGAACTTGATGGATGGGATGAACGAAAAGCGAAAGAAGGGTGTAAGTAAGTGTGAAAGGACGAGCAAGTTAAAAGTAATGATGACTGACAAAGAAGTATGATACGTATTTGATTGGTGCCCGAGGTGGCTGAGAAGGAATATGATGCATGGCTGGGTGAAGGATGAAGCAAGGATGGGTGGAAGGAGAACAGCCTGGGTGGGTGAAACAGAAACTGTATGTGTGCGCAATATATGCTTTGGTTGAAATTCAAATGCAAGTCAAGCACGGATGTATGGCTTGCGGTTTCCGAAATAAAATTAAAAGGTTGTTTTCCCGTGAGAAAACATAAGGTTTGTCCAGATGAGAGACATGAAGAAGAATGATTGACATGTAGTTTGAATGGATGGATGCCTGGATCATGGTACTATCTGACTCTTAGATAGCATATGTGTATCTAGAGTGAGTAGACGGTCACTGGATGAACTAAGTGTTACTTTGAAGAGCATGTAACACTGCACCCGCACGTCCGTCCCAGTGTAGGAAAGGCAAGGAAAAGAAGTTGTAATTTTGTCCGAATACCACCATGAATAGTAGCAGTAGTTTGTATTGCAAGCACAGCATATATCTGGCTATTACGATGGCCATTCACTACCTCTGTTAATAAGTTTAGTAGAACTCGGTCATTCATGTGTGGATGTATCACTGTTCACTCAATAAATAGCAAAGCACCTAAAGTCATCCCATATGTAAGCAAATACATACCATGTGCAGTGATAGATAATTAGATTATTTATCTTCTTCATTTTCCTTTTCTAGTATTCATTGGCACTGTAGGGTGAAAGTTAAATTAATTAAGCAGTAGCCCTTGTAACAGAGTATTCTCAGTGCCACCTGTAATAGAAAAGTAAGAGCATCAGCACCTGCATGTACTGGACTGGTACAGTAACGCAAGTCTGTCTCACTCATCATGGCGGGCGTCTGTTTTTCTCGGGTGCAAGTTGACTGCTGTGGCATTTTGTCAGCTTGCAGAAGTTAACGTACCAATTTTGCTAAACAAGAGAGAAGAAGAAGAATAAGACTGGTGTACTGTCATAGTCGACTCTAATGGAGTGAGTCGATAGTGCTCGTAGAATTGATTCCTTAAACTCCCACTAATGTTAGAGCAAGGATGAAGAAGTGGGAGGTTAGATAGATACTGGCCACAATAGTTATGTACTGCGCTTGCAAGTTGCTAGTTCTACTGTGACACAACTTTCTGCTGAATCATTTTGTGTTAATCTTAAAGAGCATTGGTTACAGACTATGGGGGTCATTAGGATGGAGGATTTTCCGCATCCTCCGGGCCGGCGGAAGCCACCGCCGGCCCGGAGGATGCGGAAAATCCTCTGCGGACCCACCAGGACCCACCGCCACATTAGGATGGCTGGTGGGTCATGGTTTAGGTCCGCAGCTTTTCCGCCGCGGCTGGCTTACAACCGCGGCGGAAAAGCACTAAAATGGTGAAGGTGTCTCTTAGACACCTTCAGCCAGATTAGGATGTGCATGGAAACATGCTTTTCCGCGGCGGCTTTTCCGCCGTGGAAAAGCATGTGTAACTGCACTGCAGGGGCCCATTGCGGGCCCCCTAGGTCTAGTGGGGGGTGGGGGGTGCACATGGGGGGTACCTATGGTACCCCCCTGCATTTGCGTGCACAATGCAGCAGGCACCGCGCGGTGCCTGCCGCTTTGTGCACGCAAATGCTGTGCATGCATTTTTAACATTGCTGCGGGTGCAGCTTGAAGCTCCACCCGCAGCAATGTTAAAAATAGAGGATGTGACCGCCACCCTGGCGGTCACATCCTAATCTGCACAGAGGGAACGCCGCAGCCCATGCGGACGTTCCCTCATGCTCTGGGGTCGCGGACGGACTCAAGTCCGTCCGCGATCCTAATGACCCCCTAAGTCTTTCTTTCTTCCTATAGATGCTCCTTCCAAACCAACACGAAAGGAGCTGGCTAAAAGGGCTCGGCAACGGAGGCTGGATGCCACTGTCGCCGAATATCGGCGGCTGGCATCCCCAGGAGGAGGAGGACACGCAGAGTACGTCGACAACATCCACGGCGACACCTCAATCCTCCTCCGCGCTCCCAAGGTCAGCCAGTCAGAGCAGAAGGTCTCCAGCGGTACGGAGCTGGGGTACCGCAGCCACCGCCAAGCAGCAAAGAAATCAGCTGCCCCCCCACAGCAGGTGCAAGGCACGCGTGCACCGCCTTTCACTTAGGGTGTCCTACCTCGAGCAGGAGCTCCTCAACAACAAAACCCTGCTCGAGACCCTCCGCATGGAGCATGCCGAACTAGCCCGAAAAGTCAACAGCAGCCAGCAGTAGGAATAGACTGTCCCTTGCCCCTTTTTTAAAGACTTCTGGGGGGTGGGAATTGGGAGTTGGGTTTTCAACTTTTTTGGACTTAGTTTTCACGGACATTCGTTGGGGTTCGGGAGAGGGGTGGGTTGGGTCTTGCGGGAGATTATTTATGTTAGGAATATATAAATATACTTTAAAGTTTATTTTAGCATACGTGTTTTTTACTGCTTTTGAGGCTGGTGGGTGGGGGTTTAACAGTAAGTTTGTGTTCCTGAAACTTAAGTGGCATCTTGATTCAAGTTGTGTAAGTACTAATTGCCCAAATGTTTTCAAAACTAAGTGCCTCTCACAGAGTAAGTGAACTCAATAGTCCTAGGACCGTCAGTCTCTCGTTTCTCCTAATACTCCATTATACTACCTCCACCCAAACGCTTATCTTACCTGTAATTTGTGTTTGGAAATAGGGCTAGGCACAGGGCTGGCTGCACGAGAAATGGCGATTAAGGTTGGCAATCCTGGGCGGATGAAATGTCATCATTGCGGTGGTACTTGTGGTGTTACACAGTGGCAGTTGCAGCATCTGAAGAAAGAGAAAATTAAACCTTGTTTGTCCTTACCGTAGCATTAGAACCGTATGATAGAGAATATAGCAGGTGACAGTACACTAGAACAGTGCCACAATGTAGCCTAACAAATGGTAAAGTTTTGAAAGTATAACTAGTACTTGCGTTGAATTTCTTTGACATTGGCTACTACTACAAGAAATAGTACTGAAGGTGAAGGACACAGCAGCGTAAACATTTTCCACGTCTAGGAGGATGATGTTCTTGATGACCAATCAAGTTGATGGCGCACATGAAAATCTGCTTTCATTTGCCAATAGTAACTCAGTGTCAAGCTGAGTAAGAATATATCCTCGGATTCCTTCACCAGCCTGTTGCTATGACCTTATCCTCCCCAGCAAGTGTGTGGAATTATTGCTGTCATTTAGTCACACATCAATCAAAACCACACAGCCCGGGGAAAAGGGTTAGGGTTTGGAAAATGGATGGGAATGGGGGTGTTTGGGAAAGTTTTTTTGAGAGAAGAAAAAAAAAGCACAGCATGGACAAACAATAATTGAAGATAAACAAATCTTTGGGTACAAAGCTATCCATAAATCTTTTAAGTGACATAAAGGAAGTGCATGCACTACTGCATGCATGGTTACTGAAAAGTAAGTAGTACTTTCGACAACCGTGAATGAAAGAATGCGACAGTACAGGGCTGCAGTAATAATTATGCGTTTTCACTTGCCTATCTCTGCACTCAGAGAAACTCTTTGTACAATAAATTAGGTTTGAAAAATAGCAGAAGTAAAACCTATACAATGGCTGTAGGGATGAATTTAGAAGCAGAGATCAAAGAAATGCAGTCACACTCATAGAAGTTCACAGCAATAACATTACATAAAAGATAATTAGAAAAGAACGGATACTGTATCTGTATGTTGTCCTGTTGAATTTGGTAAGTTGCATGCATCCAACCATTCCTCTTATTAGCGAGACTCCTCCATTCCATCTGACGCTCTGTCCATCAATGTTGGTGACCAAAAGACACCCTGTCCACTGCCTGCCTGGCGGGTGCTGAATTGCGGCTCGCTAATGTGAAGCCTGACTTCATCCTTTTTTTCCCATTGCACAGGCTGAAACCCAGCCTGTAGTTATTGATGGAAAAAACAGGAAGTGATATTAGAACACCACCTAAATATAAGGTATGTACGCTGTGTAGTGCAAAAAGTCACACTTTGAGTTTCCTAATAGACAGTACAATATTTTTGAAAGTGCGTAATCTGTCTGAGTCTCCTTTTGAAGGATAAATAAGTATGGGCGAATTAATTTAGCGGATCTTTCCCTTCTAGCTAGGTGTACTGTAAACTATGTTTTAGAACAAAATTAGACCTTCCCAGCAGTGCTTCCAGACCCTTACTAAAGCCAGTCGCAAAAATGTAGAAGACCCCCAATCAGATCTCCAAAAACGAGGCCTAGTAGAAATTGGTGACAAAACGTACTTTGAAAGTAAAGTAGGCCCAAATCCCCCCTTACCCACCATGGATTGTATTCAAACCACTTGCAAGCAAGCAAAAGTATCCATACCCAGCATTGCTTCAAGACCCCCCCATAAACACCAGGAACCCCCACAAACAGCCCCCGAAAAAGTTAGAGTGAGCGAAATCTCAGAAAATGCAAAAACTTTTTCCCCAGAGATTGTCTCCAAAACACTTTCTTTCGGGTATTTGACCTTCCCAGCAATGGCCCCAGAACTGTCAACCCGGGAGAAAACAAGTGTAACCCCCCCAACAAGCCAAAAGGCAAAACCTGGGAAAAGCCACACTTCGAAAACTTTAGGCCTACCTGGAATTCAGTCCAAATGCGCTGTGCAGCTAGGCCCCAACTCCGCTTTTCCACCATGGATTTCCTGAAAAACAAATGCAATCAACATTAGACTGTGCCAGCAGTGCTCCCAGACCCCAAAACCCACCCACAAACACCTGGAACCCCCCAAACAGCACCTCAAAGACAAGCAAGTCAGCAAAAATGCAAAAAATATTTCGCCTCCGATTTTGTCCAAACTACTTTTATCCGGTATTAGACATTCCCAGCAATCGCCCCAGACCCGTCAACTCATCCGCAAAGAAGTAGAACACCCCCACAAGTGCAGAGTCTTTCTTCATTGGGCGTTATCCAGCCATCTGCTTTGAGGGAAATAGGAGTCTGGAGGAGGAGGATAGAGGAGCATGTACTTGTGAACTTGTGAACCTGAGGAATGCAGACTGCGGCACCTTCAAATCAATAAGCAAATAAGTGAAGACAGTTCTGCTGATGGGCTTGTTTTTATGATTAGGTGATTAAAGGTTTTTTTATATAGATTTTTCAAAACAAAGAAAGACAGACACACAGGAATAAAAGTGAATAAGGACGAAAAAGAAAGTTAGTGATTCATTGACTCATTTTCAGGGCTCGGTGTCAGGGAAGAAGAGCTCTTCCTCAAACTCTGCGAATTCAGGTGGAAGTAGGTCACCTAACAAAGAAGAACTTCCCTCATTTAAGTTGGTGTCCTCCTCGTCTTCATCCAGCATGCATTCTTGTATTTTGTAATCTGGTGGTATGAGGTGCTGATTCATCTTGATCATTGTTAACCTCTCTTTGTTTGGGCGAGAGGCGGGTCCTTTTGCAAGTTATAATGCCACCAGCAGCACTGAAAACACGTTCAGAAGACACGCTTGCGAGTGGGCAAGACAAGTAATTTATAGCCAGGTTGGAGATCTCTGGCCACAATTCTCTTTTCCCATGCCAAAACGCCAATGGGTCATCATGAACATAGACCTCTGTTGAGTCATTCAGATAGTCCTGCACCATCGACTCAAGGTTCTCCAGGGTTCCTCCACTTTGCTTACTTTTTGCTGGGACCATTTGAGAAGCAAACCCAAGCTGAGTTAGCCAATCCTCTTCTTCACACAATGTTACTGTTGTGTCTGGTGCAGATGATACGGTTGCTGGTGTTTTAATGGCTGAGAGGGAAAATCACTCACTTCTGCCACAGCCACAGATGCAGAAGTGGATTTTTTTGACTCCGGATGGCCTGCTGATGCTGATGTACTGCCTTTTCCTTCAATTTCCTGCTGTTCTCTTTCAAACCGACTGGCTGCCACAGCTAGCCAATGTTTGTACTTTGTAACATCTGCGTCATCAAAAGGAAAGAATACTCTGCCTGCCAATGCCTTTTTGTACCGTGGATCCAGAATAGTAGCACAAATGTAATGCTGTTCTGTGTGGATCTTTTGAAGACGTTCATCGCAAAGGAGGCGCTGTAATAACTTCTCCGCCAACTCAAATGCTTCTTCCTTTTTCCCTCTTTTTGAAACGTAGAAGACACCGCCTTCAGTTGGTGCTCTAGCATGCGCAACAATGGGATAGCTTTTCCCAAATTACAGTCCTCCCTGCTGACTGCACGCGTGAAGACCTCAAAAGGACAAAGCATGCCTGTCAGGCTTTTAACTAGCTTCCATTACTCCACCTGTATCCTCAGGTCCTTCATAGCTGTACCCTGTGTAAAGAAATACTGATCGAATACCGCATACTGCTCAAACAGATGCTCAAGCACGTAGAAGGTTGAGTTCCAACGTGTTACCACCTCCGGGATGAGTGCTTTCACTGGCAGTTTACGTTCATGTTGCAGGCACCTCAGCTGCTTCTGGGCCTTAAAAGAATGGTTGAAATGTGTGCACATTCTTTGGCAGGTGGTCAGTAACTCGCACACTGGACTTTCCTAACTCAAGAATTTTTTAACAACCAGGTTTATACAGTGCGCCAAACACGGCACTCTGAAATAGTTTCCCTTATCCATGGCCTAACTTCATTGGTGCCATTATCCGTGGAAACATAACCAATCATGCATTTTCTTGGAGACAGCCATTGAATGACCTTTGTGTTAAACTCATGAAAAATGTTTTCTCCTGTATGACTTTTCTCCATGGCAAACATGGCTAGTGTTGCATGTTTCTGAGCAGGTTTAAAAACTTTGTCCGTTTAGCTTTGCTTGAACCCCTGAAAAAGAGACCCAGTATGCAGTGATGCACATGTAATCAACAGCTTAGCAATTGGTCCACATGTCTGTTGTCAGATGTATAGTGTGAACAGCACTCTTCTGCAAAGCTGCCCCAATCACCTCCAGCTCATCTTCATGTAGTCCTGGAACCGCAACTCTGCCAAAATAAAACGGGCTAGGAACCTTACATTTAGGGCAGAGTGTTCCCACTAATTCAAGAAAACCAACCCCTTCCACAAAAGAAAAAGGGAGAAGGTCCAGCGCTAGCATTTTAGCCAGCTTAGTGTTATACAGACGCGTCATTGGGTGGTTGCATTCAAATGGCGCATCTGAAAACAACCTGCTTCTAATAGTGGGCTGGACCATTTTACGGGATGATGATGACTTCTTCGACCCAGTTATGCTCGGTGATGATGAACTTTTTCGCATTGGTGTCTCACTCTCTCCCACACTCTTAGTGTGGCTCATATATCTTGCAGGGGTTGTGCTCCTGACAGGGGTACTGGGTGTAAGTGAAGAAATGTTTGACGCTTCTTCCTCCTCACCATCATCAGATGAAACATCAATGGATACAGTTTGTTGACTTGCAATTTGGGCTGCCTTGATCTCCTTTAGGTGTGCATGCCATTTGACAGTGTGCTGTCTCTCAAGATGACCTCTCTGGCCTCCGGTACCATAGTTGGTACCAAGCTTACCACGACTAACTCGAAGCTTACAAATGGTACAAATGGCTATGTTTTCCCTTGTTGGGCTAACACTAAAGAAGTCCCAAACTGCGGACTTCCAATGTCTTTGGGGGGGCGGAAGAGGCGATACTGGGAATGCTAATGCCAGATGAAGTGGAGGATGTGTGTTGCCAAACTTTACTACGTTGTGCACTTGCAGCACCACTAATTGAGGAAATGGATGTCGAGGTGGATGGAGGTCCCTTCTGGTGAGAAAAGATGGAAGCGGTAGGTGGTGGTGTACTAGTTAACTGCATTGGTGGTGGTCCCATTCCCTCGTCGCCAACATCACGCTCAGCAGCATTTCGGGAAGGGGAAAAATGTCTGTTTGCTGTATGCCCGCTGAGCCTGGAGTGACATTTATGATGACTGTGTCGTCGTCGTGAGAGTCTTCATCAGCAGGAGTATACGCCACTTCTTGTTCAGCGTCATCATCACACTCCATAACTATGAGACTTTCGGGGGCCTTCCTTTTACGCTTAGCTACCTTTGTCAGATCATGGTGTGCCTCACTCTCAGACGGCTGTGGTGGTTCCCAATTTTTTCCATATCATCAGAAGGAAGGGTGCTTGAAGAAGATGTAGACACCATCCTTGATCTTTTTCTTGCTAGGGATCTGGAAGACAATGAATGAGCAGGAGGAGTGGCTTCCTCAAATGGTACCTCGGCTTGAATGTCGATTTCCTGATGTGCCCCTACTTCGGGAGGAACAACTATTGTGGGCACTTGTGCCGCTCCAGGCACCTCTGCTTGCGCATCTCCTTGCGCCGCCTCTCCTTCCACATGTACTTAGGCTTGTACTTGCACATGTGGTTGTTGTTGCGGCTGTGGTTGTTGAAAACTCGTCAGATGAGTTACAACAACCTGTGTTGATTGAGGGATGCTGCTACTTTCTTGCGATGAGCCAACATCACTGGTCGATGGTGATTGAACAACTATATTGGCTGCCTCTGCAGCACTCAAGGGCTTGGACTTAAGTTGGCGTGGTGGTGTGGCACTGAGCCCAATGAAGCGGGGCTGCTGCTCCCAGCTTGGTCCCCAGCAGACCCTGCTGCTGCTGCAGGCGTACTTTTTTTCCCAAAAAATGCGGCGCTCAGCACACCAGTCTCCTTGGTAAGTGGCGCCACTTGCTTCTTCTGCTCCTTACTGGCAACTTTCTTGCTTGAGGAGCTACAGGCAACTTTTTTCTGGGGCCACCTTCTTTAGATGTCAGAACAGCAGGCCTCAGTTGCACAAGTTGCAAAGTTGAGGCTGAAGATTCGTCTTTCTGCACCTAAAAGCAAACAAAGCCAGAGGAACATCAGTTAAATATATGTTGCATATGTAGCGCTTCAATTAATAGTTTGCAAGTAAGCATTTTTATTATACCCACCCCCCAAAATGGAAAGACCAATAAAATGCACCACTGACAAGTCCCCCTGGGCATAATGGATGAAAGCATGGCAGACTGGGTGCAGGCCTATGGCACAACAAAGCACACTGCCTGGCTTCAAAATGCCCCCTAGACACCCACCACATGGCCAGGCCCTGACTGTACCGGTCCTCAAAATGGCCCCCACCCACATGGACAGGCCCCATCAACACCCCGAAAACAAAAAAAAAATACACAAAAATCACCACAATCAAATGCCATCCATGCCCTCCATGATGTTTACATTAAAGAGACCCCACAAAAAGACTCAGCCCATGCACCACTGAGTACCCTGGGCAAATGGCCCCAACACCACCCCAAATAATTGAAAAATACACAAAAAAACACCACAATCCAATGCTATCCATGCCCTCCATGATGTTTACATTAAAGAGTACCAGTCCTCAAAATGGCCCCCACCCACATGGACAGGCCCCATCAACACCCCAAAAAATCGAAAAACACACAATAATCACCACAATCCAATGCAATCCATGCCCTCCATGATGTTTACATTAAAGAGACCCCACAGAAAGACTCAGTCCATGCACCACTGAGTACCCCTGGGCAAAAGGCCCCAACACCACCCCAAAAAAATCGAAAAACACACAAAAATCACCACGATCCAATGCCATCCATGCCCTCAATCATGTTCAAATTCAAAACACTCCACAGAAAGACTAGGCCCATGCACCACTGAGTATCCCAGGGCATAATGGATGAAAGCAAGGCACATTGGATGCAGGCCTATGGCACAAAGCACACTGCCTGGCTTCAAAATGGCCCCTAGACCCCGACCACATGGCCAGGCCCTGCCTGTACCAGTTCTCAAAATGGCCCCCACCCACATGGACAGGCCCCATCAACACCCCAAAAAATCGAAAAACACACAAAAATCACCACAATCAATGCCATCCATGCCCTCCATGATGTTTACATTTAAGAGAGCCCACAGAAAGACTCAGTCCATGCACCACTGAGCACCCCTGGGCAAAAGGCCCCAACACCACCCTAAAAAATTGGAAAGACACACAAAAATCACCACAATCCAATGCCATCCATGCCCTGACATACGCTCGACCCAATCTTCACCTCCAGCAAGCGCATCTCCTTCGATCACACCACAGCTCTCCATTGGACGGACCACAGCTGTGTTCACTTCAGCTACAAAACTACCTCGACCCACAACCCCCCACAACCGATTCCGCGAAGAAACTGGAACAAAATCACCACCGACCAACTCTTAACATCGCTCAAACAAAACCCTACCGCCCTCTCATCGGACCCAAACCAAGCTGTCACCAAACTCAAACAATGGATCACTCACAGCGTTGAAGAACTAGCTCCCTTGAAAAACCACCAAACCAAACAGGGTAGCAAAAAGGCCTCCTGGTTCAACGATGACCTTAAGAAATCCAAGAAACTATGCCATACTCTCTAGAAAACATGGAGAAAAAACCCAACCACTGACAGCCTGACCACCTTCAAGAACGCCACCCTCAAACACCACCAATTGATCCGATCCACCAAGAAATCAGCATTCAAGAATCGACTCGACAACAATGCCAAAAACAGTAAGGAACTATTCAACATCGTCAAAG
This sequence comes from Lissotriton vulgaris, assembly GCF_964263255.1. Taxonomy (NCBI): domain Eukaryota; kingdom Metazoa; phylum Chordata; class Amphibia; order Caudata; family Salamandridae; genus Lissotriton; species Lissotriton vulgaris. The sequence goes on along the minus strand of NW_028255035.1, from coordinate 1,087,396 downwards.
AATTTACCAACCCCACCGCAGCCTCAAACGACATTACTCCCTCCCAAGACCTCTGCGACTCGCTATCCTCTTTCTTCTACAACAAAATTGCCGACATACATAACAGCTTTGAGAACATTTCCAAAGAACACTCCACTCCACCCACCTCCGAGCCTAAACCTCCCTCTAACAACCTTAGCGCCTGGAACCCAATCACCAATGAAGACACCATCCGCCTAATGAACTCCATCCATTCAGGTTCGCCAACCGACCCCTGTCCCCACCACATCTTCAACAAAGCAGACTCCATCATCGCACCCATCTCCGTGATGTCATCAACTGCTCCTTCAACTCTGCTACCTTCCCAGAAAGCTGGAAACACGCCGAACTCAGCGCCCTCCTGAAGAAACCCACAGCAGACCCCTCTGAACTTAAGAACTACCGCCCCATCTCCCTCCTCCTATTCCCTGCCAAAGTCATTGAGAAAGCTGTCAATAGCCAGCTTGCCGCCTTCCTTGAATACAACAACTCCCTCGACTCCTAACAGTCCGGCTTTCGAGCCAAACAAAGCACCAAAACCGCCCTCATTGCAGCGACAGACGACATCCGAACACTTCTGGACAACGGAGGAACAGTTGCCCTCAACCTACTCGACCTCTCCGCCGCCTTCGACACAATCTGTCATAGCACCCTCATACAACGCCTCAGCAACATCGGCATACAAGGAAAAGCCTTGGACTGGATCATCTCGTTCCTCGCCGGGAGAACCCAAAGAGTCCGACTCCCCCCATTAAAATCAGAGGCCACCGAAGTCATCTGCGGAGTTCCACAAGGATCATCACTAAGTCCCACCCTCTTCAATGTTTACATGAGTCCCTCGCATCCATCGTGCGACAACACAACCTTAACATCATCTCTTACGCTGACGACACCCAGCTGATCCTTTCCCTCACCAAAGACCCTAACACCGCCAAAACCAATCTCCACGAAGGCATGAAAGAAGTAGCCGAATGGATGAAAAACAGCCGCCTAAAACTTAATTCAGACAAAACGGAAGTCCTCATCCTAGGATCATCCCCCTCTGCCTGGGACGACTCATGGTGGCCATCGGCCCTGGGCACAGCACCCATACCCACAGATCACGCACGTAACCTAAGCTTCATCCTAGACCCCTCCCTCTCGATGACCAGACAAGTCAACGCCATCTCTTCCTCTTGCTTCAAAGTACTTCGTATGCTCAAAAAAATCTTTCGCTGGATCCCCACCGAAACAAGAAAGACTGTCACCCACGCACTGATTACTAGCCGACTGGACTATGGAAACACCCCCTACGCCGGAACCACAGCCAAACTACAGAAAAAACTCCAACGCATCCAAAACGCCTCAGCCAGACTCATATTAGACATCCCACGCCAAGCTCACATCAACGGTCACCTAAAAGACCTCCACTGGCTTTCCGTCAACAAAAGAATAACGTTCCGTCTCCTCACCCACGCACACAAAGCCCTCTACAAAATAGGACCCGAATGTCTCAACACACGACTGTCCTTCTACACACCCACCCGCCAACTAAGATCCTCCAATCAAGCCCTCGCCGCAGTTCCGCGCATCCACAGATCCACCACGGGAGGAAGATCCTTCTCCTACTTGGCGGCCAAAACCTGGCATTCTCTCCCCACTCACCTCCGCCTTACACAGAACCACATTTCCTTCAGAAAGGAACTTAAAACCTGGCTATTCGATAAATAATGCACCCCCTCCCCAAGCGCCTTGAGACCCTCTGGGTGAGTAGTGCTCTATACAAATTCCTGCACTTGAACTTGAACTTGAACTCAATCATGTTCAAATTCAAGACACCCCACAGAAAGACTAGGCCCATGCACCACTGAGTAGCCCTGGGCATAATAGATGAAAGCAAGGCACATTGGATGCAGGCCTATGGCACAAAGCACACTGCCTGGCTTCAAAATGGCCCCTAGACCCCCACCACATGGCCAGGCCCTGCCTGTACCAGTCCTCAAAATGGCCCCCACCCACATGGACAGGCCCCATCAACACCCCAAAAAATCGAAAAACACGCAAAAATCACCACAATCCAATGCCATCCATGCCCTCCATGATGTTTACATTAAAGAGACCCCACAGAAAGACTCAGTCCATGCACCACTGAGTACCCCTGGGCAAAAGGCCCTAACACCACCCCAAAAAATCGAAAAACACACACAAATCACCACAATCCAATGCCATCCATGCCCTCAATCATGTTCAAATTCAAGACACCACAGAAAGACTAGGACAATGCACCACTGAGTACCCCTGGGCTTAATGGATGAAAGCAAGGCACATTGGATGCAGGCCTATGGCACAAAGGACACTGCCTGACTTCAAAATGGCCCCTAGACCCCCACCACATGGCCAGGCCCTGCGTGTACCAGTCCTCAAAATCGCCTCCACCCACATGGACAGGCCCCATCAACACCCCAAAAAATCAAACAACTCACAAAAATCACCACAATCCTATGCCATCCATGCCCTCAATCATGTTCAAATTCAAGACACCCCACAGAAAGACTAGGCCCATGTACCACTGAGTACCCCTGGGCATAATGGATGAAAGCAAGGCACATTGGATGCAGGCCTATGGCACAAAGCACACTGCCTGGGTTCAAAATGGCCCCTAGACCCCCACCACATGGCCAGGCCCTGCCTGTACCAGTCCTCAAAATGGCCCCCACCCACAATGACAGACCCCATCAACACCCCAAAAAATCGAAAAACACACAAAAATCACCACAATCCAATGCCATCCATGCCCTCCATGATGTTTACATTACAGAGACCCGACAGAAAGACTCAGTCCATGCACCACTAAGTACCCCTGGGCAAAAGGCCCCAACAACACCCCAAAAAATCGAAAAACACACACAAATCACCTCAATCCAATGCCATCCATGCCCTCCATGATGTTTACATTAAAGAGACCCCACAGAAAGACTCAGTTCATGCACCACTGAGTACCCCTGGGCAAAAGGCCCCAACAACAGCCCAAAAATCGAAAAACACACAAAAATCACCACAATCCAATGCCATCCATGCCCTCAATCATGTTGAAATTCAACAAAACAGTTTTTTTCATGCACCCATAACTAACACTGGTCCTACTGGATACTGTGGCTACCCACAATATATTTTATTTAATGTTCTGAAAAAGTTCCAAAATTGTATTTGCAGCAACTGTAATGGCCCAAACAAACTTACTTGTGAAATTTCTAATCCAAAAGTGATCCAAAGAAAGTCAAAAAGGCCTCAAATCCAAATATCCAGCAGCATCCACAAAAAGTAATCCTTCCAGGTCAAGATCCAAATCAAAGTGACCAGGACATGACCAAAGCACTGGGAGGAGCCTGCTGGAGAGGAAGAGGAAGTTGGAGACTGTGGGGCACTTCCTTCCTCCCACCCCTCCTCCCCCAAAATGGACTCCTTGCAAACAAAAATCATAATTTTCAGAAGGTTTATGCTGCCTGCTGGTGGATTTCTTGTACAGAATTGCAAATTTTGCAATTTCGCGAGTGCGAGATTGTTGCTGCCCACCACATCTACGAGTTCGCAATTGCGAACTCCCATGATGCTTGATCACGGGCCTTTATGACGTACTCGCGTTGACAAACTCTCGCTGTGCAAGGTAGCAAGCCGCGATGACGTAATGGCGGTCGACAAACTCCAGCGGGATCCCGCAGCAAGATCCAAAATGGCGCAGCACACGCAAAACATGGAGAAAGACAACACTGCAAACGCTGAATGATGGTAAGTGAACGCCGCGCGCCGCAATATTGTATTTGTCAAGAGCGACCATGCAAAAAAATCCGCTGCGCGCGAATTTGCGCATTTTCGGCAAATTATGGAGAGTTTGCAGATTAGGAATTTGCCGAAAATCCACAAATTCCGCGAGCGGGACAGATATTATGCCCATGCTTAGAAAAATCTCTGCCAAAGGGTAAATCTCAAATGCCAAGCATGAGATTCCGCACTAGGTCAGGTCGACACGCGTTTCGGTGGTAAAACGCCACCTTCCTCAGGACCCTTCCAGATTTGACCTTTCAATTCCCAAGGGACATGCTACAAGAAGAAGGACATTCTTTATACTTGATTATTTTCTCTTGAAACTGCTGTGGAACGTGAATACAGGATAAAGTCTGCTAGCCCAGAGAGCACTATGTAAGCTATCGAATGCTTATGCAAGGAGATATTTACTTCCTTCTAAGAAGTAGTATCCTTAGATATTTGAGGGCTTGAGCGTGCTTCCAGTAAGCTTTTACTTTAGAGCAGATATGTTCAATTGTCTTCAATTTATTTGTTCATGGCTTTTTTTCTCTAAATTCAACATATGGGTGACACCTTAAAAAGTACATGGTCCCGGCCTTATTCAAAAGCAGCTCGGGCCATCGTGTCCTTAAAACATGTAGTGAAATAGACATCCAGAGTAGAAAAAATGTAAAGGGGACCTGTGCATTTCAATGGTGGCCTTTTGACCTGATCCAATCTTCAAAGGCGATTGTCGGTATAACTACTGGGTTTCTGTCCTCAGGAGTTGAGACGAATTTGGGATTGGAACTATACTACGCTGGTTGGATGCTGAGACATCAATAAGAGGAACCATTGGGGCATGAGGGACTGCAACTGGATAATCCTCAGACTTGTTGTGGCCTGGGGCCTATTGTTCCCCAGGAAGGGGGCTATCACTTGGTGTATTTTGCCTGGATGTTGCTGGCCTGCAGGTAATTGCCAACTGTCTACCCCGGGTCCCTAGGCACTCTCTCCGAATGCCAATTGGTTGGCTTCTGTCCACGAGTTCCCAGAGACAGAAAGGATCTCCCCATTTCCATGAGATCGTAAGAACTGCACAGGGTGCTGTGGAAATGGGTGGAAGTCATCGTCGGGAGGACAAGGACCGTGCTAAAATTTGTAGTAGTCACACTGTGCAGAGGAGTGTGCTTGTAAAGATTAGCATCACTTGGGGTACCGTAACATGAGGAGTTCAAGCATACTGGGGAAGTTTGCCAAGTTCGAGGGACCCGAGCTTGCAACCATAAATCTGTGATAGCTTGCACTTCATTGTATGTTATGTCCAGGAGGTGTAGGGGGATGTTTGCCGAGTTTGTGGGACCCAAATCAGAAGCCTGAACTGTATCTGGCCTCCAGGTCAGGAAGACGGTAGTGCCTGACATTGCAGCATCCATCTAACGCCACCTCCTTCCCTCTTCCCGACCTACGCCACAAGGTAGTCTGTTGTTGGAAACATCGTGACTGGACTTGAGAATTCTTGTTGTGCCTTGCGTGCTCCCACATCTGTCTGCCTGGAGCAACTGCAGCTCGCACTTCTGCCATGGGTTAAACATTTCTCCAAATTGGAAGTGTGAGAGCTTAAGAAAACATTAACTTCCACTTGAGGTGGTCCCAACAATCTAATCAAAGTGTCGCCTATAAGTGTAACACGTATCATTGGCTGGCGGTAGACAGCTTGTGAGGTGTTATACTGGACCTTTGCAAGAAACCCACTAACAGCATTGTCAAAATTGCACACAGCTTGGAAGACTCTATGGGTCAACCATTACATGGCACAGAATGGCTCAAAGCCCTGAAATACCCCAGAAAATAATTTTGCAACCCTTAAGTCTGATCTGTCCAATTTTGTATTTTAGACAGGGCTTATTTGACCACCCCAATAACTAAACCAGATATACTCCTCTGTCTCAAATGAATGCCCCCATTGTAGCATAGGCCATGCTGATACAACCCATCTGCTTTGCACATGCAAAACACAGAAATTATTGAGCTTGCATCCAGTGGCAAAGTAAGCAAGGGAAACATATTGGAAACATCACAACCATGTCTGCTATGTTTGTTCGCCTGCCTTCAAAATAAAAAAACGACAGCCCGCTTCATGGACCTCAACCCCCTGCTCACAGAACGAGTGGTGGCAATGAGATGGAAATCACCACTACCCCCGTCCCTTTCACTATGGAAAATCAAACTCATTACATTAGTACAAGCCGCACCTGCGAAATGGTTCTACCTGTCTTTACCACACGTCATAACTACATGACTTTGACCACACAGCTCTGACGATGACACAAGGCCTCCTTAGATACCCCCCTACTCGTGTTAAACTCCAATGCCAACAATCTAGTTGGACATTAATCTCCATTAGCACCAGTCTTCTTCCATGCCATCTGTCGAGGTATTCTTGATTCTTTTGTTCTCCAAGTGCCCACATGCTCCCTATATGATGAGAATAGGAGTGAGTTTCCAGGTGGGGGCGAGTCTATGGGAGTGCTCTTGGGGGGCGGGGCCGACAGTTTCGATCTAACTAAACTCTTTTTTTTAATGTTCTTTCTGATCTTTACACCAAAAACAGCCACTGAAACTGTCATGAAACCAGCCTCCAGAGGTCTTGCCAATATCTCGGTTTTTATATGTATAAACGCTGCTTAATTGTGTGCAGGGACTTGACAACTGTCGGTTTATATTCCTGCAGTGTAACTGTAGGAGATTTAATTTAATTAAAAACATATCGTTCCATCCAATTTATTAGTGAATAACAGCTAAAGCAAGCCATGCATTACCAAGGCCCTGATGTATTCCTTCTTGCAAACCTCCCCAGCGCTCTCCTTTGATGGACTCTCCCATTTTAGGAATAATACTATCGCTGGCCGTACTTTTCAAGCATAGAGCACACATTGGATCAATATAAAACTAAGCCGCCTTCCTCCTCTCAGAAAGGATTTGTATTCATGCTTTAGAGCAGAAACAGAAATCAGATTTCATTGCAACAATTGAAACAAATAATAACACTTCCAGTAATAGTTTATATCTACGTAGCTGATTGCCTGGGTAGTTTGCACATAAGATTTAAAAATTCAAAACGAAATATGGAGTTATCTCTCCAGAGTTTTCTATCCTAAAGGTCACTGATTTCAAAAACATTTCCAATATAATATTGTATCATCTATTTTTGCTGAATAAAATATGACTTAAAGAATGAAATGAGTGCGTTTTCTTCATTTCAACAAAATTAAAGTACTGGAAGAAACACCACAGCGATATCAAATAACAAATGCACCATTTGTTGACAAAAAAGGATGCTACTGCACCTGACATTTCACCCATATCGATTTAGCAAGTTTGACATCACACAGCCTTTGACCTTGACTAAGTAACATTAAGTGCATGAGAGATCCTTAAATGAACAAAGAAGGAAAACCTAATTTCGAAGCTTTGCAGAAGAAGTTAAAGCAGTTAAAAGCAGATATGCAATGCCTAAATTGTTAGTGACTGAAGCATCTAATTAGGGGAAGTAAAATTCTTGTAAATTGCTTTTATGTACTCATGCACACTGTAAAAATAATAGTGTAAAATTACGCGTAATTGCTCACAATGCAAAATTGTTTTTTCGTGTTTTATTTTAGAGACACATTTTACGCTAGAAGAATGGTGGAGAAAACACAAGCATCAATACAGCAGCCACTTGCGTCCTGATCACTTGCATTGTTCCCATGTAATTGTGCTACATTTTTGCTGAGAATGCTAATTAGAAGATGTGGTCCAATAGCACAATTTCGTGAATTTTGTGCAACAAGCATTAAGTGAAATTACACAAGACTTACGCCCACGTAACAGAATTTTCACCTACACATAATACCAAGCTCGCTGCCATGGGTGACAGGTTGAGTCAGCTGTTTACTCAAAAACTGTTTTTATCCTGGGACTAGTGGATCAGTTCACGCAAGAGGTAACATGTACAGGTACGTGAGGAGTGGGATGACCGAAGGGAGACACCATGGCGAGTAGTAGGGAAGGCAGAACAGAAGGTAAGTGGTTCCCCCCCAAAATGTAACTCTTCAGAGTTTTTTTTTCTAAGTAGAACTACGCGGAGCAGCCCTATGCATATCCTGCCCAGGGTTACTTTATATGCAACGTCATGACGGCAGTAAACTGTGCACACAGGTAGTGTAGCGGCAGAGGCCTCAGACAGGTTTGAAAGGCCACTTTGGTGGGTGGCGCAAGCAGCGCTGCAAGCCCACCAGTAGCATTTAATTTACTGGCCCTGGGTATATGGGATACCACTGTACAAGGGACTGATAGGTAAATTAAACATTCCTAACAGGTGTAGACTAATCTTACCAAGTTTACAATAGAGAGCAGATGCACTTTTGCACTGATCAGTGGTTATAAGATGCCCAGGGTCAGAAAACCCCCAACAACAGGTCAGAAAAAATACAGGAGGGAGGCAAATAGTTCGGGGATGACCCTGCAGAAAGGGCCAAGTCCAAAACCATGGCAATGTAGAAAGCTCATCCTGTCCCATCGTAGGTACAGCAAGTCCATACTTGTTAGCAACACTTTGCACTTCGGTACTTGTGGATCTGCATACCTAAGGTAAAGTTAAACTACATGTATTTTCGTGTCCCTTCATGTTTAAAAGGGGTTATACAGTGTATTTAGAGGGATAGGAATGTCCACTGTTTACAACTGACTGATGGCAGTATTTTGTGTTTAAGGGTCTTATTTAGATTTGTATAGCTGATCCACCAGTCCACCAGTTTAGTGGAGGATATCCTCCTCTGACGTGGCAGAAGACCTCCTGCCCTACTTAAACATTTCTAAAGAGGTACAGATCTCTATGCTTTCAAAAGAGATGCCACAGTAGCTCTTCTGAAGCAACTGGAGCTCTGCTGACTGGACTCCATGTTTAAAATGCCCACTCAGCAAAGCTTTTTGTTTTTCAAAAATAAACTCCTTAAGCGGTACGTTATTATTGAAAAGCAAAATACGAAATGTCCCTTGCGTGCTGTTTTTTTCTCACAGCCTGTTAGGCTCATTGTCTCTATTTCCTGTTGTAAACCACCAAGCTTTCCCCGGTGGTCCAAACCAGAAAATATATTTAAAAGAACAGCTTTATAACAGGGTGGAATTTCTTTCATACCTTGAGAACCCATGGATAGACTGGTCATTGGCCAAACATTTCCAACAGTAGAGACTCTGGAAGCACCACTGTTGTAAAAAAGGTGCTTCCCCCGGCTTTAAATAAAGAGGGCGAACCACAAGATGGGCGGATGGGGCTTCTTCTAACTTTATTGTTGATGTCCTGCATTTGAAAAGCTCTAATTTAAGCCCCTTATTCATTGATGGGTTGACCCAAGGTAGAATGTGTTTTATTAAGTAATGATAATCAGGGCCACTGGAATTATGTGGCAGGGGTGAGTAAATTATGCGAAAAGAAAGACAAATTATGCAACATTATGCGTCATATTGTGTGATAGTATTTATTCATTTTTTTTACATTTTTTAACTTTTTAATACTGTCTGGGCATTAGTCGCACCTTAGTAGTACCAGTTTAACACCTAATATGGCAATAAGCTACAAAAAGGTGCCCAGTCAGCCCTAGCAAAGACCTTCCACTGCACAACAATACATGTCTCTGTGGCTTTACTAACTTTTGAAACGTTTGAGCTACAAATAATGTTTTTGTTGTTAAAATCTGCAGTTTATGCAGCACATAACGGATTATGTGATAATAATGGCAAATCTACAATTATGTGAAAATCACCGCAGCCGCACAATCGCATAATTCCAGTTGACCTGATGATAATTAAGATGACACTCCATGTCAACCCTTACCTTATGTTCTTATAGTCTATAAGTGCTTAGATGTAAAGTTCATATCCTGAAAAACAGAGAGAGCTAAGAACACAATGGCACATCACAAAGTCTGATTTTTCCAAATTAGTAGCATTAATTTAAGATGGGCAAATGCACATCACATTTACAGGATAACCATTGACTAAATGGTTCTTATTTATAGAAATACATTTATGGGCAAAATTAACTTTTGTATGCCTGACAGAAATCCACAAAGGGGTTCCTAGTGTACATTTACTAGTGAAGTATTCTTGCTCATGAATTTTGAAAAATCCACAGTAGCAAATCCTACTCAAGGGGTGGGGGTAGGCGTGCCAAGCAGCCACGGCCACTGCAGGCAAGAGCGGTGGGGCTGGCAGGCGGGGGATTTCGAGAGATGACCACAAGGGAAAAATAAATAAATAATTTCCTCTCGTGTTCGTTGTGATGACCTGTCTCTGTGTGTGGTCTGGTTCCATTAGCTGACTGTTGGTTGGGGCTGAATAAATACTACATGTTAACCTTATCCTGGATGAACTCTACTTTGTTACATTCGTCTCCTGAAATCCCTGACAGCCGGCCCCACCAACCTTACCTGCAGCAGCCGCGGCTGATGCCAAGGTATGGTTTGCCTGGAAATTTTGGGAAAACCCATAAACTTGTATATTTGTGAGCATTCCCAAACTCTTCCCTGACCCTTTTCTACTCTGGTAATGGTTTAGGACATACTTTGTCTTCCAGGATAGAAAGTGGACCAAAACACTTCAAGACTTTGCATGGGGCATTAGGGAACGGCTTTCTCCAGGGAAAAATGTTTTACCTCTGAAGATAAAAAAGTTCATTTGCATCCTGACACTATTACCCCTGTGTAGAGTTCAGGTCAAAGCCTACAGAACAATGTTTTCGCTCCCGCTCCACACCTCCCCGGCTCAAATAGGATTTACGTTTGGTCTGCAAAAACAAGACCTAGCCGGGGGCGTGGCTTCGAGGGCGAAGATGGCGGACGCAGCTCTGTAGAGCTCCTGCCGGCCCGATCTTTATCCGCTAATTTATCCTGGCCCTACCTCCTCTTCCCCCATCTCTGCTAGAGCAGGAGTTTGCTGGAGTCCGGAGGATCCCAGTGGTATGCTTCTTTGGGCTCCAGACGCCCGCTGGCGCGACCATCGAGGGCCGTCCATTCTGGGCCTACTTGCCGCGTGGCGAGCCGGGGCCTCGATTTCTCACCTGCCCGCTGGGGCGCCCTGAGGCCGGCTGGGCGTCATCCATCTTAGCCCGCGCCGTCGGGGCGGAGTCACTGGAGCCGAAGACAGGGGCTCGTGACCGTGCCCTGTGGAGTGGGGTCCTGGCACATCGGTGGTGTGGGCCAGAAGTGTATCCTGATCAACTCGCCCTGACTCTCTCGTGGGGCTGCGGCGTGCCCGGAGACGGAGGATCCAGCATTGGGCCCTCGCCTGGTGGTCCCGGCGCCTCGGTGGAGGGGGGGCCCCCCCACCCCAGGGTCTGCACTATCTCCCGACGACGTGGGGCGACCTGCACCTGTATTTATCCCACCTGCTGCTTGCTTCTGTGAGGTGACCCATAGCGGGTATTTTCCACCGGACTGCCCCACCGGCGGCCATGACGAGAGGCAGAGGCGGCCTCAACGCGGCCGCAACGGGACCCATCGACAAGTTCACCGGCCCAGGGAATGGTGCTGGGGCGGCCGGGGGGAGTCAGACGGCGGGCCCGGACAATGCAGCGCTGCTCACGGCCATCACGCAATCCCGTGACATGTTGGATGCGAAGATCGGCGCGGTGGGCGCCGACGTGATGTTGCTGCGCCAAGACCTCCGCAATGCGGTAGCTCGCATCACAGAGACAGAAACCAGGGTCACGACGGTGGAGGGCAATGTCGATGCCCTGAAGAAGAGGGTCGCCGATCTGGAGCAGACGCAGCGGGGCCTAGCGCTCCGGGTGGAGGACGCCGAAGGGCGGGCACGGCGAAATAATCTATGCTTTGTGGGCTTTCCGGAGGGATGCGAGAAGGGGCCTATGGACGTATTCCTTTCCTGGTGGCTGGAGAGCTGGCTGCCCCCAGACGTCCTGTCAAGCTGTTTTCTGGTAGAACGAGCCCACCGGGCCCTGACACAGAAGCCTCCGGCTGGGGAGCGGCCTCGCCCGATCATAGCCCGGATCCTGAATTACCACGATAGAGATGTCATCCTCCGGGAGGCGAGGCTCAAGGACACCCTGCTGTTCGATAATTGCAAAATTATGATCTTCCCGGACTATACAAAGTTGGTTCAACAGCAGCGGCACTCCTTTCTGGCGGCCAAGGCCAGGCTCCGGGGCCTAAAACTCCAATACTCATTGCTGTACCCGGCCCGCCTCCGTGTCATCTATAACTCGAGGACCCACTTCTTCGACACCCCGGAGGCTGTCTTTGCCTGGACTGACGAGGCGGTCCGGCTTCGCCCACATGTTCAGCCGGGGCTCCACTCAGGCTCTTCCCGCAGTTCATCTCAGGAGCGGGGCGATCAGCGGGCCAAGGGGAAGCGGCACCGCAAGTCCCGATCGAGGCGGAGGTCCCTGTCTCGGGACCCTCTTTTGGGGGACACACAGCCAGAGACGGATCATTCTGGCGGGGGGTCGTGACTCCTGTCCGCTGACCCTTGACTTCTACATCTCTGTTGGGGCCACCTGCTGCGACGGCGGATTGCTGCACAACGGTCCGGACCGGGTCTGGTGCAGTATTACTTGGCCTTTACAGGCCTAGCTGGGACTCCTGTGGACAAATGCACTGTATCTTGCGATGTTATTGCTGATGCTTATTGATGGGGGGGAGGGTGGGGCATGTTTTGTGGGCTGCCTCCTCCTATTGGGGTTGGGGAGGTTTTTTTAGGTGTGTGCTCGGTTGGTGCTAGGGGGTTAAGTGGGATCCATTGGCATGCCTAACTTTTGGTGCTCTGTTTTGTGCCTGAACTACCGTATGCCGCGAGAGGTACTTCATTGTTTCTTGAGGTATTGGGGTGGGGGTGGGGGGTCTGGGATGGTTTGGTGGCGTGTTGGGGGGGTTGGCATTGTGGGGGGTATGGGTATTGGGGTACTGTTCGTTGGCGTGCACGTGCTCTTTCTGACCTATGCTACTGTGGGGTTTGGGGCCAGGGGCCGGGGAGTGTGGGGTTGGATGTGTCGTGATGATGGCTGACGTCCCTCGCTTGGCGCCTACTGGCGCCTCCATGCATATTCTTAGCTGGAATGTCCGGGGTCTTTTGGATAAGATAAAACGGGGGGCGGTACTACGCTGGGCCAAAAGAGATCTTGCTGATGTGCTCATGCTCCAAGAAACACACATGCTGGGTACGAAGGCCCTCAGTCTCCAGCGCTTTGGCTTCCACCAGGTGTTCCAAGCCGGGTTTGCCAGGGGTTCCAGGGGGGTGGCCATTCTCATCCATAGGCGCCTGGCATACACCCACGAGCGTCAATGGCTTGACCCTCAGGGGCGCTTTGTGTTTATCCAAGGGAGAGTTGGTGCGGAGCCAGTGGTGTTTGGGTGTGTGTATGCTCCCCCCCCCTGCAATGGGCCTTGGCCGAGCGGTTATTTGCTTTATGGGCTGAACTCCCTGATTCCTTGGCGGTGATTGGCGGCGATTGGAACGATGTTGTGAATGTGGCTGTGGACCGGCAGCGGAGGCTTGGGGTGGCACCTGTCCCCCGTCCTACGCGGCTGGGCGCTATGTTGGATGTGCTGGGGTGGGCAGATGTATGGAGGCATATACATGCAGAGCGCCGCGAGTACACATACGTCTCAGCGGTTCATGGCTCCCTTTCGCGCCTGGACTATGTCTTCGTCCCGAGGGCTTACCTCGCCAGAGTGAAGGGGGCGGCAATACGGCCTTGCGGGCTCTCCGACCATTCCCCGGTGGCGGTCCAGATAGACCTACATAGACCGCGCCAGCCTTTCCGATGGCGGATGTCCACGTGGCATCTGCAGCGACCTGACTATTCCCAGCATCTTCGTGGCGCTATTGCCCAGTACTGGCAGGATAATCTTGATGTGGGGGTAGACGCGGTGACTGTCTGGGAAGCCATGAAACCCACACTGCGAGGTATTGATCTGGCTTGGTGCGCGTCGGCTCGCCGGGCACGGTTGGAGGGCATAGCCGTGGCGGCGGAGCGCGTGGAGGAACTAGAGGCTCGCCACAGAGATGCGGCGGATGACATCACCCTGCGACAGCTCCTGCAGGCGCAGCAAACACACTCTTCGGTCTTGTTGAATGAAGCTCGTCAGGCATGGCTGGCCACCCGTAGCCGGGTATATCAGTGGGGCGACAAATCATGCACGATGCTCCATCGGCTCTGTCAACAAACCCTGCAGCCCCTTACACTCCCAGGCCTCGTGGACGCTGCGGGTGAGGCTATTACAGACCCGGCCACCCTTGCCGCGAGCTTTGCGCACTATTATAGGTGTCAATATGCCTCCCGGGAAAACTCTCGCCCCCGCTGCCATCGCAGAATATCTTACATCAGCTGCTGTGTCTGATGAGGTGCGTGACGCTCTCGATCTCCCCCTGACAGCTGAGGAACTCGGGGACGCACTGGGTCAGTTGAACGTGGGCAAAGCACCTGGACCAAGCGGCTTCCCCAGTGAATTCTATAGAAAATTCCATCTGCAGCTCGGGCCACATTACCTGCGTGCATTGGAGATGGCGCGTGGGCAGGGCCGCCTCCCACCGGACTGGCGGCATGCCGAGATCGTTGTGCTCCAGAAGCCGGGAAGACCCCCAGACCGTCATGACTCCTACCGACCTATCTCCCTTATTAACTTCGAGGCCAAGCTTTTGGCCAAAGCACTCGCGAATCGCCTGCTTCCCCACATCACTGCCCTTGTTCATCCTGATCAGGCTGGCTTTATGCCACGCCGGGCGACGCGGCACAACATACGGCGGGCGCAGGCGGCGATTGATGCTATCGGTGCTTCAGAGGATCAGGCGGCATTGCTGCTGGCCGACATTGACAGCGCCTTTGATTCAGTCAGCTGGACCTTCCTCTTCACCCTTCTGCCGCTGCTGAACCTCGGCCCGGTCTTCATCTCATACATTCGCTTGCTCTACACAGAGGTTACTGCCTCGGTGCGGATCTCGGGGGCGGCCTCGGCACGATTCCCGGTGACCCGGGGCACACGTCAGGGGTGTCCACTTTCCCCCTATCTCTTTGCGCTGGCCATGGAGCCGCTGGCTGCCAGGGTCCGCACTGATGCGCTGTATCGGGGCTTCGTCTGGAGCGTGGACCACATGGACCGCATCGCCTTGTATGCGGACGATGTGCTATTCTTTATGACCGACCTTCAAAATACGGGCCCCCGGGTTCTGGAGTTGATGCAGGGCTTTGGTCAAGCGTCGACTCTTTGGGTGCTGGGCGGTGGTGCGGTGGACCTTCCATGGGCTGCGTCCCTTCGGATAGCAGTGGAGGGAGTGAAATACCTGGGAGTTTTCCTCTCTGCCTCGCCCACAGAGGCGTGGGGCCGGAACATTCAGCCGGTCTGGGACCGGGTCCAGCTGGACATCAAAACGTGGACACGTATGCCTCTTAACATTTACGGTCGGTCGGCCATTTTCAAAATGGTGGCCTTACCCCGTCTCCTTTACCAGCTGCAGAATCATCCCTACCCGATTGACCCGCAGTGGTTTCGCAGTGTTGATTCAGTGTTGGGCAGGTTCTTGTGGGCTGGAGGTGCCTCCAGAGTGGCGCTCCGTACGTGCTTCCTCTCTACTTACTGCGGCGGCTTGGCTACCGCGGATATGCTGTCCTACTATCAGGCCTCCCATCTCCTGGTGCTCAATGAGTGGTGGTATGGGGACCGCTGTGACCCGGCCTATGCCCTGGAGCACTATCTGATGGGCGACGCCTCCCTTCACACACTGCTGTATTCGGCCAGGAGGAGACGGTTTCTCCCGCGTGTTACTCAGGTAGTGTTTGCTGTTTGGCGGAGGGCCCTGCACCGAATGGGGTAGTGGGGTAAACTTACGGCGGAGACTCCGCTGTGGCGTAATGGCCTGCTGCCGGCGCTGGCGTCGCTGCAGGGCTTTGACGGCTGGGACGCAATAGGGGTTTCGTCCTTGGGGCATGTCCTCTCCGGCACCACTCTTAAATCCTTTCAGGAACTCAGCACTGAGTTCAACATGCCCAGGTCCCAGTTCTTTCGCTACCTCCAATTTCGACACGCTCTTACTCCTAGCCTGGTAGGGCTGGAACAGCTCCCAGACTTCAGTCCCGTGGAGGCAAAGCTGTTCATGGGTGACTTGGGTGACAAAAAAGTCTCCCAGATCTACCGCTCCTTGGTCACTCACTGCTCCCCCTCGCTCTCGACACTGAAGGCCTTATGGGAGGCCGATGTCGGCCCCTTGGACGAAGACGACTGGCGCGAGGCCCTTGAATCCCCCCGGGGGACTGCCATTGCAGTCCGCCTCCGCTTTATTCAATTCAAATATCTGCATCGAGCCTATTTCACGAGGGAGCGTCTGTGGCGGGCGGGCCTGATTGCAACCCCGGAATGCCTGAGGTGTGGTTCGGAGAGGGGCACCCTCCTTCATACTGTGTGGTCTTGTGAGCGGTTGACTCGGTTTTGGGCCGGGGTTTGGGATTGCCTGTCTTAGGTGCTGGGGTAGGAACTGCCCCGTACGCCTAGGTTGGGCCTTCTGCACGTTTTAGAAAATATTGGGGGCAACATCTACAAGCGCCACCTATTGCTGTTGGGGCTGGTGGTGGCAAAGAGGGACCTGGCGCAGGCCTGGAAGAGCGAGCGAGCCCCTCCCCTCAGTGCCTGGAAGGCGAGCCTGGACTTCATCATGGGACTGGAACAGCCAGTTTTCGAGGCTCGGGGTTGTCCCCGCAAACATTTCAAAATATGGAAACGGTGGGCGGACTATAGGGGCTTGCCCCTCGACCCTCCTATGGACATGGACGATGCACTACCTCAAGATGTGGACCCTGCACCCTAGGCCGTTGGCCGGCTCCACCTATGTACATCTTCTCTTATGGTTGACTTACGATCACGTGCACAGGGTTAGGGTGGGCAGTAGATGGGATTGGGGGGAGTTTTTTGGGGTAGGTGGGTGGGAGTGTTTCCTTTGTTTCTTCTTTTTGAAAATTCGCTATATACGTGGGGTTCGATGCTATGCCATTAATGTGCCTTTTCATACTCACTGTTGACAGTCTCCTCCTGATTGTGGAGGGCTGTGCTTGCACTTGATTGAACCTCTAATAAAAATGGTTTTGAAAAAAAAAAACAAGACCTAGCCAGGCACGGAGCATACATTATTTGCTGTCACAAACTCAGATCCGCCACCACAGAAACATTAAGGGGCAGATTTATGTTAACTGGCGCATCCCCAGGGATGCGCCAGTTAACGTGCGCCACAGTGCGCCACAGCTCCGCCAGCCATGGTGCGCCACATTTATAATGCGGCGCACCATGGTGCAAAAACGGCACAGATGCGTGACGCATCTGTGCCGGAAATGTGGCGCATTGCTGGAGTTGCGTCGCAAGCGCGACGCAGCTCCAGCAAGGCTCGGGGGTGCCCCATTTTAACAATGCTGCGTCAAGACCTACGCCTGCTTCAAGCAGGCGCAGGCTTTTGACGCAGCATTGGCTTAAAAGTGACTGAGTGAAATCTCATAGATTTCACTCAGCCACTTTTGCGAGGCGCACCTGCCCCGGTACGCCCACCCTGCGCCGGAACGCCCACAAGCGGCGCAGGGCTTTACAACGTGACGCATCTGCCTAGATGCGTCACGTTGTAAATCGTTCGTAGGGATGCGCCACGTTTACGCCGCCTTGCGTGACGCAACAGCGGCGTAAACGTGGCGCAAGGGCCTCATTAATCTGCCCCTAAATTCTTTAATATGGCAGGACATACAAGGCAGGGACGCCTCTCAGGCAAGAACTTACTTGCAGGTAGCTCTGGAAGTTACTAAACTCTCCGTGCCTTGGGACATGCAACTTGGGCACACCGCTTTAAAAAAATTTGTGTGGAAAAACGTTAAAACACTTTCCCTATTAGAGGACAAAGTTCTTTTTTCCTAAGGATCTCATGCATGGATGACCCTCAACACGTACAAAGTCTTGACACCACAAATATATTTTAGCCAGGGTTACCCAAAAGCAACAAAAATGAGGTTCCTGAAACACAGATTAGGGATTCTGCCAAGCACAGAGTATCTTACGCAATGGGTCAGGGCAGAGGGCAACGAGGTTTGCCCGCTTTGCGACTCGGACAATGGGGACATTCTCCGTGTCACTTGTCTTTGTGAAGAACTTCAACAAGCACGACAACTGCTCCTCAAGGACCATCTTAAGCAAAAAGGGATCAGCACCAGAAGGCAAGCGGTGCTCGCCTGCCTGACTGCTCAAAACACCAAACTGAACTGCAGATACGTCATATTCCTCGCGATGGTCGAGCAAAGAATTCCAAGACCGCTAAAACTGGGGATCAATAATGTAGACACAGGTTATCAAGCAGACTGTCAGAAGGAAGTAAGGGAACCCACTGTCCAATCTTTGTAAAAAGGTGCATCGACAGCCACACTGTTCTTTTATTTAATTATATGCAAAAAAATATTAACGGTTTTAAATCACGATATTTTATGATCCTTTTGTAACATGTTTTACACTGGTTTTAATTACCTATGCATAATAAACTTTACCTTACCTTACCTGTGTAGAGTTCTCAGCTATGGCGAATTCCATACGTGGGAGAGGGTGCTAATAGAAAATGTTGCATGACATTTCCAGAGGTATGCCTGGAAACCTGCGCCTGATGCAACTTTCCAGGTGTATCTCCAAGAATGTTTGTAAGCAGAAAAAATCCTGCAAATATATGCTCAGGAGGAAATGCAAATCCATGTCAATACTTTAGTGTGTTTTTTGGAGGAAAGGGGCCTTTCATGCAAATGTGTCTCATACAGTGGTCCTGCAAATCTAGAAGAGCTCCTTCTGTTGTGGACTTATGTTGAACAGCCGTGCACTAGTCAGGTTTCAAAATTAGGTTTAAAATTTATAATTTCTTATTTGAATTTTGAACACATTCGTTCATGAGCACTCTGCTTATTTCAAAACTTTACACTGACCGACATTGGACCAGGAACATAATTTAATCTATAGTAGCATTTTGTTGCACACTAATAAAACAACCGGAAGAGCAGTAATTATTATCACAGTTTCAGTTCTGTGAATAGTTTACTGCAATGTCCTAGGTCTGCATCCTGTCCAAGTAGAGACCACAATCCTAGTCAGGGTAAGTTAGATAAACAACCTAACCAAAATTCGCCCTCTGGTAGCTTGGCACGGAGCAGTCAGGCTTAATTTAAGAGGCAATGTGTAAAGTATTTGTGCAACACTTAAATTACAATAACACAGTGAAAACACCACAAAAACACTCCAAACCAGTTTAGAAAAATGAAACATATTTTTATGAGTTAAACAATACCAAAATGACAAACCTTCAATAAGTAGAACTTGAGGTATGAATTTTAAAAAAATGTACTGCAATATAGTGATAAAAAGCCAATAGCGCCTAGGTGTTCAATGAGGTCATGTTGGACCAGAGTAAATCCAAAGTTCAGGCTGACCACAATTGGGGGCAGTCTACCTACAGGACCCACACTGAAGAAGTACCTTGGATGGAGCCAGCATCGATGTAGAAGATTCAACGTGATGGTTCCAATCCAAGCATCGGGTAGATGCGTCATCGTCGAGCCTCACAGTAGGGTCCCGCATCGTCGCCGAACCCCTGATGATGCAGTTGCTGTGTCATGGTCAAGGCTCACAGTTGGATTTCGACTCATCATCCAGCAGTGCAGGGATGTATTCGAATCAGTGCTGCGCTGAAGGGCACTGCTGCAGTTACGATCAGAGCAAAGTCGGCACTGTGCTGATTTTTTGTGGAAAAACAGTTGCAGAATCCATTTTCAAGGCCCAGGACTAGATTGGCACCTCTTGGCAGGGAGGACTCACTTTTGGCAGAGTCCAGCAGCTGAAGCAGAGTTTAAGCAAGTTTTTGATGGCTCTGAGACTTCAGAGCAGGGGTTAAGTCAGCAAGCCCTTTGAGTTGCTTAAGTACTTGGAGGATGTACAGAGTCAGGTCCAGTCTTTCTCACTTCTAGGCAAGAGGGAGCAGGCAGGATTCTAACACAGCAAAGCAGTTCAGCAAATTGGCAGTCCCTCCTGGCAACACAGCTGTCCTTCTGCCTGGCAGAATGTCCACAGACCCAGAAGTATACTGAAATCATGGTGTCAGAGACTTCAAAAATATGCTTTAAGTGCACAAGGCAATGTCTTTCCTGCCCTGGCCCCTGAATACAGGCAGGGTTTGCAACTCTTTGCCTGGGGACAGGAACAGCCCTATTCAGGTGCAAGTGTCAACTCCTCCCTCTCATCCTGCCTCAGGATGAATCATCAACATGCACATGGCTGCTAAGTCACACCTACTCTGCCTTTGAGTGTGGCTGTCTAGAGGGAATGCAGAAAGCCAGCTATCACCCACCCCTGAAGTCTATTTCAGGGACAGGCTGAATGCACCAAATGGTTTAAGTAAGGAAATGCAAACTTTCTGAAAGTGGCATATTCAGAACTGCTATTTATGTGAGACCAGAGACACCAAATTTGATTTTCATATCTTGTCCTAATAGAAAAGTACACTTATAAAATGTTATAAGGCAGCCCCCATGTTAACCTGTGGGAGAGATTAACTATGCAGTGGCAAAAAACAAATTTAAGAGTATTTCACTACCAGGACATGTAAAATTTAAAAGTACATGCCCAACCTTACCTTTTAAATACACTCCACCCTTCTCTTGGGGCTGTATAGGGCCTACCTTGGGGATGACATATGCATTTAAATTGAAGGTTTGGGCCTGGTGAGAGGGTTAACTTGTCAGGTTGACATGACAGTTTAAAACTGCATATACAGGTTCTGCAATGGCAGCAAGAGACATGTTTAAAGGGGTCCTGAAGTTGTGGCACAATCAGTGCTGCAGCCCACTAGAAGCATTTAATTTGCAGGCCCTGTGCTTATTTAGTGCACTTTACTAGGGATTTATAAGTAAATTAAATATGCCAATAGCAGATAAGTCAATCTTATAATGTTTAGAGTGCAGAGCACAAACACTTTAGCATTGGTTATCAGTGGTAAAGTGACCCAAATCCTAAAGCCAGCACAAATGAAGTCAGCAAAACAGGAGGTCAGAAGGCAAAAAGTCAGGGGAAACTATACCAAGGAGGCCTGGTCTAACACCTACTATCTCTATTAAAACCCTGTTACTATATTCGTGAATATTGGGTTTTTTTATTACGCAGTAGGGAATGCATTTATCTTTCCTATCCTCAAATGCTAGTCATTTAATGTTTGGATTTCTCTAACAGCTGTTTATATTTTGTTGACTAGGACAATCCTCTCCTATATGATCAGTATTCTGAGTCAATGAAGCTGCTCATATGAAATCTGTGAAATAATAAGGTATTATTTTTTGTTGTGGTCTGGCAAAAATATCCATTTCTAAAGAACTCTGTCACCTATGGGTTTGGTCCATACTATATAAAACTTCTAATAAACACATAAACCAGGTTGTGATGGGAAAGAGAATGTGTATTAGGCAAAACACTGTATAGAATACTGCAAGTTAATATTTACATGACAGGTATTCACAATAAATTTCATATATTTACACTTCTAGGCATGGGATGATATTGTGATTTGCCCCAAATTACTACATTTATTCACTAGATGAAGCTAAGGTTAAAACAGAGAACCATATTCAGGAGAGTAGTTGCGTTGACCTTGCACCATGTAATGTGGTTACTGCAGCTTGTTTGATAGAGCTGGCTTTATACATGCGAACCAGCCTTTCATTCTGACTGACACTGGTCTTGGTTTTGTCATAAACACAGCGCCCTCGGCCGGGCCTCCCACTATTCAACTCACTTTGATTTACACGGTCATTTTAATTGTAAATTCGCGTCACACACTGGGGTTATCACTATTTCCCACACAAAATTCGGACTTTGTTTTTATTAAGTCACATGGGTTATAAGGTCCTAAACTTTATTGGTTTTTGTCATCACAATTGTTGAAGAGAAAAATAATTTTGTGCGAATCTGATATGCCAATTTCTAATGTTTTGTTTTCATTTCTTCTTCTTCCTTATTCTTGTTTTTTCTTGTTTATTTGTTGGCAAATTGTATAATCTGTTATTGGTATGCGGAATTAGCGTAGCCATTTAGACTAGGCAAAGGATCAATAGTCCTGAAGATGAACTCTGAATAAGTTGTAGTTCGAAACGTCGTCGACAGCATACACAAATGTCACTAATGTACTGAGATTCTGTATGTGCATATGTGTATTTTATGATTAGTCTGTTTATAATTCATGCCAATCAGACTACCTTTTGTTTTGCCTACATTTTATGTTGTATGTTCCTTCTCCTTGTGGAGTGTGTTTAGTCGGGCACCGGCTGGTGTCCCACTTACATTTTTTAAAGATTTTGATACAATTAATTATCCAATTAAATAAAACGGTCCGGCTGGACTTTAATGTAGAACTATTTAGTCTATATTTATTGAATTAATCCTGTTTGTTTAGGGACCACTGTCTCTGTTAAAAGTGGTGCACACATGGCACAACTCAAAAATAATATTTATGAAGTCACGCAAGGCCACTTTCTGAGGCTTTGAGTAGTTTTGTAAATCTGGAGTAATAACATGCTGCACAAATCACCTTCCATGAGTGTTGCGTGGGTATTGCCATGGATTGTGATACTTTTACCAGACTGGTAAACCTGGGCATGCACCAAAATGCTACGCCGTTCAAGGGGAGGTAACGTGGCAAAATATCTTTATTTCTCCTTGTTACTTCCTCTTTCTAGGTGTGATTGCGCACACATAGAAAAAGAAATATGCCTCATGGGATTGTTTTTCTGCCGGAAGGTGCCCCCACGTGCACAAAATCCATCCTACACGCAATGGAGGCACCCTTGTGTAATGGTGCATGGCCCTAGGCCCTCATTCACTATCAGTAATGACACAGACACAGATAGTGACGGAGTAGGACTGGCCAAGGGCACGTGCGCCCGGCCCTTTTTATTAGCAGCATCACAGGTCCTGGGATGCCTGTGCTGGATGGGTGTGGGGTGGGGTGTAGGCCAGCCCTCTAGGAGTGGCCGGTACATCAGAACAACTAGAACAGTGACCAGCAGGTCACTACACTTTGCACCTTGGCGCATGGGTGGCTGTGTGGGGCTAGGCAGCCCATTGTGCTCCAGCACTGGGGAGGGGAGAAGAATTGGCTGTATTTGGATAAACAGGGTGCATTCATGCCCTTTCCCTGTGATGCAGTGCAGCAGGTTGTTGTGTTGCTTTGTGTCAGTTTATATAAATATGGGCCAGAGTTTTCTGGGCTCTGCGACCAGAAATGTATCAAATCTACTCCATATTTGCTAGAAAATTGTTTTTCATTTGAAAAAATAAGTTTTCATGTAGATGAAAAAGTCTCAATAAGTTCCCCGGGGAGAACGGCTTCATGAAACATGTTCAGTTTTCTGCAACAAATCTGAAATAGAAACACAGCAGACAATAGCGGCTCCTCCGCTCAATTCCGCCATGAATACAGTGTGATTATGTTTCCTTCGTGCCATTATTCACAAAACACACCGCGCTGTATAAATCCACTGCTTTTGGAGGTGATATGCCCCCGGTCTACAGAGACAGCTCCCAGAGCTATTTCAAGTAATAATGGTATAGTTTGTTGGCCCTCTGCGGTTGATGTGCTGTGAGCTGATCACGTTAAATGTATCGAAATCAGAGCGTGAAAGCTCTCTGCGTAATTGGCGTGTTTTGAGCATTAGCGCTGTTGTTCAGATGCCTCGCAAAAAGCATCTTTTAATTCCATTTGATTTGCTGAAAGAGGGGTAAGGTAGTGTCAGCATCGACATGAAAAGGGCTTTCATCATCTTTCTAAACAAAGGGTAAAGGTCATGAGATAGCTGCAGTGATGTTAATGAATACGCCGCCTCTCTTATAAAGCCTCTTCGACTGTAAAATAAAATAGCGCATATTGGGTAGCTTTGATTACAACTTATTAACATAGCGGCAGAATTCTTCAGAGTTGTGGTTTACCTGGTATTCATAACAGCGAACGCATTACTCAGTCTTGTAAAATACTGTAACGGGACTGGAAAATCAAAGCAACCCTGGTAAAAATGCCTAAACAGGCTCCAACCACTCAATCAATCAATCAATCATCGTATTTATATAGCACACTACTTACCCAGAGGGTCTCAAGGCGCTGGGGGGGGGGATCTGCTACTGCTCGAACAACCAGGTCTTGAGTTGCTTCCTGAAAGCGAGGTGGTCCTGGGTCAGGCGGAGGTGGGTGGGGAGGGAGTTCCATGTCTTAGCGGCGAGGTAGGAGAAGGACCGTCCCCCTGTGGTGGCCCTGCGGATGCGGGGGACGGCGGCGAGGGCGTGGCTGGACGAACGAAGCTGGCGTTTGGGAGCGTAGAAGTTGAGGCGGCTGTTGAGGTATCCTGGGCCTTGGCTGTGTAGGGCTTTGTGTGCGTGGGTGAGGAGGCGGAAAGTGATTCTCTTGTTGACCGGGAGCCAATGCAGATCTCTCAGGTGTCCGGAGATATGGCTGCGACGGGGGATGTCCAGGATGAGTCGTGCTGAGGCGTTCTGGATCCGCTGGAGTCTCTTCTGGAGTTTGGCGGTGGTTCCGGCGTAGAGGGTGTTGCCGTAGTCCAGACGGCTGGTGACAAGGGCCTGGGTGACCGTCTTCCTGGTCTCGGTGGGGATCCACCGGAAGATCTTACGTAGCATGCGCAGGATATTGAAGCACGACGAGGAGACGGCGTTGACTTGTCTGGTCATGGAGAGGGAGGAGTTTCAGGATGAAGCCCAGGTTGCGTGCGTGGTCTGTTGGTTTGGGTTCACTGCCTAGGGCGGGGGGCCACCAGAAGTCATTCCAGGCGGAGGGTGAGGATCCCAGGATGAGGACTTCCGTCTTGTCCGAGTTCACCACTCCGTTCGTCTCCTCCCTTTTGTCTTTCTTTTTCCATCCACCCACTTTCTCTCCCTCCTTCTCTCTTCTTTCTCTCTTCTCCCTCTCTGTTCTCTTTCTCTCTACCTTCCTCCTCCCCCCTCTCTGTTTTGTTAAAGCCTCCAGATACCTGCTGCAATTATTGTCATGGAGATGGGTAAAGTGGCAGAGGCACCAGGAGTGGCCCTGGGCTTTCAAAACCACCCTCCAAAGGTTCCAGCGCACTTGGGAAATGCCCGTTCGAATAAAAGGCTTGTCTGGTCCTGTAGTGTACTGAGGTGTAGCACCATCCTTTTTTTTAATCATCTCTGTATTGCTAACAGCTGACTTCGGGCAGAGAGACTATCAATTAAAAGATTAAGGGCTATTTATACAAACCAAATTTGCTGTCGGAAACGGCCTGATTGGGCCGTTTTTGACTGCAAAAATGCTTTTCCATATGTACAAATGCCAAATTGCGACTCAATATATTGTTACTGGATTACTATTTGTTTGCCCAATTGGGTATTTGGAAGTGGTATGCTTAGGGCATCCTATCCACACACTGAATTGCAGAGCGATGTATGAACGTTTTGCGATCGAGTTATCGTTGCAAAACATTTAGGGCCTTATTTATGAAGCCCTGTGTCACATTTACGCTGCTCTTGCGTCACTTTTTGTGACGCTGCAGAGGAGTAAATAATGCACCATGTTGCTCCATATTTACGAAGTGACGCATCTAGGCCGATGCATCACTTCATAAACCCCTGTACAACATTATAGCTGCGTCAGATATAATGTATACAGGGTGGGTGTTGTCCAAGCATCAAAGCCTTGGAGAAGTGGCGCATTAAAATCTATAAGGATTCAGTGAGGGCTACTTCTAGGACACCATTGCGTCAAAAACCTAAGCCTCATGACAGGCATAAGGGTGACGCAGGCCCTTTCACATGGGGCTTGCCCCTTGCAAAAGGAGACATTGCTGGAGTTCATCTGTTTTCAGACACACCACAGCAATGCGTCACTTTTGTGCCTACAAATACGGCAGTAATATTGACGTATCTGTAACTCATTGCGACATGATGTGCTGTACTATAAATACGGCAAATCCATGGTGTCGCAAGGAGGGCACACTGAGAAGTATTGCATCGATGCTTTGTTGCAGTGATGCAACACTTCTCAAAAATAAGGGCCTTATTTTTTATCAACCACTAAAAGGTAGTGGTAGCCATTTGCAAATGGCCAGGGGACCTCAAAGGACCTCCTTACCCTTTGGGAATGTAAACAAAATAAATTAAGAGCAGACAGTAGTTCCATGGACCACTTCCTACACTTAAACAATGGAACTTTAACATTTCCATTTTTCGTTTTAAACATATACCTTTTCCCTTTAAGGTAAATGGGTTGCATTTAATAAAAAAGCAAAGTTTGCTTTATTAACAAGCCATCACAGTCCCTGTGATGGCTATTATTCCTAATGTGTCTCAAATTGTGACCTGCCTCATTAAGATTCATGAGGTAGGTCAACTTGTGACTCATAAAGAATTGCTGTTGAAAACTATATGCTTTAATTAGGAATTGTGATTTCCTAATTGTGATTCAGTAAGAATCACAATTAGGAAATCGCAATTCCTAAATGTTGAACAAGTGGCTCTAGGTTGGTATGTAGGATATCAAAAATATTGTGGCACAAAACTATTGTATCAAAAACACTGATAATGAAAAAATCTCTATTTAGGGCCTCATTTGGGGGATTTGCTTAGGGCAAGGCTTCTTGCTGCGCTGTCCTATACCAATGTGAAAGGGCAGGAATGCACCATATTTATGGACTATGGTGCATTTCTGTACTTTCCCCATGTGCTGGTGTATAATTTACTGCCTAGAGCCAACCTAGGCCCCCTTTTACCATGGTGCAAGGGTACCTCTGTTGCAGGCAGGTTTGTTTTTGTGCAGGAAGTAGCCCCTTCCTGCACAAAAACCATCCAGAGAAGCGTTTTCCTCTTTCCATTTGTGCCGCAGCACACATGGAAAGAAGAATAAATGAGAAAGAATACAAATATTTCTCTTCTTTTTGCCTGCTTTGGAGAGGGATAAGGTTTTGGCGGTTCCCAGCTTTACGTGATTAAGTAAATCTGGGACATCGTCAAAACTCATAGGTGTTGCATGGGAAAACCCACAGCAACCTCAATGACACAACTCTGTGGTGCAGAGTAAGGCAAAACAGTGCCTTTCACTGCTTTGTCTTACTTCATACCTATTAAGCCATTCAAAGGCATTAAGAATCACTTTCTGTTGCTTCATATTATGTTTGAGAGGATTGAACTACCGTTGCATTAAAAAAAGTGATGCTCCAATGGTGCAAACCTCTCAAAACAAAGTCCCTGATTTCTTAAAAATTATCTGACAAAAATATAGACAGCAACATTTTCAATAGTAAAAACGCTAATACATCTACTATCAAAACAAGGAAAACAACAACATAAGGCCTAATAACGATGTCAGGTGGACAAACCAACTGACCATTGGTCGGCAGTTTCGGCCCACCGAATTTTAATGCAACCGCCCAATGGGCAGTCAGAACCATCCATTTCCCAATGGCAGCTTCAGCGACCGGTGGAAAAGGTCTGCAGCACAAGCTACCATTGGGAAATGAATGTTTTCAAACATCCTTTCACAGAGTGGCAGGCCCCATGTGGTGCCTGCCACACTGTCCAGGGATGTTTAGGGGGGCACCATAGGTGCCCCCCAGGTCTCAAAGAAGAAAGGTCGGCATAAAAAGGCTTTAGGAAAGTGCCATCATAATCTCGACAGCAAAGCTGAGGCTTGCTCCGCCATCATTAGGGGATTATGGTGACTTCCGAAAGAGCATCGGAATCCTCCTGCAGCTTAACTTCGGCTGCCATCATCCTAATATGGTGGTCAGGTTGAAACCTACGATGTCGGGTGGAAAGCCTCCGACAGGTGGTTGAAGGCTTTCCACCCGACATACTAATCGGACCCAAAGTCTTTTTTTAATAATATCCTTTGCAGGATTTCAGTATGCACTACTTTTAAAATGCAAGGTATTAAGAGGTTGATTACGATGGTGGTCCAATCGTTTCAGGATCGTGATGGCCCAACAAAGAGGCAGCATTCGAGACCTCTGAATTATGATCCAACTTCCATGTAGGAGGTTGGAAACATGCCTTTTTTGCTTTGAGGTTTGGGCTGTAGCACAAGCCTCAATGCAAAAAGGCATGCTTAGAATAATCCCTGCTCCGCTTGCCAGGCACTTTTCATGGCATTTGGACTGCCATGAAAAGGCAAAGAGGACAGTGTAGGAAAGTAGGATCTGCTTTCTATGGTTACCCACACTTTTTGCTGTGTTTCAGTGTTTTTTCGAATTTAGTATGGCTGTGGCCCTGCTAATCAGGACCACAGCCTAGCTGGTCTCTCTCTAAATTGATACCATGTACTTTAGGTAAATACCAGATTGGTTACTGGGTCACCCTTATGAGTCCCTGTATATGGTACCTTAGGTACCCAGAGCATAGGTACCCCAGAGGCCTACCAGGGGCTGAAGCATGCATTGTGTTACCCTTGGTTAGCCTTCCAAACTGACACCACAGGTCTGCACTTGCAGCCTGGGTAGGTGGTGTAAGCACCCCTTACTTAGATATAGTATACCTGTATCTACCTTTACATAGAGACACATAGTAACCTATAAGTCACTCCTATGGCAGGCCTTGACAATCCTTAAGACAGAGTGCTTGGTTTTGTGTGAGAGGGTGCCCTAGCATGAGCTGAGCCACTCTGCAGCTTTCAGAAATATCTCTTTATAGCTGTTCTAAGATATAGCCATACAATATACTGCATTATAATCCTCTCAGTTAATGCTAACTTTGGTTTGGGTTTATCAAAACATGTTGTGTTTGGTGTCAAACCCTTTTTGAATACTATCCCCCACCAGTTCTGGGGGTGGGGGTAGAATTCCACCCTTCTAGAGGGAGAAGACATGTACACACTGGTGTACCCAGTTAAAGTTAAACAGTGCCCCTGCATCACAAAATGGATGCTGCTGCCACAGACACGAGTCTGCCCTCCTGCTGCAAGGACAAAACTCCGGCAGGGGAGGCCTGGACAATAGGTTTCCTGGCAAGGGAGGTGCTGGCACCACCCCCGACAGGCTTTAGTGTATTGGGGCAGGGTGGGTTGCATTCAGTGAATGCTTTTCAGACAATGCCTGGGGCGCACAAGGCGCTCCATGCATTTCCCAGTTCAAACTGTTTGCTGGGGCACTCATCCACAGCTCTGGCATGAAACTGGACAAAGGGGAAGGGGTGTAACCACCCCCTCCCCAGGTCCACCCATAAGTGGGACCCTAGAGTTAGTCCAACCCCTAAACTTACTATAAGAATAGAAACCCAGTCCCTTGGACTTTAGATGGAAAGGGGCGACCACTCGGTCCCCCCGAACGTATGGCAGAGTGCCTCGATCCCCCCGGGAAGACATTTTTGGGCGGGAGGCGCGTCTCGGCTGGTATGCCCGAAGCGGCGTAGCCGGGGCGCGCTTTTTCCCGCCCTTGAGTGGGCTGGCCTAGACACGGACGCCGCCGGCCACGCCCTCGGGGCAGGCAGGGGCGGGTTTACGCCCGCCCTGAAGATGGATAAAAAGAGACGCAAGACCAGAAGACATCCTCTTGTTCCTGTGCTCTGAAGCTGCACCTCCCCGCTGCACGTGAGCTCGAGACGGAACGAAGAGCCAATTTTGACCCACCCACCAGCCCCGGAGGACAGCTAGTTGTTTTAATAAAGTTGATCAGTTATTCTATTTTGTTTTTCAGGTTGTTTTTGGGTGTTATATTGATATTGAATGTGTAATAAAGATTGGTATAATGTTACAAGTTGGTGATTAAAGAATGTCGGATTTGAGGTCCATTTGGACACAGGTTTTTCGGTCATAGTGGCCAATGTAGTTTTGTTTAGTTAGCACTTGTCGTATTTATTTCGGTCAGGCGGTAGGCGGTAAGGTCATGATCGGTGAGCACTAATTGGAAGATCCCTATGAGTGGGCGTCACCCAACACGGATGGGAGCGCTCGGGGGAGGTGGCCTTTGGCCCCTCAACGGGGAGGCGGTCCCTTCTAAGGATGGGTCGCCGGAAGAAGAGGAAAGGCGGTCAAGGCCCCTTCCTGTGTAGGAGGGGTTACAGCCCCCTCCTGGGGAATTTCCCGGGGCCGGTGACATCTGCGACGGCAGATGCGGTAAGTTGTGTGGGGTTGGGGGGAGGTCTACGATACCTTCTAGATACCTCACACGAGTCTTCGAACGACCTTTAACTGGCGTCGAGTTGATAAGTGCCCCCGTCAAGACAAGGGAAATTGTAGTAGTTGCACGTGAGTACGCCTCAGTGCTGTCGCCCCTCCCAAGTGGGGGGGTATGTCTGGTTAGGGATCTTGACACCGGTTACGACCTTGCCGTTGGCCCTTAAACGTTAGGATGTACAATTTCAATATTTCAAGTAAATGTTTTGTAGGATGTTAGATCGGCTAGGAGAACCTCTGTATTAGAGAATCTGTTAAGGTTAGCCAAACATCGCAGTGTGGTATGAAATTGTACATTAATGTTTAAATGTTCTAATTTTTGTTTTAATAAATACGGCCGGGAGGGTCACTCCCTCCCACTTCCAAAAACTTCAAGAACCGTTTCCGGTTTCCCTCATTTGGGGATTGTGTTGAGAGGGGGTGGCGGGTATCTCAGCCATATTACCCTGGACGAAATCTGCAACATATATCTTGGACCTTCAACATTCCATATAGACTGGAAGATGGAAGAAATCTCCCTTGTGGTCAAGGAGTGACCACTCTGTTCAAACAGGTAACAAAAGCATCTTTGCCGGTCTACATTTTTGAGGCTCCCACCGGATCCCGAAGAATCTGCGACACAGAACACAGACTTCCAGACATCTCTGATGCTGATCCAAGATCCTAGCAAAGCTGAGACCTGTAGCTGACATGAGAGATGTGGGACCGGAACTCCTATACATCCTGCATTTTTCCAATGGCACCTACTTCCCAAAGTATCCTGAAGTTTTGCATTGGCGTATTTGAAGCCCCTGCCACGAGCACCTTTTGCACCAAAGTACAGAGGCCAGCACTCCACGAGTGACCCGTGAGTCCCCTTTCTTCACCACAGCTTGAGGTCCCTTCATGGTTCCTAGTCTATTGGCTAGTGAGCCCCCACAAAGGCTAATCCTGTGTTTTTTTAGCTTTCCTGATTGCCCCAGACGTGCTCTGACTCCCCTCCAAAGGAAGAGTCCCCCAGACCTTGCTGTTCTGAACCAAAGCTTATCTTGTCACCTTGCAAGGGTTGCTGTTGTCAAGGCTTGTTGGGTCCAATTCGGATTCTGACGCTGCAGCACTCGACATCCTTTGTGGGACAATATGAATCCAGGTCCTGGTTGTCATCGACACCTTCTGGTCCTCGTGGCTGAAGAGTCAAGCTTCACCTCTTTCATCTGAAAACACCCGACAATGGTTGGCATCTTCCTATCGCCTATCTGGTCACTGGCTAGTGACCCAGACTCTGTCCCCTCTGCTTTCAGGTTCTTCATATCTCTGATCCACCCTTGGACCCACCCGGACATTTTTCCTCTGGTCCCCTGCAGCATTTTTTCGCAGCTCTCCATTGGAATCGACGATGAAAGCCTACACCAAAAGACACTTATGCACCCGGCTTACCTGGGTGAGAAAACAAGAGTACTCCGGTGCTCCTGTGGGTCTTGACTCTCAAAGTGTCCTAGTCTAAAAGGGTTCCATCGTAGTTCACCTCTAAGTGCCCTTAATCTTTAAAATTGTAACTTGTTCGTTCTTCATAGAAAGTCAATGGTGATCCGCGGCTGTGTTTAGACACTGCACGCATCCCTACCTTGGGTGGTTCTGGTAGCCCCAGTGGTTTTACAGGCCCTAGGCCTGCTTTCTAACCCTCACATGGTTCTTATACCACTATTTCAGTATATGGTTTGTGAGGCTCTTATGGCATAAGGTATACTGTGCAACTTATCGTATGCTAATTAAGTTCCTTGTATTGTACTTTTACCTCTGACCTCATAAAGATTCTAGGGGTGTTGTGTTTAGATTAAATACATATATATTTGATATATACCTTGTGTGGGCTGCTTTCATTTGATCATTCAAAAGCTTATAACTGGTAAAACAACTTGCTTAACTCGCCTCTAAGTCTTAGCCTGAAGGCTGCTCTCCATAGCTACCACTAGGATAGCTTTCTATAAAGGTTGACTTTAAACCTACAATCAATAAGGGTCATTTGGACTGGTGCAAGGTGCCCACTAGAATAGTGGACATCATATGCCAGGCCAGCTTCTCACAGAGAGGTACATCGTGATCCTGATGGTATTACCTGTCTGACTGGAAAACCGGGCCTTATGGGCCTGGCGGCGCATGGCACGCCTTAAATCCTTGGGTTCACCTGCCTTGTCGAACAAAGACACAAGACAATCTGTTAAGCGTGGAAACCAGGTTTATTAGCTGCAGCCAAGCACAGTTATCCCAGAAGTTACACACAAGGTGGGTTCTGAGGAGACTGCCACTTCCATCCGTGGCGCACAATGTTTTATAGGAAACACATTTACAGAATTCACTCCTTACACATACAAAATGGACCAATGAAAAAAGTTGGAAAACAAGCTATTAAGTATCTCAAATACGCCCCTTTCTCAGACCCCGTGTGTTTACCCCTCCCAACAATTTAATCGGTGATGGTTGCAACAATCCAATTTGCAGGTGGCAGGACGTATTTGTGTGCCTCAAAGGATAGCTGTGTAACAAGAGAATACAAGGAAAGAATAGTGAAGGCCAGTCGGATAAGATAATATAAGGAAAGAATAGGAGAAGGCAAATAGTCAGTCGAGACGGGGATCAGTCAGCCCAGACATGGATTAACGAACTCGGCCAGATCCTGACATCGGTTTCATAAACAAGGGCAATGGAGTTATTCTTTAACTTAAAGGACACGCAGCAACTGGGAAAAGCAAAAACACTCCGTTCGCCGTATGGCCTGAGTGAGGGCAACACAAAATGGCGACGAGACACAAAATGGCGGCTAGATACGGAATAAAGTTAGAAATCAAAGAACCTCATGACCACCACCCCAACACAATCTCCGAACCTGTCGAAGGTAGCAGTCTTTCTCCCCAACCAGAGCGCTCCGAGCCCTAAATTGTAGAAAAGTGAACTCCACTTGAGGAAATATGTTTTAGTGCATATTTAATATTTAAATATATAAAAATTAAAATAATATATCTAATGAAAGTACATTTTTTATTGAAATTTATATTTTAAAATGTTATGAACAATAAAATTCAATCTATAATTTTAAAATATTCTTCACTTTAGATTACGATATATTTTCGACATCATTAACAATATAAGTATTGAAACTAAATTGCAACATTTATTGTATAAAACATTTTTATTTTAAATAAATTACTAATGAGAAAATATATTGTTTTAAAACAAATTTTAAATTAAATAACTTCAAAGCTTTTTAAAATGAATGCATTAAGTACAATTCGACAAACTTTTAAAAAGTAATAAAGGCAAAAGATTAATTAAAATAACAGTATAATTTGCGAAAATGACATTTACTATACTAGCACCAGTCCCACAAACATTAGGTAACGCTCATAAATACTAAAGACACCATTTTCCAGTCAGACGATCACGGGGATAGTGCATATAATGTAAGAGGCTCCAATCTAAAAACATTCATAAAAATGCAAATTTTAGGGAAGGTCATATTTTCTATTGTAACTGTAATCCCACTCACACAGATAAATTGCTTATATTATTAGGAGTCAAAATGAATATACTTAGGGCCTTATTACGAATTTTGCTGACCAGTGGTGGCAGTCCGACCACCGCCACACTTTGGGACTGCCTACAGTATTACGACTTTGGTGGTCGGACAGTCACGAGACTGCCAGCACCCCCAGGATCAAAGATCCCGCTGGGCTGGTGGTCTTTTACTGACAGGAATATGCTGGCAGAGCAGCACATGGCAACGCTGAGAATATTCTGAATTGCCATTTCCCCGCCCTTTTCATGGTGGTGAGCCCGCCATGAAAAGGGTGGTGGAATGGAAATGAAGGGGGCCCTAACTGGATCCGCTGCCAGATTTGGGCCTGGAGTGCTTGAGGGGGGACACATGTAGAGCCCCTCTGGATCTGCCACCCCTTCCTGCACAGTGTGTCATAAATGCCACACCATGCAGTAAGGTGCAGTCAGTGCTCTGACTGCGGTGGTCTGCATGAAAGGCTCTTCTATGAGCCTAGCAGACAGCCATGTCAGACTACTGCCGGACTGCCCGCCAGACAAGAATTTAACTCCTAATCTGGCCAGCAGTCATACCACGGCTTTGGCAGTCCAATAGCAGACAGCGCATAGCACCATCTGCTGTAGGACTGCCAAAGTCGTGATAAAGCCCTAACTCCAATCACAAACCCATGCTGGGTAAAGTCCATATATTGGAAAGCTATAAGATTTGGCATTCTAAATCTAATCCCACAATTATTAGGGGATTGTGCATATCTTGGGAAATTTGCGAAATTTACAAAAAATTATATGCCAACATTATTTCAATTTTTATACGTAAACAAATAACGTTATTAATTTAATTTGTCTTTTTCTATTGTTATTCTATTATTAAAATATTTTATTTTATTATTACAGTTCTATTTTTTAATTTAGGTATGGGGTTCATAGTTAAATTATAAGTGAACAAAATATATAAACCATTAACTAAAAAAATATTCAGAGACACTAACAAAACTTTGTACTATAATATTGTTTTATACTTTAGTTTGACTGTAAATGTATACATTCATTTTTATTGACCAATCATATTTTCAGAAATTTCACTGAAAGAGTTTATCAACTCATTAACATTACTACATCCACAAAATATAGCTTAATTAATAATCTAAAATATAGACAATAATCTACTCGATTCCCAACACTACCCTTCAACCATTCAAAAACATTTATGAACATTAATGAATAAAAACAAATAATAAAAGCCAACATTAGATATTTTGCAACATAAATGCATTAATTAAAAAATAAAGTAAATGATGACATTTTAAAAATACTACCTTTTAAATTAATTAAAACAATTAAAAAAAAAGATCTTCTCAATAAATCCCCAATAAAATCTACAACCCAGCAAATAAAATAAAATACGAAATAAAAATAAATAAAAAAGAAAACACAATTTTGCAAAAAAATCCACACAACATTAGATGTCTAAACTATAATCTACAAAGTTCGACCTTCTAGTAAACTATATGGTATATACCCAAATAATGTAGTACAACTGAATTCCGGTATTTAATTCTATGTCTGAGTTTTTTTTATCACTTTGTGCAACTCACAAGCTGGGCTCTCCATGCGGTTTCTATGGAAAATTATATTTTTCAATTAGGATACCATTTCCTCTGTATAGAGTTCTCCGTGCTGGACTTTCCACATTGGCAAAGTGGAATCTGCTGTGTAAGTGTAAATATTTTCCCATGGCGAAATCCCTTCCTCTACACCATCACCACATTGTGAGGGATTTCTGTTGTTTTACACCCTGGATGGGGCAAACACGGAAATGATAATGTGAAGAGTTTGTGAATGCCTACTTGTTTGAATGCTCACAAACCTCCAGGAGTAACCACGTCTTTGAACACCCAAGAGTGCTCTGAATCTCATTGGGATTTATGGTTGCAGAAATGTCTGCACCCTTAGAAGGTATTTTGCTTGCCAGGATCCCTTTTGTGAATTCCTGGCAGACATGACTGAGATGCATTTGGTTGTAGGTATTATTATGAAGAATACAACAAATATACTTGTCCCTGTGCTACGTCCTACAATAATTTTGCAGTCACAATGTTTTGACCACAATATTTTGGTAAATTGATATTTTAAGTTAATATTCTGGTGCACTTTAGACATGATAGGTAGCATTGTCATGACTTAAAATATAAATATAGGGGCATATTATCAAGGGGGTTATCTCCGCTTTTTTGGCTTTAAAAGCCAAGAAAGCGGAGATAAAATTATCTCCCTATTACCTAGCTGCCGCTAACACCGGTTAGCGACAGCTAGTAGGAGATAGCGACCATCTTGGGCCCCGCTTTGCATGTCACTGATATTTATCACTAATGACATGCAAAGTGGGCGTGCCAAGATGTTAGCGACTGGAAACAGTCGCTAACATCGCTATCTCCTATTACCAACTTTTGGAGATATTCGCGCTAAGCGCGAATATCTCCAAAAGCTAACACCTGCCCCTGAGCAGTTCCTAGCCATGTTATCCAATGGTAGGTGGATAACATGGCTAAGAGCATTAGCTCGGTAATGCATGAATATGGCTGACTTTACAGCGATATTCATGCATTTCGGCCGATTTTTATAGCTTAGGAGATAAACCTTGATAATAGCAAGGCTCCTAAGCGATAAAAATCGCCGCAGCTCGGCGATAAAAATATCGCCGCAAAACCAACATAGCGATAATTATCGCTAGTTGTTGGTAATGTGCCCCATAATTTTATTGAAGGGAAAGTTGTTAGGGCAAAAGTTCATCAGAATCTTGATGAACACTATGTTGAAGGCGGGGATATTGTCACTAGGGTATGGGCTTAATGTTGTCACTAGGGTATGAGCTCAACTTGCGTAGTTTGTTATAATTACGTGAAATTATAGCAAAACTATGTGGGATTGCTCAGAATTACGCATAACCTTCCATTTAGTGATATTTTCTTACTAGAAAATGCACCCTCGCGTCCAACGTAGACCTGATAATGCATTTTGTGCTCGGAAAATAGCACTAAATTCAACAGAACATGAACAGCCACAGCCAGCGAACACTCTGTACCTGTGTTTTTTGGTCGGCTTCCCCCCCCCCCAAAGTTATTCTAAATGACAAGAGTGGGCGTAAATGTGTCATTTTCAGAAATTGGTTGTCACAATAAAAGCACAATACTGTAAAAATTACTCTGATTACTCCGATTATTCTGGCATTATTACAATTTTGCAGAGGCCTAGTTGTCACATTCGATTAACATTATTTCAGAATCATCTTTCATGACCATCATATCATTATAAGAAAAAGGTTATCTGCCATCTGCTTCACCCCTCTCTTCCTCTAGAATTACCTCTTTTCTGTCACCTCTTTCTCTCTGATTTGGTTTGAACCAAGTGATGGGGATATTTCATTCTTCGACATCCCTACACTTTATAATTTTCATTTCCTTTTGACTTGTCTAAGAAAACTCTTCAGCTGTCTCCTGTGAGAGGATTCCTCTGATGTCCATGCTTTGGTTCAGAATCCTCCATGTTGGCATATTAGATGCCGTATATGATGTCGAGGTGCTTTAGCTGGTCCACATACTGTCATCGCCTTATGACCAACTGAGCCACAAATGCTCCACCCTAGACACACACACGTTTTTCTTATCTTTAGCAGCTCGGTACATCAGACTTAAAAAAGGGTGTAACTACTGTAAATCAACCATTTGTAGATTCTTGTGTGATTCTTGTTTAGTTTGCCTCTTTTTGAATATGCTTAATTTTTAGATTCGCATGCAAGTCAAGTCAAGTCAAGTCAGAAATTTGTATAGCACGCTACTCACCCAGAGGGTCTTAAGGCGCTTAAGGGAGAGGGGTTCGCTACTGATCGAACAGCCATGTCTTGAGTCGCTTTCTGAAGGAGAGGTGGTTCTGTGTAAGACGGAGGTGGGTGGGGAGGGAGTTCCAGGTCTTGGACGCTAAGTAGGAGAAGGATCTTCCTCCCATGGTGGCTCTTCGGATGCGTGGAATCACGGCGAGGGCTTGTTTGGATTATCGTAGTTGGCGGGTGGGGGTGTAAAATGTCAGGCGAGTGTTGAGGTATCTGGGTCCTAGGCCGTGAAGGGCCTTGCGTGCGTGGCTGAGGAGACGGAACGTGATTCTCTTGTTGACGGGGAGCCAGTGCAGGTCTCTCAGGTGGCTGGATATGTGGTTGTGGCGGGGTATGTCTAGGATGAGTCTAGCGGAGGCGTTCTGAATGCGTTGAAGTCTTTTCTGTAATTTGGCTGTGGTTCCGACGTAGAGGGTGTTTCCGTAAGTCCAGTCGGCTGGTGACAAGTGCTTGGGTGATCGTCTTCCTTGTTTCGGTGGGGATCCATTGGAAGATCTTTCGGAGCATGCGTAGGATGTTAAAACATGATGATGAGACGGCGTTGACTTGTCTGGTCATCGAGAGGGAGGAGTCTAGGATGAATCCCAAGTTGCGAGCATGGTCCGTTGGTTTGGGTGCGTTGCCTAGGGCCGGGGGCCACCATGAGTCGTCCCAGGCAGAGGGGGATGATCCTAGGATGAAGACTTCTGTCTTGTCTGAATTCAGTTTTAGACGGCTGTTCTTCATCCACTCGGCTACGTCTTTCATCCCTTCGTGTAGGTTGGTTTTGGCGGTGGTTGGGTCCTTGGTGAGGGAGAGGATCAGCTGGGTTTCGTCTGCATAGGAGATGATGTTGAGGTTGTGTTGGCGTGCGATGGATGCAAGGGGACTCATGTAGACGTTGAAGAGGGTGGGGCTAAGCGATGATCCTTGTGGTACGCCGCATATGACTTCAGTGGCCTCTGATCTGAAAGGGGGGAGGCAGACTCTCTGGGTTCTTCCGGTGAGGAACGAGATGATCCAATCCAAGGCCTTATCTTGTATCCCGACATTCTTGAGGCGTTGTACAAGGGTGCGGTGACAGACTGTGTCGAACGCTGCGGAGAGGTCCAGGAGAATGAGGGCCACTGTTTCCCTGTTGTCGAGCAGTGCCCGGATGTCGTCTGTGGCTGCAATGAGGGCGGTCTCGGTGCTGTGGTTGGCTCGGAAACTGGACTGTGAGGGGTCGAGGGAATTGTTAGACTCAAGGAAAGCAGCGAGCTGACTGTTGACGGTCTTCTCTATGACTTTGGTGGGGAATGGGAGGAGCGAGATGGGGCGGTAGTTCTTAAGCTCGTGGGGTCTGCTGTAGGTTTCTTCAGGAGGGCAATGAGTTCGGCATGTTTCCAGCTTTCCGGGAAGGTAGCGGTGTTGAAGGAGCAGTTGATGATGTCCCGGAGTAGGGGGGCGATAATGGAGTCGGCCTTGTTGAAGATGTGATGAGGGCATGGGTCGGTTGGCGATCCGGAGTGGATGAAGTTCATTGTGCGGATGGTGTCTTCAGTGCTGATCGGGGTCCAGCCGCGGAGGGTGGTGGTGGGGGCTTCGGTTCTGTGGTTGGGGGAGTGGTCAGGTCGCCGAAGCTGTTATGTATGTCAGTGATCTTGCTGTGGAAGAATGAGGCTAGAGAGTCGCGGAGGTCTTGAGAGGAAGTGATGTTGTTGCCGGCGCTGGGATTGGTGAGCTCTTGGACAATGCTGAAGAGTTCCTTGCTGTTGTGGGCGTTGTTGTCTAGTCGATCCAATAGGGCTTTGAGAGCCTCCGAAGATCCTTTTTATTTATATGGCAATACTCATTATCTATGTTGATAAGCTTCTAGGTCAAACGCTCCTGACCCAGTGCCCCGACTCTTTTATCGTCTTATGCAAAAAACAACAGATTTGAGGGTCCTTGTTAATGACTAAAGTCACATCCATGACCTTTCCTGGCCACTCTTCCCTTGGGTTCCATTTGGACCATTGCCTAAATTCTTCTCCCTCTTTGGCGAAGCTCTGTGTAAGTGATCAGGATTTGTTGGTCAGATGACAGTGGATGATTCTGTTATTGCCTTTTTCTGGACAGGTGATTCGACCAGCTCCATCCAGGTACAATTCTGCACTGGTTGGCTTAGTGGGGGTGGTTGGGTGTGGTAGAATAATCTTTTGGGCCAGAAGCAGAACTTGTTTCCCCATGTACGGAAGTTGCCAGGTGTGGGAATGGCTGTGCCCTGTGATATCAGGATTTCTTTCATCCAATCTCATTGGTTTTTCCAAAGCCTCCTCTAATCACACATGGTCTCTTCCCTCTTATGCTCTCAGGCGTTTCAATGCCAATCAGAAGCTCTATCCTTGTGCAACTGGTGGGGCTAGACCGCTCCCATGTTTCCAACGAGTTGCTAACTAGAAGTAAGCTGTAGGTTTAGCTGATGCTTCTTTGTAGGAGCCGCCACTTGAAGTGCTTCCCTTAAACCACAGCACAGACTGCAAATACCTGTTTACTACTGCATCGGCAAAATGCTCAGAAGTAGCAGCAAAGCTACATAGTTAAAATTATACAAAATTTTTACATAAATACGATGCTTGTTTTGTATTTTAACCTGTGTTATAAATTTAACTTTTCCAATTCCTAATTTGAAAGTCATCAAAATGTGCCTTGTTAGAAAAAAAACATGCATTGACACTAAATTGCCATAAAACAAACGAAACAAAGCTACTTTCTTCAGTCGCACATGGCTGATTGTGATCCTAATTATGCTCATTTCTAATCATGTAAGCAACTGTGTTTGTTCTCCTACCGTTATCGCATGGCAGGGATGCATAATGACACGATGCACCTCTTCCATTACTCTGCCTGCAGGAAGATTATTTAAGATTGCATTCAGCAGTTGCTCGCTGACCTTATTTTAATTGAAGTGGCTCATTATTCTGAATACATTGGTTGTGGCTCTAATGGTACTGATTGCGACTATTCTTGACCTTGAATGTTCTTTCGGTAGAGGTTCATTGCCCATTTGGATGAATAAATGCATATGTTGCCGAAAAGAACATGGGAGAGATTTCAGCATTTGATTCCAGAATGGGCGAGACAGCTGCAAGTTGATTTTAGTTACGGCTTCCTGTTACTCATTCACTCTCGATTCTGTAATCTCACAACCATAACTACCGGTATATGGGTTTTTGGTATTTTGGGATGCAAAATTACTGAAGAAATACATTCCTCTCACAACGGAATGGGAAATACAATGGCAACTAGTGTTTCTTCATTAGTTTGCATGAATGGTTGGGATGCCTGAAAGAATATGGATGAAATATATATATATATGTGTGTGTGTGCTCGTACGTAGAAAAACCCCAATCTAAGGCACTCCTTCACAGTGAAATAACCAATTTATTCACGATATCAGCGACAACACATTTAGCCTATGCAGCATTTCTCAAGGGCACGTTCAATCCACCTCTGAAAATAAATAGTGCAAACCAATCACCAATATAAAAGACATAGTTGACAGACTACGGGGCAGATTACGATGTTGTTTGTAAACTCTTCCAACTGAATCGTTTTCTGAATAGTTTTTGACTGAATCAGGTTCTGCGAGTCTGACTGACCGATTACGATGCATCCCAGCATTGTTTAATCAGACCCGCATTGACTTCAATGGGAGCCTGTGTTCCAAAAATAAACACAGGCTCCCATTGAAAAAAGGGGTAGTTGGGGAAAACCTTGCACACTGTGGCGAGCAGCCCATGGTGCCTGCCACATTGTGGATTGTTGAAAATTGGGGTCCCTTGGGTACCCCCATGGACCTCAACCCCTCGCTCTGAAACCATATTCATAGAGCTGTCAGATTTGGGCTGTCTGAATGCCTTTTGGAACCGAATCAGACAACCCGAATGGTTTCCAGGCATCATAATCGGTCAGTTGGAAAAGTGTACAATTGGGTCAGAAACATAGGTCCCGAATGGAATTCTGAGATTCCAAATCCCATTTGGAGCCTTTCCGAGCAACATCGTAATCGACCCCTATGTCAGAAAATGGATAAAAAAAAGTGACATTGACTGTAATAAAAAATGCAGTATCATCCATAGCGTGCTTGAAGCAAAATATGATTATAAGCAAACCATAATTGCACTTTTCATTACTAAACCTCATGCATGCAATTTAGACATATCTATCTCCAATTGCGTTTAATTAACATGATTCGATACATCACAAGGGATAGTTTGAATGTCATTTTCACCTCATGGGGAGCACTTAATGCCAATGCATAGAAAATCAGGAGAAAACAAATATCATATTTGATTCTCCCCAATACGGTTGTCATGATATTTGTAAAATGGAGAATCATTTATAGTGTGATTGTAGTGTGATTGTTACTATCAAAATGACTCGTGATAACATATGCAATAAAAACCACAAAAAAGCCCAAGTGGGCAAAATGTATGCTCATAACAGCCAGGTGGGCCGATGTGCAATCTACAGATTTTATGTGTATATGTCTCCATTGTAAAAACACAACCTTCAAAGAAATAGGACACGCTGCATTCATTAAAATCAATATCATATGTACGAAGATATAGCATAATGCATATAATTGATAGATAATGATTAATAAAAAGAAAACATATACAAGAAAATATAATAAGAAAAGATGTGAAATAAGCAGAAATAAAGAAGAAACATATTAAAAAAAATCATAGTGTCTAATAAGTATTTTATCATTCCCAATGAGGAATAAGATATATCATACATTCACTGTCTCAAACAGATGTATGGACAAGAGCAGGGAAGTACTATAACCTAAATATGTACAGTAAGTTCCTCATCTATATCTAGTCTATGTGAGACCTTTTTTATCCAGCTCAATGATTGGACGTGACTCTAGAATGCACAGAAACGTCTGTTGGTCTCCTCCCCTTGTTGGCTTGTCAGTCCTGTCAATAATGAAGAGTTTCAGGAGATCTGGGTTACTTTGGTGTTTCAATTGAAAATGTCTGGCAACAGGCTATGTTTCATCAAGATTTTTTATGGCACAATGATGTTCTAATATCCTCTTTTTAAGTGGGAAATGATTACTTCATATATGCCATAGCTTATAAGGACATTCCAATGCATAAACACAATAAAATGGCATGCATGTGATGAATCCTGTTGTGATAGTGTTTTCTCTTCCTGTGGGCAACTGGCGATTTATAAAAATCTCCTGGACTTTTAAAGGTACTCTTCTTTAGTAGATCTTTGAAAATTACTATCTATAAATGTGTCCCCAAATGATCTCACTTTCCTTTAAGTGGTACCCTCATTGCAGGGGGTTTGGCCAAATTAGGGCCTTGGGACCCCATCTCTCAGGGCCATTTTTCAAATTAAACGGTAGGGGGCATGTGCCCTCCCTCCCTGAGCCTTATTCGGCCCTGAAGACTGCATCCCCAAGGGCCACTACTGAAAATAAATGGGAGGTGGGACACCTTGCACTCTCTTCCCCAAGCCTTACTAAAACCTGGGGACCCCAGCTGTTTTAAAATTTATGGGCAGGAGGTGCATGTCCCCCAACCGAAAGCTTTATTAGGCACTGGAGACCCATGCCCCAGGGCCACTACTTAAAATACTCAAAGTAAAGGGGAGGAGGCCATGCAGCCCCCTCTGCAAGCCTTGTTATTCCCTGGGGATCCCATATCCCTGGGGCCGTTATTTTAACTAACGAGGAGGGGGCCACGTGGCTAGGCAGAGAAACAGATCAAACGTGTACTTTCAACGCAGAGGGAGCATTTTCAAATCTTACACCAGCTTGGAGCACACTTTTTGATTGCTCCCACATGGCAATTGAATAACCTATTTTTCTGCCTACACCAGTGAAGGCAGGGAAACCACTATGTCCCCGGGGTGGGTACCCCAGGACATAACTAGTGAGTTGTCTCTGGGAGATAGGGTTCTGGGCTATTAACACCTTCCGTGCGGCCCGATTTCCTCAGTGTGCTGGGCATTCCTTAACTGGGTGTGGTTGTGACGGAACCATTCCGTCATCAGCACAGCTCAACCGTGACTGATGATGGAATGGTTCAGTCACAAGCATCGAAGGGGTTAATGGCTCACATATGGGAGCTACACACGCTTCCCTTTAAAAATACACCAGACCCCAGAGGATGGGGTTCTCAGGGCCAAACGTGGCCTAGGGAGGGTGGCTGTGTGCCCCCCCCCCTCCCAAATGAAACATGAGGCATAAGGGGATGTGGTCCTCGGGGCCACAATCAACCTGTGGAGGGGGCCAAACTCACACTGATTCCCCAGAAAATAAACCCCTCTTCTCCAGGCCCTGACTCACCACAGGTGGGTTTTCGAACAAGCTCCCATGCATGTTTTTCTTTTCATTTTGCTGCAGATTTGCTTGAATTTATTTAAAAAAAATTTTTTTAGCTCCAGGCCAGGTCACTTTGGGACACTACCACAAGGCCTAGGGGGTCAGGGTATCCCGATCCTGCCCCTTATGTCTTTTTCTTAAAGTTTTTTAGGACTTGGAACAGAGTCCAGAGTCTTAAGATGGCTGCCACCACTTCAGCTTGAGATCTGTTGGTATCCGTGGAGGCTCTGTGTCCCTAGATATACAAAAGTTTTTATTTGTTAATTGCTCAAAAACTACTGGATGGATTTACACTAAAAAACAAAAGGCCCTCTTTCTAGATACACATCTAGCTTTCTGCCAAATTTGTGGAAATATATTCAGCGGTATACACCTGTTACAACGCAACTTTTACAACTACCTACTATTACAACGCAACTTTTACAACGCATACCATTACAACGCATTGCGCTGGGGGGCGCTCTAGGATAGGGAATAAGTATAATTTACTATCCAACACCTTCCCTAGTGTCCACGGGGACTGGAGTTAGAATAGTAAATTATACTTACCACTAT
Source organism: Lissotriton vulgaris (assembly GCF_964263255.1). NCBI lineage: Eukaryota > Metazoa > Chordata > Amphibia > Caudata > Salamandridae > Lissotriton > Lissotriton vulgaris. The sequence goes on along the minus strand of NW_028255035.1, from coordinate 1,043,066 downwards.
CCGGCACCTCAAAGCGCTATGCGTTGTAATGGTATGTGTTGTAATGGTCGCGTTGTAATAGTAGGTAGTTGTAATGGTATGCGTTGTAACATGGTACATCCTTCAGCGGTTAGGCTCTAGCTGTGTCTAAAGTTCCTATGGAAAATGAATGTGAAAAACGCGTTTTGAGACCCCCCCTTTTTTCTCAGCCCCTGCTTTACAGATCATCCCCAAACTTTCCATGCACAAACTAGTTAAAAATATAGTACAATATTGAATAGTTTCATAGAGATTGGTGAAACTGTGCCAAAGCTATTAGCAACACAAAAATATACATTTCCTACGGAGACATTATCCTAACTATAACTACCCAGTGGTGACAACCATACATATATATGTAGGTCGATCTGGAGCTTACCTATATAAACTTACTTTCACAACATTCTTGTCCTCTATACTTTTGACATATTATTTTGTCCTCATCAATATTTTAACCTCAATATTTTTTCTAACACCAACATTTCTCAAAATTGAACTATAAAATGTGTCCCTGGAAACATCTGCAATTGTTCATGTGGTAGTACTGTAAAACATTTTCAGGAATTTCTATTTTTGTGCATCATTAACAATGTGCACAAAGCATTTTCACACATGATTCTACATCTGTAGACTGAAATTATATATTTGATTTTGAAACATGTTTTCAGTGATGTGTTTTAGTTAGGCCACACTTTTGTGCAGTTATCATTTTAACTTTCATGGAAGTAATCTCTGTCACTCAGGTGTGCTGCCCCCGTGCACATCCTCTTCCCACAGTCTCCGCAGAACACAGTCAAGGTGATGTCTTAATAGTTTATTTTCGTTGTTAATGTTCTGTTCCCAGTGAAACTTCCACAGTTCAGAGGTAATTTGCAAGATGTAACCAAATCTTCAGTTTCTTCACAGGGATCTATTAATTTGAAGAAAGACTTATTCTCAATGTTTCTTGTTTGTTTAAACATCTCTGGATGACATTATCAAAGAGGGTGCTGAATATTTATTCAAGAAAATAGGATTGTGCTTAGGTGTTAAGAAGACGTTAATTTTCCGTGTGCTCTGATTTGCTGAAGTAATGATACATTTGCTCACACGATTGTGATTCTGCAAAAGTTCTGATTCTCTAATAAAACATTGTGTATAAAAACCCTCAAAGTTGGACGGGTGCCAGAAAACCTTCATATTTTACTAGGAATGCTGCACAATTTTTCCTGCTTTGATGCTCATTCGGACTTAATGTATGCTCTGACTTTTGCGTACTCTGTATAACTCTCCAAATGAGACCCTTCATGGCATTGACTCTGTATCACTTATTTTAGAATTTTGTAATAAACCCTTATGGTTGGGATACCCGACACCCCCTCTCAACACAATCCCCAAGAATGGGAAGACGGAAACGGTTCTGAACTTTTGGAAGGCGGGAGGGAGTTACCCTCCCGGCCGTATTTATTAAAAATATGAAACAAAATTAAAACATTAAAATAACAGTTTCATATCATGTGCAATTTCATTTACACATTACGATGTTCTTGGCTAACCTTAACACATCTCTAATACAAATGTTCTCCTAGCCGATACTAAAACATCCTGTAAATGCATTTCTCAAAATTGAAATTGTACATCCTAACATTACGGGCCAACGGCAAGGTCGTAACCGGTGTCAGATCCCTAATACCAGAACTCCCCCCTCACTTGTGAGGGGCGGGCGCACAGAGGACTGTACCTCTGTGCCAACTTCCAATTTCCCTTGTCTTAACGGGGGCCCCTGTTTACTCGACGCCATCTTAGTGGTCGTCCGAGGACTCGTGTGAGGTGTCTAGAAGGTAGCGTAGACCCCCCTCCCACCCCACACTGCTTACCACATCTGCCGTCGCAGATGTCCTGGCCCCGGGAAATTCCCAGGAGGGGCCCGTAGCCCCTCCTCCCCAGGGAGGGGCCTTGACCGCCTTCCCTTTCGGCGTCCCCATCCTTAGAAGGGGACCGCCTCCCCGTTTGAGGGGCCAATGGCCGCCTCCCCCCGGGCGCTCCCATCCATAATGGGTGACGCCCCACCTCTAGGTATCTTCCAATTACTGCTCACCGATCATGACCTTACCGCCACAGGCCGGATATTTGACCGGCTATCCGGACCCCCCACAAAACTCCTACTTAAAGGTCATGGCTGCACAAACTCTTCAACCAAGCTACGAAGTCTCCTATGAGTAAAGCATTCCCCTCCCGGGACAAATGGACCCCATCCTCCTGGTACATATGGTCCCCCCTGATACATCCATGAGGAATAGAATGCAATGTACATGTACGGAACAACCTACCAAGTTTGTTATTCACTTTCTTCACCGACTGATTTAAAGCTGACACAGAAATAGCCCCCCGCCACACCTTCCGCGGAATCATGTGGGACCATGCAATCGTGCACCCCGGAACCCTTCTCGCCAACCAACTTACTGTGGATAGTATTAATTCGAGAAGTACTCGTCGACCCGTGGTCACCAAATCATTGCCCCCAAGATGCACTATGATTACAGATGGCGGTGACCTTGTCCGCCCTAACAAACCCTCCATAATAGTTTGAAACTGGTCAATACAGAGCCCGCCCCTTCCGTAGAAGGTCACCCTGTACCCGTATTCCCCAGCCATGTGAATCATGTCACCTGCTTTGAATACGTCTGCGGCGCGCCTCACGTATGAGTGGCCGACGACCCACACCACTCTTGCCTCAGCCGGTGATCTTTGACCGCTGGTCCCTAGGTGTCGGGTCAACTGCACAGTCCGCCCCGCAAAGCCTGCTCGCGAAACTGTAAACCAAACAGAAAACAAGAAGCGTGAGTGCAAGACATTAACTTCACAACATGTGCAAACGCACATACCTTTTATAACAGTTTGAGGACCAACGTCCCAACCGCTTTACTTTTTCAACACTCAGACCCCTGGCTGTAGCCTCTGTAGCAGCCCCTATCCGGAAGGAATGGGTCCCAAAATCGCCCGGGTTCAAGCCCGCCGCTGCGATTGCCATTGTTAGCACCCGCTGAAACTGAAACCTAGTCAGTGGGGTGGCGTCGGTGTGCCTCAGCAAGCTTCCCCCCCATGATGCCGCCCTCTGCGCTAAATACTCCTCAACGCATGTTACTGGGCACATGGGGGATCCCGGAGTCTGCTGGACTACCACACTGTCCCCGATCGCTCCCTGATCGGTCTTGGACCTGGCAATTGAGACTACCATTGTCTCCCCCTTAATTTGAATGTGTTCTCGACACAGACCTCCCCCCGTATCCTGCTTGTTCCTCGCTACCAGTTCGCTTACCCGCATAGCCCCATGGAATGCTAATGCAAAAGCGGCCCGGAATAGCACCGTCTCTGATTGAGATGAACATGTTGCCGGGAGTACGGACAGTAACAGGGCCAACCTGTCTAAACCTATCGGGTGCCTCTCATCTACTCTGCGACCCTCAAGGCGTTGCCACCCACGCAGCGCCTTTTGTACCAGAAAGGATGATGTGGGGTCCTGGATGCCATGAGCCCGTGCCATGAAAGAAATGGCGGCCCGGTGCCTATTGGCCGTAGCCACTGATTTGCCTGCCTGATGTAACGATACCAGGAATTTCAGGACATACTCCTCCTGCCCCCAGTGCTCCCCCCTAGCTGAACCCAAAAAGGACCAATAAGAACGGAACGCCCCTTCATATGCCTTCCTTGTCCTGGGTGCTAGACTCTCTCCCACGAGGTTTTGTAATCCGGGGCACCGAGAGACCAGAGAGCTTCGGGAAATGGTGCCGCCACCGAGTCCGCTGAGGGCAGAAAAGCCCGGAAGGCCTGCATATGGGAACGAGAGAGCGCATCAGCTGCCTGGTTTAGTACCCCTGGCACGTGTCTTGCCCTAAAGTGGACGTTTAGTCTCATACATAGCAGGACAATTTCCTTCAGTAATCTCAAAATCCATTTGCAGCGTGCTGCCTGACTATTGATACACTCAACCACGGTCATATTATCAGACCAGAACACCACAGAGCGACCACGAAACCCCTCTGGCCAAGTTTCCAAGGCCACCAGAATGGGGAACAGCTCCAGAAACCCAATGTTACCAGTGAGTCCATTATCGTGCCACCACTCAGGCCAGATTCGTGCCGACCATTGATTGCCGAATATGGCACCAAAACCCACACTCCCCGCCGAGTCGGTCCACAACCCCAGTTCTTCCGAGGAAACAGGTGGATCGGTCCACACAACACGACCGTTGAAATCCGCCAGAAATGCCAGCCATATGCGCATATCCTGGCGAACCTCTGTTGACAGTCTTGTGCGGTGGTGCCCCTCTCTGAGGCCCACCATGGCTTGTGCGATCGAACGGGAAAAGGGGCGAGCCATCGGTATTACTCTCAGGGCAAAGTTAAGCTGACCCACAGCCTGTTGTAACTGATGGAGAGTTACTTTTCTTTTGCCGAGACATGTTTGTAGCGAGGCCCTGAATTTCATCACCTTTTCTTTGGGCAAGCGGAAGCACCCCTCTACAGAATCGAGCTCAATTCCCAGAAACTCGAGTGTAGTAGCTGGCCCTACCATCTTACCGGGTGCCAGCGGCACGCCAAACTCCTCCATAAGATTACAGAATTCCCTCAAGGCCTGTGCACATTCCATGTCCCCGGCTGCCCCCAGAAACAGAAAATCATCAAGATAATGCATAACATGTGTAAAGCCCGTGGCTCTTGTGAACGCCCATTGCAAAAAACTACTGAATTTCTCAAAATACGCACAAGAGATGGAGCAACCCATTGGCATACATTTATCCATGTAATAGCGTCCCTGAAACATATAACCTAGGAGACGCTGATCATCTGGGTGTACCGGGTGCAACCGGAACGCCGACTCGGTATCTGATTTAGCCATCAGCGCTTCGGGCCCTAGGCGATTCAAAATAGCGACGGCCTCATCAAAGGATGCGTACCGCACCGAACAAACTCCCGGGTCAATCGCATCGTTCACCGAAAGGCCCCTAGGAGCTGACAAATTATGTATTAACCTGAACTCCCCTGGGTCCTTTTTGGGGACCACTCCCAAAGGTGAACAAACAAAATTGCCAACTGGTGGTATGTCATATGGTCCGGCAACCCGACCTCGGGCCACTTCTTTCCCAATCTTTGCCTGTACCACCGCCGTATTCTGTTGAACCGATAGTTGGTTCTTACATTGTGCTTCCCCCTGAAAATCCCCCGCCGGGATGCGGAAACCATATGAGAAACCGTCCCGCAACACCCCGGCGGAGATATGATCAGGGTATTCGTTCAGCCAAGGGATCAGTGCCATGATATCAACCGGGGTAGGTAATGGCGCCCCTCGGTCTAATTTAGACCTGTTTGGCGCCTCCTCTACCTCCCGTATCACCAGTCTTGGCTCTGCACGTACTCTCGGGGTGCGAAGACTGCCCGCACCCTGCACACTCATGCCTGAACCTGCAAGATCCCTGTGGCCTAGAACACTTGCCCCTGTTAAAGCTCCAGCAGACCCCTTTCTTACCCGAGTTGCCATTATTCTTTGTGTTCTGATCACTGCTTGTAACCGCCCGAAAGGGCGCCCCCAAAGAATGGCGGGAAGGCTCAACCCCGTTTCCGCCTAAAGATGGCGACTTCGCCGTGCTCGACCTCTCAATTTTTTGCCAGGAAATGGAGTCGAAAGAATCCCACGTCAGGGATGAGTCGTGCTCCTTGGACTTACGAAATATGCTATCATAACAACACCATTGATTGCCCCCGTATGATTCATAAAATTCCATGATACGTGTCTGATAAACGGCTAATTCCACCAATAATTTGGGCCTACGTTCCCCCATAATTGCAGTGAACATTCCAAACGCTCTGGCCCAATTGGCGATCGTTTCATCTACTCTGAAACCCGCCATCTTTGCGCGCCATACACTAGGATGCAAAAACTCTTTCTGGTTTTTTACATGCTCAATCTCATAGTGATCGGTCAACAAGGAAAACATGTTCACATATTTATCCGCCCAAATCCTTTCTTTCACCTCAATCGGGATATGTTGAACGACTTTTTCCCTCCTTGAGGGTACCGATCCCTCCCCCGCCATCGGCAATGGCTGCTTACCTGAACCCGTAGCTGTGACCGCTGTCGCTGCCGAACCAACACCCGATACTGATTGTTCCACGGGAGCCTGCGGGGAAACAAGAGGACACGGTGCTTTCGCAGCATCTTTTGATTGCCGCAACTGCTTCATTATCGACCTGGCTTCTTCAGCCGTGGCCCCCTCATTCTCTCTGCCCAACCATGCCGCCAACTGGGCAGCCAGTTCAGGAGGCATATCTTCCTCGTTCACAGGAGTGACCACCACAGGGATCGGTTGTCCCGCGTTCGGGACCGGAACTGGGGCCTCGATCGGGGTGACTGGGTTCGCTGGAGGTGATTCTGGAACCGGGGCCTCCCCACCCGATGCCCCCTTCTTGGCCCTTCTACCTCTCCCGTTAGGGACTACTCCCGGCAATGCTGGTCCGATGACTCTCTTTGGTCCACCCGCACCATTCATTGCCGCCATCTGCTTCTTCATGTCCGCCATGTCCTTCATCAGCATACGAAGCATCTGGTCGGTTCCAACCCTCTTTCCGACCTTCTTGCCAGGCATCGTCCACGGATAATCCTCAAGGTCCTAGGTCAGGAAGCTTCGAACTCGCTGAAAGAAGAAACACAAAAATTAAATTCTCAAAATTGGCTCTTCGTTCCGTCTCGAGCTCACGTGCAACGGGGAGGTGCAGCTTCAGAGCACAGGAACAAGAGGATGCTTCCTTGGCTTGTTGCTCCTTTTATCCTTCTTCGGGCGGGCGTGGACCCTCCTCCAATCCGCCTCCGGGGCGTGGCCATCGGCGTAGGTGTCTAGGACAGCCCCCTCTTGGGCGGGAAAAGGCGCGCCCCGGCTACGCCGCTTCGGGCATACCAGCCGAGACTCGCCTCCCGCCCAAAATGGCTTCCCGGGGGGATCGGGGTACTCCACCATACGTTCGGGGGGACCGAGCGGTCGCCCCTTTCCATTAACTTTTCCTTGATCTCAAACTAATTATTCATTGGGCACACTCAATTAAATCAATTGTAATGTATTGTATTTTGATTAATTATGATGCTTTGGGAAGTGCCTTAATGCAGGGCCACGTTACCTTATCCCATCCAGTAATTGTGGGAGGTTTAATTGAGCTTAATTTTGAGGTGTTTACATTTTGTGGCACCACCCTCCCCAAACAAATATTTAGTTGCAGAGGATTACTGCACTTTAAAGAGCATCTCCTTTTGATATAGATAATCCCTCATTATGTCAAGTCTCTAGAAATAGAAGATTTTCCCTGTGGAGTTTTCATTATAGATATTTTGTCAAGAAATCCGACTTGCAATGATGTTCCTTAGCAATTTGGAATTTATGTATGAACAGGGCGAAATGATTCTGTTGATTGCAAGTGATTCTGGAGTGTCCTGGTATTCTGATATGATTTGAGTTGCATGCCACATTGTTATGCTATATGTGAGGCGTTTGGTTAAGCAGTGCTGATTTTGGGTTCAATTGGCCATTTGATCACTGTTGTTTTGATGTGCTATTCCTGTTTGTGATATTTTATTATGATGGTTTTGATTTATTATTGATTGGTTTGGTTATTCGATTTGTTTTAATCCAAGATCCTGCAATATTGTGGTTTACACATCTGCATAAGGTAGTGTGTTTTTTCGAGGCATTGCATACACACAGATAGGGGGTTCTGAATTAACAAGTTTTTCTTTACAGGAGATTGTGTGAATAATCTAGGCTGGTGTCCTTTGCTCATAGGTGCACCGGAGTAAATGCATTAGCCAGAGTACTTGGGGGTTGTAGAGTGGGGCCTGAGTCGAGCCTGTGTTAAAACATTGCTGTTCTTGATTCTATTGGTTGTGAGACCAGTTTTATTTTATGCTTGCCTTTTTTAAGATGAGCAAAGAAGGTTACTTTGTCGCATTATAGTAAGTGCAGTGAGAAAAGGCTTTGCACTTGTTTTCCTCAATCAAGGAGAAACTGTGCTGTAATTGTTTAGTCAGCTGGGAAACTGCTGTAATAGTTTGATCAATGACAAAATTGGGCTGCGATTAGTTGTTGTTGGCTATTTTATTTTGTGTGATTCTTAGATCTATCTAAGCAAAAATTATGGGTGCTGTGTTGAAAAAGCCCAATGTTTCTGTATACTGCTGTCAGAGGGAACATCTGCATGTGAAATTATGATGGGCATTGGATTTTATAGGTGTACCTGGGTTTCTGAATGGCATGAGAATATTGCTTCTAATAAAGACTTACATTTGCCTTTAGAGGGCACATTTACCATTAGAAAGATTTCCTGAAGCAAACTATGAATGACAGAAAGTCACTACCTAGGGCCACACAGTTTGAGGTGCTGAAAAAATGCCACTGAGTTGCCACCAGGAAATGACCAATCAAGTAAAAAACTAATTTAGATAACGGTAAGAAAACAAATTGGATTGACAGGAAAGGATGCAATGGAGAGGGTGTGAGTCAAAAGATGACAAACGGAAATCTAATGAGCAAGAAAAACAGAATCATGATTCAGATGAGGAAGATCATTTTCTAAACAACCTTTTGAATTCCAGACCGTCTCCATATAATGATAGGGTACAACAATAAGGTACTGGTCCTGGTCCTAGTGGAGTCCCAGAATTGGGTTCAGATGGAGATAGTATAGGTATGCCAAATACAGGCATCAGTCACATCTGTCATTGAGAACACAATAGCGAGTGCCCCACCTGAGACTGCAATGGTAGTATTACTAAGTATTAATACAACTGCTTCTCTAGTGGTATCGCCTAAAGAGAGAGTTAGTGATGTTAGACTTTGAAAATTTTCATTTGGAGACATTTCGAGCACGAAAATTACTTTAAACAGATTATTGACAGAACATGTTGTTGAAATCACATATTGGATCAAAGACACAAGAAGATGCGAGAACGCAGCACACAATAGATTGGAAGAAATGGCTGATGAGTGCGAGGTTGACTTCAGCAAGATGAAAAATGTGAGAAAGAATTACAACATTGATTTAACTCTTGATGAAATAAAGGAATTGGGCTAAGGGCTCACATTAAAGATCTAACTGAAAAAACAAGAGACTTGAGTGACTTGAAGAAATACAGAAAATGTGGAATAGAGTGGCTGCAAAAGGAAAGAAACAGGGCCAGAAAGAAATGTGAAGGGGTCAGTTAGTGATTCAGAAGCAGGGAAAATTTGGAATTTCCATTATGCTGTGGTCTGCTTTGAATTCATATTTTTGAATTATGGTTCCTAGTGACTTGTAGTCTGAATATACAATTGCTGTTGATTAGCGACACAAAGAACCAGGTAGGGTTGCACCTAAAATTGATGAGGTAGCTAGTAATTATAGATAGATAACTGAGCATCTAAAAAGGAAGGTTCCTGAGCATCTAAAAAGGAAGGTTCCTGAAAAGGATGTTAACTGGGTGAAGAGTTTCAGAACTTAAAGAGTCAGTGCATGTTTAACATGAGAGGTTTATGCATATTTTTAAGAAACACAGTGGAGTCGAAGATCCCAAGAAATATGGTGTTAGAGGGTTCAGCTCTGCTTTTGTGTGGGGACTACATCCGGAGCTTAGTAATCAGATACAGCAAAGTGAAATGTGCTGGCAGATGAAGGGTATAGATGACAATTTGAAGCTTGCCAAATACTGCGGTGATTAGTTTGATGCAAGATATAACAAAATCAGAGAGAAGTTGATGGTCACTTGAACAAAGCAATTTGAGAGGAGTGCTGGGAATCAATGGATAGGTTTTGATTTGGGTTAGTGCAATTTGGAAATGCTGGAATGAATGGGTCCTAAATAGAGATACAAAGTCGTGGAAGAGGGACGGTGAACAATTCTGGAATGAATGCAAGCATTGAGATGTTGAAGAACACTACTTATCATTTCTGTGGTAGCATCAGGCCCTAGCAGTGAAAATGTTAACAAAAATCAGATAAAATTCAGAATTTATTTGTTACCCGGATGCAGAAAGACAAAGCTGCAGCAGTTCTCCAGCCCCTGTCACCCAAAAGCCAGACATGCAATATACAAACCTACCAAGGGCACCCTGGATGGTTAGACAAGAAAATACCTACTTTCTAAACGTGGTATTTCTAAACACAGAATGTAGAAAATCACCCTCACTAAAAGATGCATTTTAACATTCTGAGTTCAGGCATACTAAACTTTATTTTTTACCTCGTTCCCAGGGCCAGGTATGTTTATAAGATGTTATGAACAAACTTCCATTCTTTCCTATGGGAACAGGTAGCCCTGTAATAGTGAAAAACGAAATTGGCAGTAATTCACTATCAGGGCATGCCACACACATCAGGGCATGTCCTTTAACAGACAATGCACCCTGCCCGTAGGGGTACCTTGGGCCTACCTTAGGGGTGAATAATATGTAGAAAAGGAAAGGTTGACATGGTGGACCCAGATTGCACACAGGCTCTGCAATAGCAGGCCAGGTTTACCTTTTACAGACTGCTTCTGTGGGTGGCACAATCAGTGCTGCAACCCACTAGCAGCATTTGATTTACAGGTCCTAGGCACACACAATGCACTATACTAGGCTCTGAAAAGTAAATCAAATATGCCAATCATGGAATCACTAATCCATTACAACAATTTATAAAGGGAGCACTTGCACTTTGGCACTGAACAGCAGTAGCAAAGTGCCCAAAGCATCTAGACCAGCAAAACCGAGTCCAACACACAGAAAAACACGAGGAAACAGCAAAAAATATGGAAGGGAGACCCACGCTAATGGTGCCAGGTCTTACATGTGTCCCCTGCAGCCTAAATGTGGGGAAAACTACTCACCCTCTTGGGAGTTCTCTTCACTAAGGCGGAAAAATCTGGATAAACAATCAGCATTAGCGGGTTCTGTACCAGGGCGGTGATCCACCGTAAAGGCCATCCCCTGTAGGGAAATGGACCTCCTCAACAGCTTTGGATTCTCACCCCTCATCTGCATCAATCATCTGAGGGGCCTGTGGTCTGTCTGAACGCGGAAGTGAGTCCCAAACAAGTATGGACTCAACTTCTTCACTGCCCAGACCACAGCAAACGCATCAATCTCAATTGCACTCCACCTCTGTTCCTGTAGAAGTAACCTCCTACTAATAAAGGCTACAGGTTGGTCTATGCCCTCTTCATTTAGCTGTGAGAGCACCACTCCCACACCATGCTCTGAAGCATCTGTCTGCACAATGAATTCTCTGAAGCATGGGTGCCATGCACATGGCAATTTTCAGGGCATCAAAAGCCTTCTGGCAGACGTCAGACCAGTTCACCTTCCTGGGCTGCTTCCTGCATGTCAGCTCTGTCAAGGGGGCAACAATGGAGCCATAACCCTTGACAATCTCCCGTAATACCCAGTGAGTCCTAAAAAGGCATTCACCTCTGTCTGGGTCTTGAGGGGATCCCAAACAAGAATGGTGACAATCTTGAGCTGTAGGGGAGCCACCTAGCTGCTCCTTAGCTGGTGTCCTAGGAACACCACAGAACCCTGCCCGATCTGGCACTTGCTTTCCTTGATCAAGAGGCCTGCCCTCCTCAGTGCCTTCCACACTTCCCAGAGATGGTGCAGATGTTCTTCTCAAGTGGCACTGAACACTGCAATGTTGGCCAGGTAGGGAGCACTGAAATCCTCCAGCCCAACCAACAACTGGTTGACCAACCTCTGAAAGGTGGCAGGGGCATTTTTCATGCCAAATGGGAATCAGACAGAATTGGTAGTGCCCATCTGGTGTGGAGAATGCTGACCTCTCTCTTGCCCCATCAGTTAAGGCAATCTATCAGGACCCAGATGCTAAGTCAAACAAACTGAGGTACAGGGCAGCCCCCAACCCATCGATGAGCTCATCAGCTCTGGGGATTGGGTGCGCACCAGTCCTGGTGATTGAATTGAGCCCTCGGTAGGCCACACAGAACCAGAGTTCTGGCATGGTACTGGGTGTGACAGCCTTCGGGACCAAGACCCCTGGACTCGCCGAAGGACTGTCTGAGGGCTCAATCACCCCTAGCACTAACATCTTGCAGACCTCCTCCTTGATGTAAACTCTGACCCTGTCAGTCACTCTGTAAATCTTTTTTTTCACTGGAGGACTGTCCCTAGTGTCCACATCATGGACGCACCACTGAGTGAGAAAGGGGGTCAGGGAGAAGAGGTCAGAAAAATGTCCCAACAGTTGGCGACAGTCCCTCTCCTGTTCGGGGGTCTGGGTGGTAGAGAGGTTCACATCGTCCACTGACCCATCTTGCTCCTTTGCAGACAGGAGGTCAGGAAGACGCTGAATCTCCTCTTCCATCCCAGCATCTGTTTCTAGGAGCATGCCCACTTCGGACCTCTCCAAGTGATTCTTCAGGCAGTTCACATGCAGGACCCGCAAAGGGTTCCTAAGAGATTGCAAGTCAACCAAGTAGGGGACGTTGCTCTTGAGCTCCACCACCTCAAGTGGTCCAGTCCACTTATCCTTGAGTGCACAAAGCTCGACTGGGGCCATGACCCAAACTTCCTGTCTAGGCTGAAACTTGATCAGAGTGGCATTCTGATCATACCAATGTTTCATTTCCTCCTGGCTTGCTTCAAGATTTGAAAAAATAACTTAGTGGGGGTCCAAGGGCTAGATTAACGACCCTTAACAGACATGTGCCCTAATACTGCATATACACAACAAAATATGTCTGTGGTCGGTACACCGGGCCTCCCTCTGAGCAATCCCAGAAGGACGCCCGGTGTACCGACGGACAGAGCGGTGCTCCACACACCTGAGCTGCAGCCAGGTGGGTGAGGTATTTTCCTCCTACCAAATAGCCTTTTTGGAGGAGATCGAGCAAGACCTGAAAATCATACAGATGACATTTTTATTATTATTGCAGTAGCTGTTTATAATCTGGTCCTGAAGAAGGCAGTGGCGCAGTTCCAGCCACATTTGCCGAAACATATCGACCCTACTTGCAGGCAGATATTTTGTTAAATCTGTCAGTTATTTATAATTTTAATATTGGGAGAATGGAGAGACATTATTAAAATTGTTTATTTCTAATCGACTCTACCCAATTGTATAAAACCTTATTCTTTTTTCACTTTACACTTATGCACTGCAATTCAGTTACCCTGGTGTACTAATTTTTCCTCTTCCACCCTTTACAAATAATTCCTGTCTGTCACATAAACATCCAGTGGCAGATCACACTTTCTCCTGGGTTAGGAGAGCCCAGATGATGAACAGGGCGGTACCGGACGGGAACTGATGGGCCCTTTTTTACCTAATTAAGGAATTTAGTGTGTTCTGTTACACAGTTGCACAAGTCACTCTTTGGTCTTCCTTGGTTGCGCCTCATATTTGGTTACGCAGTTGAACCCTATCTTTTCCGTCTTGAGCCACAGACATATTTTGCTTCCTGATTCACCTGAGCAAGTTGCCTGAAGCACTTAGTCTGGTTTCGGAAGGCCAGCATATAGCTATATACATCCTTGGGAGGTTTACTGGGAGCTTTCTCCCAAACTTCTTTCACCAGACTCAGAGGGCCTCTTACAGGTTGGCCATACAGCAGTTCAAAGGGACTGAACCCTAAGGACTTCTGGGGCACCTCACTGTAAGCAAACAAAAGGAATGGTAAGAGGATATCCCACTTACACCTTTTAGGCTCACAAAGTGGCATATGTATCAAGCCCTTTTCCTGTTTGCAAATGGGCAGAGTGTCAGAATCGGCCCATTTGCGAAGTGAAAAGGCCTTTTGGGATGAATCATCCCAAAAGGGGATCGCAAATTAGAGAATCTCAAAATTTGTGACTCTCTATTTTGCAATTACATTTAAGGAATCGCAAATTGTGATTCCTTAAATGCAATGTAGAAAGCACCTAAGTTGTGCAAATTTGGCATTAGAAATCTCAAATTACCACCAACTGACAGTTGGTGGTAATATGCGAATTTTTTGAAAAAAGCTCTTTCTGCTTTTTTCAAAGTGCCATGTGACACACATAAATGTCCTTAGGGCATGTTTATGCGCCACATGTGCAAATATGCTCATTTCAGTGGTGCATCAGGGTGTCCTTAAGACACCCTTGCAGCCTTATTTTTAGGTTTTTCTAGAGCGCGTAGTCACCCAGTGGGTATCCCAGCGCTGAACCTCGTGCTCTCAAGGGAAGAAGGTCAAGAATGAAGGGGGCTCAAGGGAAGAGTAGGGTTTTAAGAGATTTCCGAAACCGCAGGAGATTAGGTTCTGCTCTGAGGTTCGGGGGGAGTGCGTTCCATTTTTTTCCCGTATTGACTGAGAACCGACGGCCACCTACACGGGCCTTCTTCACCCTGGGGATCATGATGAAGTTTCTGTGTTCTGATCGAAGCGCTCTCTTGGGTCTGTAGGGTTTGATCCAGTTGTTAAGGATCGGGGGACCTGTGTTGTTCAGTACCTTATGGGCCAGACATAGGGCCTTGAAGGTTACCCTTTCCCTGATTGGGAGCCAATGCAGCTTCCTCAATGCAGGCTTGGCTGATGTTCTGGCTGGGGTGTTCGTCAGGAGTCGGGCTGCGGCGTTTTGGGCTTTTTGCAAAGTTTGGAAGGTGAATTCCGGGGCTCCCCGATAAATGGCATTGCTGTAGTCCAGCCTGGATAGAATTAGGCCTTGGATCAGCAAGAGGCGCGACTGGAATGGCAGTAGGGGGAGTACCTTCCTGCAAGATCTGAGAAGTCCGTAGCAAATGCCGGCTGTCTTTCTCGCCTGTGTCCTGAAGATGAGATCCGTCTCCAGCCACACTCCCAAACTCTTGACCTCTGTCTTGGGGGTGGGGGGGTCACCCAGACAGGCAGGCCAGATGTTAGGGGGGAGGTTCATGGAGTTGTGACCTAGGAGCAGGATCTCTGTTTTGGATCCATTTAATTTAAGGGCAGAATCACTCATCCACCTATGGACGTTGGAGAGGCAGTCGTAGAGATTGGAGGGCTCTAGTTTGGGGTGAGACAGCGTTACCACCAGCTGTGTATCGTCGGCGTAGCTGACGATAGTAACACCAAAAGGTGAGACCAGTTCCTCCAGGGGGGCCATGTACATGTTAAATAACGTGGGGCTTAGCGATGAGCCCTGTGGCACACCACACTGGAGGGGAATGGAGGGGGAACGGCTTTCCCCTTCCCATACTTGGAAAAAACGTCGGGAGAGGAAGGACGTGAGCCATTTCAACGCCCTGTCTTTTACTCCGATGTTCTCGAGACGTTGGGTTAGGACCTGGTGGCTGACCGCGTCGAAGGCCGCGCTCAGGTCCAGGAGGACCACTGCCACTGATCCTCCTGTATCGATGATTTCTCTGGCCTTCTCTACTGCTGCGAGGAGGGCAGTGTCCGTGCCCTGGCCTGGTCTAAAGCCTGTCTGTGAACTGTTGAGGAGTTGGTTGGATTCTAGGAAGTTTGACAATTTTTTGTTCGCTAGTTTTTCGGCGACCTTACCTATCCAGGGGAGGAGTGAGATAGGTCTATAGTTGGAAAGATCTGCTGGGTCTAGCGATGGTTTTTTAAGGAGCCCTTTTACGACAGCCTCCTTCCAGCTTGAAGGAACTTCTCCTTGTGCCAACGAGATGTTAATGAGGGTGGTCAATTGGGGCACTATGGTCTGGGTGATGTTTTTGGCGTACCGTATGGGGACTGGGTCACTGGGGGCTCCGCTTTTTGTTGAAACAAATGTTGTCGCCACTTCCAGCCTTGAAATTGCATTCGCAATTTTCGTGTACCTAATGGGTACTCGACAATTGCGAATGTCTTCCCATTCACTCATTTGGGCCTCTAGGCCCTTAGGAATGAATGGGAAGCCATTCCTTAATTGCGACTTGCAATTTGCGAGTCAAAATTAAGGAATACCAAGGAATCACAAAATATTTGCGAATTTTTATTGCATCTTGTTTTGCAACTCTCAAATAGCGATTCTCAAAAAATCGCTATTTGAGAATCGCAAATACAGTATTTGATACATATGCCCCCTTGACCCATAATCATGCCCTTCAGGGTCCAGTTGAATCTCTCAAGCAGCCCATTACCTTGGGGATGGTAAGGAAATCCCCATCAAAGCATGACCCACCGCAGGGCCATCTCAGTCCGGAGAGGGATGGCTTCCAGGTACCAGGTGGCATGGTCCAACCAGACCAAGATAAACCTGTAACTCATGGCTGTCTTGGGCCCCACAATGTCAATTCCCACCCTCTCAAAGGGGGGTGCTGACTACAGGGAAAGGTTGGAGAGGAGCCTTACACTTCCTCCCACTCTTGCCGCTTGACAGGCAAGTCTAGCAAGACCTACAATGAGTATCCAAGTGCTTGAGCATTTGGGGCCGGTAAAAGTGGGTGACCAGCCTTTGAAAGTTCTTGTCTTGTCCCAAATGCCCTGCCATAGGCACATAATGAACCAGGCCCAGTAGGAAGACTCTAAAACGCTGGGGTACCACCAGCAGTTGGGCTGACCCAGGCTCAGCAACCTTAGGCTTGCTAAATAGAAGACCATTATCCCAGTAAATCCAATGTGATCCAGACTGATCACCTGCTGCCTGGTTTGCAGCATGCTGCCACAAACCAATGAGAGAAGGGCCCGTCTGCTGCTCTTGGCCGAACTCCTTCCTAGTGGGCCCTCCTTCTTGTTGCCAATGGGTCAGCTCAGGCAGGTCTCCCCGTTCAGCCACGTGTTCCCCTGTAGGCTCCAAGGCATCCCCCTCAGGGTCTACCTCCTCCTGGACTGTGGTAACTTCAAGGACTGGTTTCCCATGCCCCCTGCCTATTTTCTTCTTGGCAGGCACCTGGGCCACTCTTTCAGGCTCCAGGTCCTCTTGAATGCCCTTACCGGCTGCCATTGACTGATTGGTCACACATGCCCACTCAGGCAGAACCAACATCTCTAAATGAGACCTCTGCTTTACCTTCTCCCAGAGGGAGCTCTCCAAATCATTGCCTAGCAGACAGTCAACAGGCATGGCTGGCCTCACTGCTACTCTCAAGGTATGTGAGACCCCCCCACACTCAAATGGAACCTGTGCCATTTTGCAGAGGCACTCTGAATTATCTGCTGCAACTACTGGGTAGAATACATTGGAGATCACCTGCTCTTCAGACACCAGCTTACAACTGACAGTGTCACTGGCTCCGGTGTCTCTCAAAGACTCCACACAATGGCCCTTGATGGTCACCCACTGCCTGTACTTTTTAGTGTTATCAGGCAGATGAGCCCTTAGGACAATCTTACTGTCTCCTAAAGAGACCAGGGACATCTCTGCGGGACCCACCCACCTTGGGCATCCAACTCCTCCCTCAAGCCTACACTAGTTATATGCCCAGTGGTGTACCAGTGGTTACAGGATTAACCGGTTTGGGACACTTAGGATCCCCCCAGAAGGGGTGCACCTGACCACAACTAAAACAGGTCTTGGGGCCCCCCTGAACAGGCTTACATGTCGGGACCCATGGTTTCTTTTCAGTCGGTGGTTGGGAATCCTTACCTTAGTTCCCTTGGGGATTACTTTGGGGCCCTTTCTGGAACTCCTTTTGTTTACCCTTGCCCCCCCACTCTTCTGCTGGAGATCATGACCACCTTTGCCGAAGTCTCCCATATGTCCCTTTTGGACCTTGATACTGACCCAGCGGTCCGCCTCCACAGCAAGCTTCCTGGGGTCAGTCAGCTTACTGTCAATCAAGTACTGGCATTGCTCTGGAAAACAATTTTCTGGAAAGTGCTCCCATGCAACCAAATCATAGAATCCCTGCAAATCATTCACCTTGCTACCCTTTGCCCACCATCCAATGTTCTGCAAAAGTAAGACATATACTCCACCCATGTACTGGACTACAGCTTCCTACAGTTCCTGAATTTCTGACTGTACAGCTCTGTAGTCGACCCATACCTGGCTACTACGGCTTCCTTCATGGGGGCATATGATATCTAATCTTCAGTTGGCAATGCTAGCAATGTCTCCCTTCCTTCACTAAGAAAGCATCCCCACAACCCGCTCCCCAATCTATCTCAGGGACCCGGTTGGACTTAATCTCTACTTCAGAGCCTTTGAACCACTGACCAATGTCCTTACGGCTTCATAAAGTCCTTAACAACATCCTTGGGAATGTATACCTTCCCTTCCCCAGGCACTGATGGTGTGCTGCCTCCAGCGCGATTGATCTCTAAACTTTTTGCTTTCAGATCCAACTCCCTCAACACTCTCTCATGCTCTAAAAGCATATTTTTCTCTTCCATCGCCAATCTCTTGCTCTCCAACTCTAATTTCTTATTTTCTAACTCACCCCGGCTCCCTAGTTTGAGTTTTGCAAGCTCTAATTCATGCACCCTGCTTCTTTTCCTGTCCTCCAACTCCTCTGGAGACGGGCCCTTTGAAGAAACCTTTCTGCCACCCTGGAAGGCTCTTTCCCCTGATTCAGGTTCAATGGCCTCTCCTGCTGCCCATCTAAGTTCTCTCCCTCCACCATAGGCTCTTCTGATGCTGACTGGCATTTCTAGATTCCAACCAGGCCCTCAGCGCCTTTTGGTATTCCTCCTTTCTGGTGAGGCCTCTCACAGAGATTTTAAATGTTTTGCAGAAAGCTTTGAGACATGGCACAGAGTAGGTATCAACCCTCTCTTCTTCTAATTCAATATCCGCAGATGCAATGGATGCTGCTTTGCTCATGGTGAAAATTGGCAGTTCTCAAGATGCAAAAAAAAAAGGAAAAAAACTCTACCAAATGTATGTGGGCATGTAATGGTCTGCACTCACTAGTAGTGTACACCAATCACTGTATGTAAATCACAAATGCAAGTCCGGGCTCCTAACCGCTGACCATCAATGTTAGAAATGGGGGTCTCTAGTTGGCAGAGGTAGGTACCTTTTTCCAAATAGGGGCCCTTGCTTCTAGTCAGGGTTAGGGGGATACATTCCTAAAATAACCCCTGCTCACCTCCTTGGTAGCTTGGCACGAGCAGACAGGCTTATTTCGGGGGGGGGGGGTGGGTTCGGCGCCGGGACAAGATGGCCACCTGAGGTGTAGCTCCGCTGCACCAAGCCTTTCATCAGCAATTTTCTGCCCATTATCGTGCCGCTGTGGGGTCCTGGTTACGATATGAGGTGGCGGAACACGTGAGGCATAGGATGAGATTCTTTTGAAACTGCGGCACATTTCAATTTGGGCATTTTACTTCACGCCTTCACCAACATCATTGCCGCCATTTTAACGCGCTTCACAGCGCGAATGTCTGCCTCAGTTTTTGGCGGTTTCTGCACAATTGATTGCTGCCATTATCGACTTTGACATATTTATGGCACATATTGCAGTTCAGCTGGGTTTATTGTGCTCTACCATTTATACAGTCTCAAGGCAGAAGGTGAGAGCATTTTGTGACTGCGCCGCACTTGATCTGGGTCATTTTGCTTCGGGCTTTCACCAATATCATTAACCACCATTTTACAGCGCTCCGCAGCGTGAATGTCTGCCTCGGTTTTTCTTTTTTGGTGGTTTTAGCGCAATGGCTTGCTATCATTATTGACTCTTTTTCATCTTTTTCAAAGGGAGGATTTTGCTGACCATACAGATAATTTGATCTCCTTGTTTGGAGTGACAAATAGAGAGAATATTAAAATTTGTCTGGTATTATTTATTTTATACCCATTTCTTGTTTTTTTATAGGATTCAAAGATTCAATTGTCCGACAAAGAACATACCATATACATACAATTGATCAAACATTATATACAAAACAACATTAAATATAACAAGACATGAATTGGACGGATCACTGACATAATATAGAATTACAAAATATAGACTTACCAAAATATAGTCACCAAAATATAGAATGCCAAAATATCGAATTCCTATCTACAAACAGGTAAGTACAAAAATATTGAATCCAAAATATAGTCTGTAAAAAAGATAGTCAGTCAAAATATCGATTTTTTAAAAATGTCTTAAAAGTAATTTCAAATTAATGAAATAATAAATATAATTAACTAAAACATACTTAAAAATACTCAAATAATCTTAAAATTAAGATATAATTAATTTAAGTTATTAATACAAAATGTACAATATTTTACCGTAGGATAGCAGGAGGGTAACATTTAATATTACCACTCCAGTGAGTGCAACAGTAGGGAAAGCGTTGGATAGCGTACGGGTAAAAAATACTATTCCCACTCCAGAGAGTGCAACAGTAG
This sequence comes from Lissotriton vulgaris, assembly GCF_964263255.1. Classification (NCBI taxonomy): domain Eukaryota; kingdom Metazoa; phylum Chordata; class Amphibia; order Caudata; family Salamandridae; genus Lissotriton; species Lissotriton vulgaris. The sequence continues at coordinate 1,022,821 of NW_028255035.1, read as the reverse complement.
GGAAAGCGTTGGATAGCGTAGGGGTAAAGATTACTATTCCCACTCAAGAGAGTGCAACAGTAGGGAAAGCGTTGGATAGCGTAGGGGTAAAAAACTACTATTCCCACTCCAGTGAGTGCAACAGTAGGGAAAGCGTTGGATAGCGTAAAGGTAAAAATTACTATTCCCACTCCAGAGAGTGCAACAGTAGGGAAAGCGTTGGATAGAGGGAGGGTAAAAAATACTATTCCAACTCCAGAGCGTGCAACAGTAGGGAAAGCGTTGGATAGTGTAGAGGTAAAAATTGCTATTCCCACTCCAGAAAGTGCAACAGTAGGGAAAGCGTTGGATATTTAAAGGGTAAAAATTACTATTTCTACTCCAGAGAGTACAACAGTAGGGAAAGCACTGGATAGCGTAGGGGTAAAACTTACTATACCCAGTCCAGAGAGAGCAACAGTAGGGAAAGCGTTGGATAGCGTAGGGGTAAAAAATACTATTCCCACTCCAGAGAGTGCAGCAGTAGGGAAAGCATTGGATAGCGGGAGTGTGAAAATTACTATTCCCACTCCAGATAGTGCAACAGTAGGGAAAGCTTTGGATAGCGTAGGGGTAAAAATTACTATTCCCACTCCAGAGAGTGCAACAGTAGGGAAAGCGTTGGATAGCGTATGGGTAAAAAATACTATTCCCACTCCAGAGAGTGCAACAGTAGGGAAAGCGTTGGATAGCGGGAGGGTGAAAATTACTATTCCCACTCCAGTGAGTTTAACAGTAGAGAAAGTAATGATTTAATATATTATTAAAAATAAATTAAATATCAATCCCAATAAAACATTAATTGAAATTAATAACCAATTTAATATTATGTAATAATTAATTAGAAATACAACTACATATTAGTTATTAAAACTTAATAACCTATTCATAATTATTTAACAACTAATTAATTTTCAATAACAAAAACTAATTAATAATACTAATTAATATCAATTAAAAATTAACAGTAAATTAATTATCAATACACAAAAAGTATTTTTAACATGTAATTAATTACAATTACATTACTTCCCACCCTATTCCCCTATAAACCCACATCCCACTACAGAAAATACATTAATAAAATTATCATAATTATCAAATATTTAATTAATAAAAAATAATTACCAAATAATAAAAATTAATTGCCAATTAATAGAAATTATTTACCAATTAAAAATTAATTAACAATACATTTAAAATCAATACCAAAGAATGAAAAAAATTATTTACTTAATTACAATTAAATTACTTCCCACCCTAGTCCCCTATAAACCCACAACCCGCTACAGAACTAAAAAGCAAAATGTAATTAAAAATTAATAATAATTGCTAAAAATTAATATTTAATTTAATATAATTAAATTACTTCCCACCCTATTCCCCTATAAACCCACAACCCGCTATAGAATTAAATCACGCAAAAATTAAATACCATAAAATTCATTACTTAAAATACATTAAACAACATTACAAAAATTAATATACACTTTTCACACATATACTAACATACAAAACACTTTTAAAAAATTTATATTATTAAAATATCGATATATTTAATGCCTATATTGTATACTTCGATATTTTGACTTCTATATTTTGAAAATCGATATTACTTACCTTAAATTCGATATTTTTAACCACTATATTGTATCCATTCGATATTTTGTCCATTCTATATTTTTACTTCGATATTATGTCCATTCTATATTTTGGAATCAATATTATGACTGTTTACCGAATTGGACATATCATATATACATTTAAACAATTTTTTGTGCATCACCATCAATATTCATTGTTTGCACTGTCTTCAAAAAAAGAGGTACAATAACACTCTGATAGAGAAGAGATCAAATGGAGAGAGTTATAAATACTTAAAGCAATTCTATAAAGACTGGGGGAAACAATCTCGCACTCAGTCGCACAAAAAAGAACTTGTTGCTAGTTCCCATCAGCTGCTTGTCTCCATTTTGGCCGACGCGTTTCGAACTCGCTATTTTACTTGGCGGGTTCTCGTCAGGGCTTTATCAATTTATCCTGCAGGGGGTTGTGCAAAAATATGAATAATGGGGAAAATCAATTTCTGTACTCATAAATAGCCTCAGTGAATAGTTCTCCTATATACATTAAAATGATAGATGGTTACCTTGTACGTATCATGACTAGGAGGAGGGGTTCAGAAGTGGTCTACAGGGTCCTCGTCGTAGTATCTATAAGGGTGAAGGAAGCCTTGGTTCAAGTGTCTGTTCAAAAGTAACAGTAACCCTAAGTTCCTGACGTCACAAAGCACACACTCTGAAATCCTACCTTACTCTTTTGTTTGTAATTCAGTGGATGAGTTCGCCCATTGTTTGTGGAAAATCCCATATATCCCGGATGCCTGCCCAAGGAAAAAACGGTAATGAATGTACCGCATTCACTGGATTCATAATTAATGATATGGCCCGTGAGGTTGGGAAAAGTACCTTAGTTTCCAGCTTTGATGCTCGGCTGGGTCGGTTTGGCCTGAGGCTGCTGTATGAAGCCGCAGATCTGTCGGCTTGCAGCGGGACTCGGCTGGTGTATTTGTCAAGCGCGGTCCGTTTCTGAAACAAACACGCGTTTGATTACACGCTAAGCGGCAACAGCGATTCCGCTGGGTTAGAGATTGAGGCCGGGTGCTGACTTACCCGGTTCCTTTAGTCAATCGCTCGTCAGTGTTCGCGGAGGAAAACCTTCAATGCACCATGTTGGGGAGAGGGCTAGGGTTTTAAATGTGTCACGTGTTTCCTGGGGATTGTGGGATATGTAGTTCGTCTGATATGTGTGACAGACCCCTAGTGCGAGGGAACTCAGCTTCATACATTGATGACTAAACACAGTTATAGTCTCGAAATTTCGGACATAGAGTTCAACCCAGTTTGTAAGCTATTGAATCGCAGTATCAAGTACACTTCTTTTCTAAGTAAAACATCATCCACATCATGGACTCCTTTCAAGTGCCCTATTGTGTACAAGACTGTCCACTTGAAGTCCATCTCTGAGTGACCCTGTTCAATGAAATGTTGGACCATCGGCGCAGACACAACCTTATTTTTAATGCGTGACTTATGTTGTGTAATGCGAGTATTGACTTGTTGGTTGGTTTTGCCAATATACAATTTGTCACAGCTACAGGTGATTGCATAAACCACATTCTTGGTTTTTGCAATTACTGAAACTTTCATTCCGCCATCTGATGTTCCTGTGGATAAATTCGCTGCCCTCAATTGTTGTGTCACAAGATACACAATTTCCACATCTGTGGTGGCCCTTTATTTGTTGCATGCCCCATAACGCAAGTAAGTCGTGTTTTGGTTTTGCAATCATGACATCAGCCCGCACCATTTGTTGGCCTATGCTTCTGTTTTTTTTTAAAGCAAAAATTGGTCGTGGGAATGGGCATTCCAGCTCCTCTAATAAGTGCCAGTTTCTGAGTATTGCCTGTCGCACTTGGTGGCTGTGAGGGCCAAATGTTGTGACACAAACTAATTTATCCAGGTCTTGTTTTTCTTTGCGTTCAAAAAGACACTCACGTGGTGTATATCGTGCCCTTTTGCGTGCATGTTTCAGCAATTTAGTAGGGTATCCCCTGGTGATCATCTCTTCGCAAAACCTGTGTGCATGAAGGTCATAGTCTCCTATTTCTGAACAGTTTCTACGAATGCGGAGAAGTTGTCCATAGGGTAGATTAGTTCGCAAATTTCTTGGATGGACACTCCGGTGGTGGAGGATGGTGTTTCTGTCTGTTGTTTTTTTAAACAGAGTAGATTTTAAACTACCATCCACTCAGCTTATTTCAACATCTAAGAATGTCATTTTTGAATTACTCTGTTCAAATTAGAACTTGATGTCTGGATGTTTGTTATTTAACCAATGGTGAAACTCAACTAGTTGTGTGTGGCTCCCCTGCCACAGGAGCCACACGTCGTCAATGTATCTTAGCCACTGCTTTATATGTTTTTTGTAGGGGTTGTTGTTTTCAACAAATTTGTTCTCATATTCCGTCATAAACAATATGGCCATCTCCGGCGCATAAGGACAGCCCATGGCTGTCCCTTTGACTTGTACAAAGAACTCATCATTGAAGCGGAAGTAATTTCTCTTCAATGTGAGTTCCGCCATTTCAAGGATAAATGACGTGGGGACTCTATGGGGTCGCACCCTCGTATCCAAGTATAATTCAATTACCTCCAGTGCTTCACTTTGGGGAATTTGAGTATACAGTGAAATATTGACTCTGACATATTTATCCAGCTGCAATCTCCTAAGTGATTATCTATTTCCATGGTGCCACTAGTAGAATGTCAGGATTAATATTGATTGGCTTCCATGGTGATGAGTCTAGCTGGGAAATACATTACACAGCAATGCAATTTTCCTGATTTTTTTGCGCTATCCTGTTACTACGGTTTCTTATGCTGACAGATGCCAGAGTTATCTGTTGATTGTGGTGTGATCCTGCTGCCAAGTGACCTTATCTTTTTATGGTAACAATAATACATCTCAAGAAGTGTCTCCTACACCATTCAACATGGCCGGCTGAAGGATCATTTCAACTACATTGACTTCTCCTCAGCAACTTGCTCCTATTGTCATTGAGGCTGTGAATCCCGGTTGGCACCGCTGTGCAACATGTTACCAGGTCTTCTAGGTGAGACCTTTTTCGATCTTCCAGCGCCTTGTGCCTAATTTTTATTTCACTCATCTATCCTCCTGAGTCACTGGTCACCATAACGCTTGTCACAAAGCATGTAACTGTTACTGGATATGATGGTCTGTACTCATATTGAAATGAGTTCTATATATGCTAGCCCCTCTACTCATCCTGGTCTTCAATCCCTTCAGCTTTGTCTGTGCTGCCTTTAAAGCTCTACAGGATGCGTTGCATATCTCCTGATTTTACCATTAAGTTTTACTCACCATTACTGTTACTATAATACAAGTACATTCAGTATCTGTTTACCATTATTTTCGGCGCCTCATATATATTTCTCTAATGTAACTTTCTGGTTTGCCGTTGCAACCTCTTACTGCATCTCTTCAGTGAATTCCTTCCTCCTGTTTGTTGCAATACGGATAACTGAATTACCTCTACGTTTTGAATGTGCTACATTAACCATTTCATTTTTACGAACAGTTTTGCAGTTTAAGTTATTCTTTCTATCCTTTATTTACTGCTCTGACTGTCAGACTGTATCTATTACATTTCACGCATATGGGAAAACTGCGCAAGCCCAAATTTGTAATTGTGCCTTCCAACTCTGCTCAAGTCTCACATTCCTTATTGCCCAGGTCTCCTATTGCTGGATTACAAATGGCAGGTGTACCATCTAATCGCTCTTCCTCTACTCAGTCTACATCTACCAAAACGTCTCCTCCAACCACATCTTCCAAGCGATTGAAACATGATCCTCCCTTGCCTGATAAATCACCCTCTACTATCTCAATGGAGTTAATTTTGGAGGAAATTCGTCCTTTACGTCCATTTGTAGAGGAGACTAGTAGTGATATGCAACTCTTAAAAGAAAAATGGTCTTCTATGGACAGCAGAATTACCTCTGTGGAGCAACAAGTCACGGAAATTCAAACCAATCCTCAGCGTATCTCTACGTTGGAAAAATCTCTCCAAACTCTTCAGCAACATACGGAAGATTTAGAAAATAGAAACAGGAGGAATAACCTTCGTATCTACGGATTACCTGAATCCCTGGAGAGTGAGGATCCTGTGACTTTTTTCACCTCTTTTCTTCCGAAATTACTAGATATGCCTTCAACTACTTCTCTTAGTATTCAGTGAGCTCCCAGGCTCGGTCCTCACTCCTCTACTTCGTCAAAACCACGTGGAGTCATTATCTTCTTTTTGAAATTTACTGACTTACTTGGTGTCTTGCCTACAGCTAGAGCCAAACGTCACCTTTCATGGCTTGGTCAAAGAGTGTTTATTTCTCAGGATGTCTCCAATGTCACTGCAAATTAACGAAAGGAATTCCTGAATCTTCGCGCTCCTTTGAGATCACTTGGTGCTAGATACGGATTATTCCATCCATGCACCTTCAAGGTTACTCACAACAATTGTACTTGGACTTTTTTGGATCCTAATGAACTTAAGAACTTCATTCATATTCAATCCAACGGCAACATGGATACTTCCAATCCTCCTACTGGCTAACTTCAATTGACATCTGCGTCTCCTTTGTTTTCCTGTATCTTTTTACAGTTATCCTGTGGATGTCTCTTTTCAGATTTAACATGAGAAATATTCTTGTATACTTTGATAGATAAGCTTATTTGTTGTCTCCATTGTATTGTTCTTTTCTAATGTTGTTTTTGACTTCTTATTTGTCTTCAGACCTTCCAACGCAAGTTTGTATCCCTCGATTCCCTATTTTGTGCAGTTCCTATCCCTTGGCTTCCTCTTTGTGTCCTGGTGCGGTTGGATTCCTGCTCTTCGGGTGGTTCGTCTTTTTGAGTGCCGCCATTACCCCATCTCTCCCTTTGTTTTTCCCTTTCAGGTATGTTTACTTCAGTCGTCCTTTGGATATGTACTGTCTCTTCCCCTTCTTTGCCTTTTTCTTCCTTGCTCTTCCCCCTCCCTTTGTTTTCCTTCAACCTTCTCCCTTTCCTGATTATATTTCCATTTCTTTTTTGGGCTTTAAACTTTTTACATTTGTTCTTGCGATTCTTAATGTTATTATATTTTTATTGTTGACAAATTTGGAGTTATTTCATGGAATGTAAAAGGTTTTATTAACCCCATTAAACAGCAGAGAGTACTTTCTCATTTATCCTCCTACTCTCCTGATATTGCTCTTTTACAGGAGACTCATCTTAATGATCTTGAATCCCTTAAGTTAAAAAGAAGTTGGGTGGGTACAGTTTTATTTTCTCCCTCTTTCAATTATAAAAATGGAGTTGGTATTTTAATTCATAAAAGGCTCAAATGAAAAGTGTTATTAGAAGAGAAAGATTCTGATGGAAGATGGATTTTGGTTAAGTTATTGATTAATTCTATTTCTTTAACTGTTTTTAATATTTATGGTCCTACTCAACCTGACTGTTTGTTTTGGCCTTTAATTACAAGCAAATGTATTCAACACAAAGATGAAATTTTCCTTTTAGGAGGAGACTGTAATCAGATTACAGATCCTTTCCTAGATCGCAAATCTACTGTTCGCTTCATTCACCACAAACCTCACAAGCGACTCTTAAACACTATACTTCACACACATCTTTTTGATTCTTGGAGACTTCGCATCCAGACACGTTGGATTATTCTTTTTTCTCCCACCCTCATGCTTCTTTCTCTAGATTGGACTACATCTTTCTCTCCCAGTCCCTTACTCAAAATCTCCTATCTTCCTCTATTGAACCTATTGTTATCTTGGATCATGCTCCTATTGTAACTGATATTGACCTTCTTCCTCCTTTTCCTAAGCCTTCTCGTTGGCGCTTTAATTGTGCACTTCTCACTGATCCTATCTTCTCCTCTTCATTTCGAACTTTTACTAATGATTTATTTCAAACTAAATCTACTCCTGACACTCCTCCTTATATTCTCTGGGATTCTTTTAAGGCTACTGCAAGAGGATTTATTATTGACTTTGTCTCTAAGAAAAAGAAACAATTTCTTCAAAAGCGTAAGTCTTCTCTCGCATATATCAAAAAAATTAGAACATCAATTTTATACCTCTTCTGACAAGTGTATGCCCCCAGAGCTCTTGCGTGCAAAGATTTCTTTCAATAAATTTACCACGGATAATGCCTCCTCAATTCTTCTTCGTAGTAGTGTGCGTTATTATGGCAGTCGTAACAAATCTGGAAAACTTTTAGCTAACTACCTCAAATCTGGTAAGGAGCGTACTTCTATTGAATCCATCTTTTCCTCTGACAATGTTCTTCTCCATACTGATAAACACATTCTTGAACAATTTTCACTTTTCTATCAACAACTTTACACTCCAGAGTTCCCTCCTTTCTATGATTCACTCTTACTTTGAAAAATGACCTAAACCCTCTACATCTCACCTTAATTTCTCTACTCTTGATCTTGATCTTTCGGTTCATGAACTCTCTACAGCTCTGTCCTCTCTTACTAAGGGGAAAACTCCTGGTCCTGATGGTTTCCCGGTGGAGTTTTATTTGCATTTTTCCGACCTCTTATTGCCCAAACCTTTTCTGCTTTTTCAATCCTTTTCTTCCTCTGGTACAGCTGCTGGTACATTTCTAGAGGCCACCATCTGTCTTATTCCAAAAGAAGGTCGTGACCCTAAATTTTGCAAAAAATTACCGACCCATTTCTCTAGTTAATGTTGATTATAAACTTTTTGCTAAATTACTTGCTTTGTATCTAGACTCTTTCATGCCCCATCTTTTTGGTAAAGAACAATGTGGTTTTATTAAAGGTAGACTTACTACTGATGATTCTCGTCTTTTTCTAAACCTTTTAAATAAAGCACCCTCTCTTGCTAAACCTTTGTCTGCTATTTCTGTTGATGCTAAAAAAGCTTTTGACAGAGTAGATTGGTCTTTTTTATTTGCTTCACTTAAATGGCATGGTTTTAGTTCCAAATTAATTTCTCTTATTTCTTTACTATACTCCTCGCCCAAAGCTTCTGTTCTTGTGAATGGCCAACTCTCTCATTTTTTTACTATTCATAGAGGAGTTCATCAAGGCTGCCCTTTATCCCTACTTCTTTTTGTTTTGGCCCTTGAACCTTTCTTGTCCTCCATTAGACAGAATACTTCTATCTCCGTCTTTCCCTGTGGTGACCATCAATTAAAACTTTCCGCATATGCCGATGACATCCTCTTGTTTATTTCTGATCCAGAATCATCTGTCTCCCCCTTTATTATCTGAATTTAAGGCATTCTCCATTGTTTCTGGGTATAAAATCAACTCAGATAAGACAGAAATTCTCTCCCTCACTAAATTTTGTCTTCCTCATTTCTTTTCTTCCACTAGTTTTGCCTGGAATAGTTCTAAGATTAAATATTTTGGTATTTGGTTCTCCAGTTCTATCTCCTCTGTTGAATTAAATATGTCTGCTATTCTTTCTCAAATTGATCATTTATTCTCTTCCTGGAATCCTGGTGGGGTCGCCTTGACTCCATTAAGATGATGATTGCTTCTATTCTCATTTATACTCTTTCTATGTTGCCTGCACATATTCCTTCCATATATTTCAAGCGTATTGACTCCTCTATTTCAAAATTTCCCTGGAAAAATAAAAATTCTAGAATTTCTCTTCTATCTCTTCGCAGACCTAAATCGAATGGTGGTGTTAACTTCCCAGATTTTCTCCTATATCATAAATCCTTCTCCCTACGTCAGGCTTCACGTTGGGTCTCATCAAAATCTTCCCCCTTTTCTCCTCTTTGGCTTTATATTGAACAGAGCGTTTTATCACACTTTTCCTTTGCAGAGATAGTGCGTTTTTCCTCTAAGTCATCGTTTGACTTACTTCCCTTATTTAAGCATACTTCTTCTCTTCTCTTTTTAAAACCTTATTCTCCTCGTTGATTATTTCTCGTGAATCCTTTCTACATTTACCCATCTGGTACAACTCACTTATTCTAGTACACAATAGACCTATTTGTTGGACCTCTTGGAGACTTAAGGGTATTATTGGAATTCATCAACTCGTTGATGGTGTACTGCCTTGCTCCTTTCCACAGTTTCATTGTCCGCATTCCTTTCTACAAAAATATACTCTTCCTATGGAAATCATTCTTGATCGTTACTATTCTCTTCCTTCTGCTACTTCTTCTCATCTTCTTGTATTGCTCTCTACTCTTCCTAAAGCATCTCTTATTTATAAATTCTTTTCCTCCCCAAATCCAAGTTGGAACTTTCCTGGGAAACGGATATGGGATGTACTTGGCCCATTTCCCTTTGGGATAAGCTTTGGTCTAGATCTGCTTCTCTTACTCAATCTCTCTTTATTTCTATACCATAGACTTTATCTTTCTCCTCTTTCCCTTTCCCGTTTCTCATCTTCCTCTAATTCTAACTGTTGGACTTGTAAATCACGTAATGCTGATCTTTTGCATCTATTCTGTTTCTGTCTTACGGTTTCTGCTTTTTGGAAACAAGTTTGGTCGTGCATTTCCCGTGTTTTTTCTCTTTCTATCCCATATTCACTCGCTCCTCTTTTTCTTGGTAGTCTTTTAGATTCTCTAACCATACCCCCACACTCTCAAGGTCTCCTTGATCTTATGCTTGCACTCGCTTTTCAGCATTTTTCCTCTAACTCGAAATCTCTTACATATGTCTCCATTCCACATTGGTGGAACTCTTTATGTCATTTTCTTAGGCTAGATGTTTCCTTCGCTTCCTCCTGTAAGCCACCTCGCAATGTGGATCTTTATTGGTTACCTCTTACTACATACCAAGACCATTTAGTTAAAAAGAAAACGACTCCTATCAATTCTGAAAATTTTAAACCACCTTGAATGATTGTACTCTCTCCTTCTTATGTTTTTCAATGCATTTTTTACTGTTTTCTTTATTGCAATGTTATGCATATATTATACAATTTTTTGAGTATTGCTTATACTAATTTTTCCTTTGCCGATATCTACTATAGTATTGTTTTGGTATAGTATATCTTTCCAATTCCCTTTCTTTCCCCCCTGCTATTTCCCCCTCAAAATATCAAAAAATGCTTTTAATTTTTCTAGTTTTTGACATTCGCAATGTTATACTTCTTATTTGCTCTGTACACTTTATATTCTTCTTGCTGATGTCAATTGTTATCATTATTATTCAAAATAAAGCTTTTCAAACATAAAAAAGACAGGATTATTTCAGAGGCAGTGTGTAAAGCATTTGTGAACACATACAATAACACAGTGAAAGCACTACAAATGGACACCACACCAGTTTAGAAAAATATATAATCTTTATCTGAACCAAAACAAGACCAAACAGCAAAAATCCACAATACAGTATTAAAAATAAGGCTTTCAAATGGTAGAAATAGTTCAGTTCAACGCAAGTTGTAAATGCAACACTCTTCTCACAAAGTACCTTGGATGTGTCACGCAAAACAAACAAACTGGTCCTTTCTTTACACACAGGGGAGGTGATTCATCGGTTCCTTACTGCAGCGCAGAGGAGGTGATGCGTTGATTCCTTACTGCGTGGGACGTTGATACGTCTGTTTCTTAATGTGGCCCCCAATGATGCGACAGTCTTGGCGCCTTGATGCAATGGGTTGATCCCGTACGATGCGTGGTTTCGTGCAGCTGCACAGCAGTCTTGCATCAGAATCGGTGCAGCGATCTCGGACTTCGCAAATCATTGACCCCGATGCATTGTACGGCGATTTCTCGAGCTGCTGCAGGCAGTTTAACGGTTTCTTTGGTGGTGTAACGGAAACAGGAACGGATCCATCACGCTTCTTTAATGTTAATGTTGCTTCTATTTACCAGCTCCGAGCAACAAACAGTCTCCAGATGGTCACCAAGGAGTGGTGGCCATCATGTCTGGGGCCGATACCCACTCCCTGTAAAGCAGCTAAGAACCTGGGGATCTGGGTGGATCCCAGACTTTCCTATGACAGCCATGTGCACAAAGTGGTAGGGAAATGCTTCGGGGTTATGAAGACCCTTAACCGCACCTTAGACCTCCTCCCTCTTGAAGCCAGGCGCACTATGACCCAAGCCCTAGTGACCTCGCGAATAGACTATGGCAATGTGCTTCTCCTCGGAACAACACAAAAAAAATCAGGAGACTCCAAGTACTCCAAAACACGGCAGCACGCCTAGTCCTTAGACTCCCTAAAAGAGCAGCCTCTAAACCAGCCCTAGCCACTCTGCATTGGCTACCCATAAAAAAGAGAGTCCTATTTAAAGCACTTCTTATGTGCTACAGGATCGTCTCGCATAAAGCTCCCCCTTATATGACCGATCTGGCTATCCCCTATGAGCCTAACAGAACTCTTCGCTCTAGAGGAACAGGACTGCTTAAAATTCCCCGCATCAAGAAAGCCAGAATGGGTGGACGCTCCTTTCGTGTAGTGGCTGCCAAGGAATGGAACTCTCTCCCCATGAGCATCAGACTAGCGGATACAGAGACTAATTTTAGAAAACGTCTGAAAACTCACCTGTTTTCTTTATAATCTCTCTCACTTGGCCCTGACCTTTCTCCACAGCGCGGGGACACGCCGGGATGGCGTCACCATGAGCTTTACAAACCCCTTTTATTTATTATTTATAAACAGCAGCAGGCACCTCTTTGCAGGTTGGAATTTCCAGCAAAGAAATTCGGGGGAGCTGGTGGTGAAGTCTTTGTGTCCGTGAGACTTCAGAAAAGGAGGCAAACTCAGTTTCAAGCCCTTGGAGATTTTCCTCAAGATGACAAATCAAACAGCAAAGTACTTTTCTCCTTTTCATTGGCAGCACGCAGCCACTGCATGCCAACCCCAGAGAGCACAGGGGCAGTATTCCTCTTCAGCTTCTCCGGCTCTTCTCCTTGGCAAAGGTTTCTCTTGATTCCCAGAAGTGATCTAAACGTCTGTGGTCTGGGCCCCACTTTTTATACACACAAATCCTTTGCTCTCTGAAGGCAGAGAGTGTCTGTAACCAACCAAAACCAGTTCTGTCCTCACTGGTGCAGCTTCCTGGCAGGAGGTGGAGACAGCATTGTTGAAGGCAGACCAGGCCCATTCAGGTGGAAAGGAAATCTCCTCCCCCTACTCTAAATGCAGCCCAGGTCTATTCAGCCCAGGCTGTCTTATCAGACTTCTTGAGCTGCAGCCCTTCTCCAGCCCTTGTCATCCAAAAGCCAAACATACAATACACAAACCTAGCAGGGGCACACTGGAAGGTTAGGCAATAAAATACCTACTTTCTAAAAGTGGTATTTTCAAACACAGAATGTAAAAATCACCCTCACTAAAAGATGGCATTTTAACATTCTGAGTTCAGGCATCCTAAACTTTATTTTTCACCTGTTCCCAGGGTCAGTTATGTTTATAAGATGTTATAAAAAATCTCCCCATTATGTCCTATGAGAACGAGTAGCTCTGCAATAGTGAAAAACGAAATTGGCAGTAATTCACTATCAGGGCATGCCACACACATCAGGGCATGTCCTACCTTTAACAGACAATGCACCCTGACCGCAGGGGTACCTTGGACCTGCCTTAGGGGTGACTCATGTAGAAAAGGGAAGGTTTAGGGACTGGCAAGTGTGTGCACTTGCCAAGTTGAAATGGCAGTCCCAGACTGCACACAGGCTCTGCACTGGCAGGCCAGAGTTACCTTTTACAGGCTGCCTCTGTGGGTGGCACAATCAGTGCTGCTGCCCAATAGCAGCATTTGATTTACAGGCGCTGGGCACACACAGTGCACTATACTAGGGTCTGACAAGTACATCAAATATGCCAACGATGGAATCACTAATCCATAACAACAATTTATAAAGGGAGCACTTGCACTTTTGCACTGAACAACATTGGCAGAGTGTCCAAAGCATCTAGACCAGCAACACAGAGTCCAACCCACAGCAAAAACACAGGAGGCCACAGCAAAAAAATGGAAGGGAGACCCATGCCTATGTTGCCAGGTCTAACAATTACTGCTCAAGAGTTTTGGACCTGTAAGGGCCAAGACGAGCCTTGCCTTAATGTAAGTTTTACCATCTGTAAGAGCAACTTGCTGGCATGCTTCACAGCCATGGTAATCTTACTAATATACCACTGACAGAAATTCTCAGTGGCACAGAAACCTGACACTGTCACATAGGGAATTCACTGGTACAAATATTTGATCTTACCATAAACTCTAACAAAACCGGAGGCTATTGTTTGTGTCTAATATTCAGAGGGTCTCTATTCCATAACAAAATATAGCTATTTGTATGCCAGAAAATTCTGGGGAGTATTATTTCATAGCAGACTATTCAGGTGAGTAAATTCTCATCTAAGGACACTTTACAATGCGGAATTAGTCCTCAAAGTGGCCTAGTGTCGATGGTGGCATTGCTCGTGGAATAGGCACGTATTTCTTTACACTACTTCATGCGACACATGCCTGGTCACCAATATATATCAGGACACAAAATTCATAATCAGCAATATGGCTTGGGCTATGACTCAAACTTCCTTCGCTGTTGAACAAATTAAAAGTTTCAAGCAATGAAGCGTTTCTTCGAGGGCGTAGATAATTCCCTCCTGTATATGGCTTCAATGACGCCGCTATGGCCAGTCCGGGCCTGCCTGGAAGTATAGGGCTTCAATGAGAAATATCAGAAGCCACATCTTAGTGAATTTGCCACAGATTAGCCCATTGGTTTTAATTTTTTCACGTCTGAGAACAAACTAGAAGACGGACTAGCGAATTGGATGAGTCAGAGTGCTATAATGGGCACACGGAATAGAAGGAGGGCTCAGGAATACATTCAATGGAAAATCTATAAATCTGTCCTGTAAAGCTTAAAAATTACCTCTGAGGATTCGCAGCATACAGTGAACTGCTAAACATTATATAATTAATGTAAGTCGCTCTGTGTCTTTGTGTTTTATTGTTTCTAAAAGAGTTACAAAAGAGCTTAACTCAAGCACTGTATCATGATACACTCTGGACAATTTTCTCGGCGGGCATGACCTCTATTGTACACGTTATTCCTTATGTGAATCACCAAGGTGAACACTGTGTTCCCTGTGAAACCACTTTCAACCAAATAAAGCATGTTTTTATAGGAATAACATCTCGAGGAACACTTTTATTAAACGATGGCTTTTACTCTGGTCCAGAGTTTATGATTGCTGTCATTTCCACTATAAAACGAGGGTTCTTCTGACGGATACTTGTTCTTCTGTGACTCCATCAAGTTTCTGCAGTGCAGTACTTCCGCTGTATTTTTTGGCCATAAATTGTCTCTGATGAGAAAAATGTGACTCGATATGTTCCATTTGACATCTTCTATTAAAAACCCTTGTTTGGAGTGTTTACTAAATTACGAATGTACGAAGCTGCGCAAAGTCAGGTGTTTCCCAGTGTGCATATTTTCTAAAACTTTGGAAGCTTTGCAAAGGCTGAAGCTTGCCAAGTTAAAACAAATACAGCGAGCAATTTGCACTGAGGACTTCCTTTGGTCTAGAAAAGCAAAGAATAAAGACCCATCTTTCGCACCAGATCTCACTGGTGATATGATGCTCAGTGGCAGCTTTTTTTCCATTGCCACTAATGGCAAGTTCAACGGCAGCCCTTGGATTCAGTGGGCACATTTCCCCTTCTCTGGAGTAAATGTTTTGTGCTTGTTGCTGTGCATCTATTTATTCCTTCCACCCGCTCTCCCACCTTGTTGTGTGGAACATCCCGCTGCAGGAAATTATCACCTACGAAGGTCGTCAGACTCAAACCCACCATCTGAAAAGTCAGGAAACTCTGCCTGCTTTGTAAACCTAGGGGCAGATTTACCAGCCCCTTGCGTAATTTTTGCACTGCCCTTGTGTCACTTTTTGGGATGCGGTGGAGTAACAATGCAACCCATTTACAACGTGATGCATCTAGGGAGATGCGTCATGTTGTAAAGCCCTCCGTCACATTATACCTGCATCAGGTATAATGTATGCTGGGTGGGCATTCCCACTTAAAATAGCCTTGTAGAAGTGACGCAGTGAAATCTACAAGATCAAAACCTTACGCCAGCTAAAGAGTGATGCAGTCGAATGAGGATAGGCCTCACCTGGCACTGCTGGAATTGCGTTGTGCTTGCGACACAACTCAAGCAATGCGTGACTTTTGGGTTAACAGATGCGTCAGAATTTATGATGCATCTGTCAATCCTTGCGCCATGGTACGCCGTATTGTAAATACTATTATCAAAAAACAATGGCCCAACCCGTGATTGCTTGCTGGCTCAATAAATCATATGCTCACAGTTGATCACTTGTAAGGTTAAATGAGGATTAAGGTTATTTACCTCTAGTATGATTAAATCATAAACTATTCATTCCATTGAAAAAGCAACCACCTATCACAACTCATTTATTTACAAAACGGAGTTTTAATAGAGTACTCCAAACACAGCGAGACATTTATTTATATACATTTGTACAGTATTCACAGCGAACGGTAAAGGAAAGAGCAACGTGCTTCTACAAAGGTGCCAGAAAAAGAAGAAAGTAGTGGTTTAAAGAAAAAGGGGGTGTAAGCCTCAACAGAAAAGTGACATAAGATTTGGTTAAATTAAAGCAAAAGCTGGGAAACATCCAGCGTGTTATGCAATCAGGCCACTATTGATATTATTCCAATTTTAGCAATCATACAGTCTTGACTGGCATGTATAATGTTCAAAAGAGTAGTGGTCCTGGTTAGGGGAAAAGGGGGGCGTCGACGTTTCGACCCGTCTTGGGGTACAAGGGTAACTGGGAACCTCGACCTGCGGGTCTTCCTCAGGACGTGTAAGGCAAAGCCTTCGTACCGTAGCTAAAACGCTGTATGCCCAATTGGCTTTTATGGGAAGTTCACAATCCTCCTATTTCTCGAAGAACGTGAAGGGAATGGCCACAATCCCACTCCAATTTATTGGTCGTAGACCGTCAACACAAAAACTCAGATGATGATGACAAGGGTATTAATACTGTTCTCATACAGGGACTCGTCTGTTGCTTCAAATATTCGTGTATGGATATCCCCGTGAGATAAAGAAGAAAGAATCTTCGTCCTGGCATCTGACGGTGCTTTATACGTCTTCAGTATCACCCTCAATGGGAATCATTCACAAGAGTGGGCGTTGTCCCAAAGGTCAATTGTCAAATGCGCGCACGAGTAGTTTGTTTGTTGACATCGACTCGCCAGGCTCGAAACGCACGTAGCGTCGTTCACATAAGTGGGCGTTGTCCGAAATGTCAATTGCCGGGTAACACGCGAGTAGTTTGTTTGTTGACACAGACTGGCCAGACTCGAACTGCACGTAAATACAGCGCATCCATTGTGACGCGAGGTTTTCTCTTGGTGGCGCAGGGTAAGTGACGTATCTCTACAGATGCGTCACTTTCTGGTGAATCTACCCCCTAGACTTTTATCAAGTTAGTTAGTGAAGTTTCGAATTTGCCTGACCTTACACGGAAGCTACTGATTACACCTTAGTTTTAATAGTAAAAGCTGAGGTGAGTAGAATATTTACAGCCCTTTACATCCTGCCCCCAAGACAAGAGTTCATTGGATAAATATGTGTACTTGAAAATTTCTGCTTTTCAGTTAATATAAGTAGTCTTTATGTTTTATAACAGCGTATTTCGACTTTAACTTGGCTTGTGCTGTTGAATTTTAGGGATGTTTGTGGCGGGCTCACAATACAGTGGTCTTTAGAGTTAAATAGCCTTTGAGAGGTGTACCAAGAAGAGCCATCTGTCAATTCGGAAGTGAAATGGAATGGCTCTCTCGCTTGTAGTAAATTGGATAAAGTCAGCTTGACTGACCACCTGGGAACTCTTTCCTCTTTAAATGTGCTCTCAATCAAACAAGAACACGATTAGAAGTGTATTGGACCATATATAATGAAGTTCAATGAACGATCATGTTCTTTATGTGTTCCTTTATTGTATGGTGTAGTGCATTTCATGCAATGAAGGAAATTTACTTTTTTTTTAAGGAACTGATATTTTCTGCCACAGAATTCACTTTTATTTAGTTTTGTATTTTGATGTCCAAATTGGTAATATTTCAAAAATATGACTTTACGTGCAAAGTCTTAGTGAAAGGCTATTGAATTGAGCATCTACTAGGCAAACAGAAGTGGGCTCTAGTACTACATCATAGGATCAATGCTGTAATAAAGGAATTTGAGCATATAGCCCTCTCATCATGACAGTACTGTATACTTTGAAGAATTGCTGCCCATCCTGCAAAGTTAGTATGAGAAATTGTTGGTTGGTGGGATTAAAGCCCTACTCAAGCATCAGCCACAATCCTTGTCAGTGTGATCCACTAAAAGTCACTAAATTAACCTGTGCTTAACCCTCTAGCAGCTTGACATAAAAGCAGTCAGGCTTAATGTAGAGGCAATGTTTAAAATATGTATGCAGCACTTAAATGGTAATAAAGTGAAAACACAATACAAGAAAGTATCACACCAATTTAGAAAAATAGAGTAAACGTTAATACATTATTTGATACCAAAACGACAAATCCAATTATTACATTAAACCAGAATTATACAGTTTTAAAGTTTAAAGTGAAAAATAGCACCTAAAAGGTCAGAGACCCAAAGCTGGTAATCTAGTTGTGCGATACTGGGACAAAGTCTAAAGTTATGGCTGACTGCAATGGAGCGTGGGTTCAGATACACAAAGAAGATTAGGTCCAATCTCACTTCACGCTCAGACTTGGAAGAAATTTTGAAAATAAATGTCTGAGAACCTAAAGTTCAACTCGGTGAGGTGCGTGAGGAGGAGGTGTTGTCTGGGAGCCGTTAGATGAAGTTGTGGGGAAGATTTCTATGTTCATACTCAGTCTCTTTTATGAAAGTCGAAAATCTCCAAGTGGACGAAGCTGCAGGCTGTACAGGATTTACTGCTGCCTAGAAGAACTTAGCAGGAGCTGCTGCAAAATCATGATGACCTGTGATGCATCTTAGGCAGTTGGGCAAGCAGGTAGGTCCCTGTTTTCTTTCGATTCTCAGAGCACTTTTTAGTAGAATATTTTCTCGGTCCCAAGTTTGGATTTGGGCAATCTGGGCAACTTTAGCACCGCTTCCAAGTGCCCAGCATTGGAGAGACACTACTTGGAGGTTCACAACTGACTCAGTCTTTGTCCATTTGTGGGTTCAAGATGGTGGAAACCTTTTCTGACTCTGAGACTCTGATCAGTAGGCCAATCAACGAGACCCTGGAGTCACTCTGGAAGTACTGGGCTCAAGCAAGAAAACTGGTGCCAAGCAGCAGTGCAATCCTCTGAATGCACAGGGAAGGCTCTAGGAAGCATGAAGGTTCTCTCAGTACAGCAGGACAGTCGTCTGAAGTACACAGCAGCCCACAGGCAGCCGGACAGTCCTCTGAGAGTCCTTCTGCAGGTTCAGAAGTGAACTGAAAAGTGGGTCTGATGGTTCTACTTTTTATCCTTGCTGGGAGCTTTGAAATCGAAGAAAGCTCTTGAGTTTTCCCCTACGCAAGTGACCTGGTCCCAGTCTGTTGCAGTCACAAAAGGCTAGTATGAAGTTCTTTGTGTGTGAGCTGAGGCAGGGTCTTTGAAGTACAAAGGGGCTGTGCAAAGATCCGCCCTCTCATCCTGTTAGGACGGTAGATTCTGGCAACACCTAGTCCCTTTATTGTATGGCTGTCTTGGAGGGATCCAAAAAGGCCAACTGCCAAATACACCTACTCCAGGAAACAGCTTGCATACATCAAATGGTTAGGACCAGAAAATGCCAACTTTCTCAAACTGATTCTATTTTGATATATAGAAACAGCATTTTATAATATCACTTTTGAATGCCCAAAATAGTGGCCTCAAACATATGATTTTTATAAATCAATTTGTGCAATCAGGAAGGAATACATTGGTCATGGCAAAAGAGAGTATCCTTTGTTTGTCAAACTTTATAATCAAATAAAGATCATGGGTACAAAACAGTATTCACATAAACATAAGTGACAAATAGACAATCATTGATAAAGGCAAGTGGCGCCTTCTGACTTTAGCGCCCAGGCATATTGAGTCACTCAGCTACTAATAGCAGCTTAGTGGCTCACCATGCCTGGATGCTCAACTCAGACGGCACCACTCGCCCTTATCAACAGCAAGATCGATAAGACAAACTTAGATGGCAATACGATACTTCAAAGATGCTTTCTCCATCGCGCTCGGTTTCAAGCTTTGCACGACCTACTTTTGTCAGAATTTCCTACATGAATTTTGGGCACTCACTTTACAGTCCAAACCAGATTCGTTTTGCGAAGGGTCCTCTCTTTATGTCCTAAAGATGGTCTTTTAGATGTACAACACAAGAAGATCAAAACGTCGACCAGCATAACCATTTTCATCTACAAAATAATATCTCTGTACAGATCTTTTTACCTACCATATTTTCTGTCGTATAAGACGACTGGGCGTATAAGACGACCCCCTACTTTTCCTTTTAAAATATAGGGTTTGGACTATATTTGCTTGCTTATAAAATGACCCCCGGCGTATAAGACGACCCCCAACTTTTGAAAAGATTTTCAAGGGTTAAAAATGTGTTTTAAACGCCAGAAAATACGGTAATGTATAGGAAGAATTTATTTTTGTAAATAGGGATTATAAATGGGTATTGTACATAGTGACAGGTAGATATTTTTCCCTTCAAGATTGTCAATCTGTCACTTCTGTTTATTTGAATATTGTTGTGTACCCTTGAACTTAAATAATTGATTATAAATTTGTACACAAAAAAGAATACACCCTTTTGTCATGTTTGATTTATTAGTTCCTGATTAAGCAAATTGATTTATAGAAATCATATGTTTTAGGCCACTATTTTGGGCACTCATAAGTTATATTATAAAATACTGTTTCCATATATCAAAATAAGATCCCTTGTAAGGACCTTTACCAGACTAAGATTTTGTTACCCAAGCCCACATGGGTGTATCTGGTTGCCCAAACAATATAGTAACTTTCTAAAAGTGGCATTATCAGAATTGTGACTCAAAATCCAACTTTACCATTAAAGAGGATTATAAAGTACGATTCTTTAGACACCAAACATGACATTTCTACTTGCCCACAAACAAACGTCGTCACTTATTAAATATAATAAGGTAGTTCAATGTTATCTTATGTGAGATGTAGGTCTCCCAGTAGTAAAAAACTAATTTGCTAATCTTTCACTACCAGGACAAGCAAAACTTTTCCAATACAATGCACCCTGCCCCATGGGCTGTTTAGAGCCTAAATTAGGGGTGTGTTTTATGTGATAAAAAGAGAGTTTGGGGTCTGGCAAGGGTGTTAATTTGTCCATACAAATTGATAGTTTAATAATGCATGCAGGCTGCAACGGCAGGCCTGAGGCATGTTTTTTGGAGCTATTTCAAAACACAGAAAGGGGGTCCCAGGGAATATTTAACGACCTGCCAATACTACAACCCTGACAATAACTTATATACCAACCTAAGAGTAGCAAGGGGTCAAAGAAAGTAATGTGTGTGTGCCTTGTCCGCTAAAGGGGTGTTGTGATCAAATCAACTCGCAAAATCTGTCAAAGGGTCTCACCAAATGCTCAAAGAGATCCCATCAGACTTCCACCCTGTACCGCTCTACATCATTTGGGAACCCTCAAATTGCACCTGGGAAATTTGAGTACCCAGAGCAAGATTTGGCCAGACTCAACCAAATCACTCGCATCAGTCCCAAACAGTTTGTGCTCAATAGTAGGTATCAGGAGGTAGTTGAAAAGCAGTGCTCAATAATGTAAACCAAAAGAATGTGTAAGGTGTTGTGGCTAAAATTGAGTAAGAGGAGGAAAATATGTTTAATGGATACCTCCTTTGTCTCAATATTAAAAACAGTGCAAACGGTAGTTTCAGCAAATAACTACACAGATGAACAAAATGGTCGACATGTTTCTGCAGACTTTCACTGGGCCCATGGGTCACCTCGCTGCTTCATCAGGACCTATTTATGCTACTGCTAAGTGTGATGATGTGAATCAAATCATAAATAAAAGTGACAATCAAAGTAAATATCACCTGAAAATTCTCCCAATTTGTAGGAGAATGTCGCCCCCCCCTCACCTGGCCACAGCTCAGGTAACACGGAGCACCGCTCTGTCCGTCAGTACTCCAGACGTCCTTCTGGGCTGTCTGTGTCTGTGTCAGGTGAGGGGGGCGACATTCTCCTACAAATTGGGAGAATTTTCAGGTGATATTTACTTTGATTGTCACTTTTATTTATGATTTGATTCACATCATCACACTTAGCAGTAGCATAAATAGGTCCTGATGAAGCAGCGAGGTGACCCATGGGCCCAGTGAAAGTCTGCAGAAACATGTAGACCATTTTGTTCATCTGTGTAGTTATTTGCTGAAACTACCGTTTGCACTGTTTTTAATATTGAGACAAGGGAGGTATCCATTAAACATATTTTCCTCCTCTTACTCAATTTTAGCCACAACACCTTACACATTCTTTTGGTTTACATTATTGAGCACTGCTTGTCAACTACCTCCTGATACCTACTATTGAGCACAAACTGTTTGGGACTGATGCAAGTGATTTGGTTGAGTCTGGCCAAATCTTGCTCTGGGTACTTAAATTTCCCAGGTGCAATTTGAAGGTTCCCAAATGATGTAGGGCGGTACAGGGTGGAAGTCTGATGGGATCTCTTTGAGCATTTGGAGAGACCCTTTGACAGATTTTGCGAGTTGATTTGATCACAACACCCCTTTAGCGGACAAGGCACACACACACATTACTTTCTTTGACCCCTTGCTACTCTTAGGTTGGTGTATATGTTTTATGGAGCTACTTTAGTGGGTGGTATGATAAGTGTTGCACGTTTGCTGGTAGCATTTACTTTACCAGCCCTGGGTATATGGTATACTACATTATGAATGAATCATAAGGAAATTAAATATGCAAATCAGGTGTAAGCCAATTTTACCTTGTTTTATGGAGTGAGAACAAACATTTTAGCACATGTTAGCAGTGGTAGAGTGCACAGAGTCCTACGGCCAACAAAACAAATTCAGCAAAACAGGAGGGGTGAAGGCAAAGTGTTTGGGGGTGACGCTGCAGAGAGGGTCAAGTCCAACCGTTATCTATTCTGGAACACCAGCAGCAGACTTGAGGGACCAACTTATCAATGCAGATTGCTGTAGACTTATGCATGGAGCATCCAACATTGGTCCAGAAGAACTTGATCTATGCCATACTTTCTACATATTGACATGAGAAAAATTACACACAATGATTCTATCAAGTGTGGGACATGCACTTCTGTGGACAAAAGAACCCACTGCAGGGACCTGTGGTTGACCGATTAGTCACATGTCAAATACCTAACTGTCGACTCAATCTTTTGTCTTTGCGTGGCCTCTCAAACGAGAACCATTGAGTTAGAAAACAATAAACAACATTTATATCTCAATAACACCGAGAGACTGCCTCAACATGATGTTCTGGTATGTTATATGGGCTTCTTCCACATAGTCAGTAGTTATCCAGAAAACCTGGTATACTTTGGTTCGTTGACCAAAGTTACCAGCTCTTATCACCACAAAATAAAGAATGCCTCACCCTTAAAGTTCTTCAAGTCAGGGATATGAAAACATAGAATCAATATTATTCTTGCTTCCTATCCAAGAATCTATAACAATTGCTCAAAACTCCACAGAAGGAATGCTCAACTGCTTCTAAATCAGAAAAATGTACCTATGTCCTTCTGCTGGGAACTAGTAGCGGTACCTTTACTCTTGTATATGACTGACAACTGTCATGTAATGCACCCCTCTTTCTGCTTACATCAGCTTTTCAAGTACAATGTAACATATGTTATTATTATCCACGAAAAGTACTCATCTGCCTTTGTGGTTAGTTCATTTAATTAGCAAATAAATATAACAGTAGCTAAATGATGGTCACTATCTGTGATGCCTTCCTTGGCCACCACCTGCAAGCCAGTAAGATAGCTCAGATGACAAATGCATTCAATTATCTATTCTTCCTAAAGACCACAGGCTCAAATGAAACCCAGAATGCCTTTGAGCAATAAAATAGTGGCACTTCTTACAACAGTTTTATGACAGTTGGTTAATAAAGCATTATATGCTCATCTATTTATTAATGATAGGTTACCAAGACATGCCTAGAGAATATGTTTTAAAACTACAAAGATTCCACATGAAGTATTTAGAATAGCAGTGTATACAAAAGAATGAAACACTACCAGTGTGCTAACGTGATTTTAAATCACTGCTGGTTTTGTTGCAAATTTAACAGAATCCACAATCATTTTTAGATGATGACATTACACCATATTGTGAAACAATGAATGAATGAATAAGCATTTGTTAAGTGCGTAGCTACCCGGGGGCATCCCAGCACTGATAGCGGTCAACAGTAGACACCACAGCAATGCAAAGGATAGAGCCAAGTATTTAGCAATTTCCAAAAGGCCAAATAACTGGACTCTTTGTAAGTGAAGAGGAAGAGTATTCCACAGCCTGGCAGCATTATAGGAAAATAGGAGGCCATCACTTCTGGCCTTATTAATCCTGGAAACAATGGCAAGATGCAAGTTGTCTCAACTGAGATTTCTGTTCACCAGGTAAGCCGGACAATGGAATGGTTGATAGACGGTCCCTTCCCTGACAAAGTCTTGTGGATGATACACATGGCCTTAAAGTTAACTCTCTCCTGAATGGGGACCCAGTAAAGAGATTTCAGGGCTGATTGTGCAGATATATGGTTCGGGGTCCCAAGAAGTATCCTTGCTGCGCAGTTTTGCACCGTCTGGAGTTTTGAGATGGTCGCCCAATGGGCTCCTAAATAAAAAGCATTCCCATAGTCTAGGCAGGAAAGAATGAGCGTCTGGACCATAATCCTCCTTGCCTGAAAAGGAAAGAGTCGGAGCACTTTGCAAAGCATCCTTAGAATGCTGTAGCAGGAAGCTGCAACATTCCGCGCCTGAACTTTGAAGCTAAAATCTTGATCAAGCCGGATGCCTAGACTTTTTATCTGGGTCTTGAGGGAAGGAATGGATCCCAGACAGGCTAGCCACATTATTGCTTTGAAACTGGAGGAATTCCCTAGGAGCATCATCTTGATCTTTTCTGCATTCAATTTCAAATATGATTGGTTCATCCACTTGGCTACCTCTTCTAAACCAGGACAAAGGCCGAGAGAGGAATTATCAGAATAGTTAAGTGATACGATAAATGGTGGGTCATCAGCATAGGTCACTATATGGACCCCAAAAAGAAGCACACTCTCCGCTAGTGGGCTCATATAAACAGTGAATAGAGTGGGGACTCAGTGATGTACCCTGAGGAACTCCGCAGCGGAGGGGCACCCGTTTTGAGGTAAAATCACCCTCAAAGACCTGGAAGGATCTGTCTTCCAAGAATGACTCCAGTCATGCTATGGCTTCTCCAGGTACCCCCAAACTTCTAAGTCTATGGACCAAAATTTGGTGGTTAACTGTGTCGAAGGTTGCACTAAGATCCAAGAGGATAACAGCTGTGGTGCCTTCAGCATTCTGAATCTTCTAATACTCTTCAACTATTCCTTTACGTAGACAATAGCTGGTCTGTGAAGGGTGGAGAAGGTATGGGATTCCCGAAATGTAGAAAGTGCTGAATTAAAGTGTTTTTCCACCATTTCTTCAGATGCCCGGAAGAAGTGAAATGGTGCGGTAGTTTCCCAGGAGATCCGGGTGAAGACTAGGCTTTTTTTTATAAGTGCCTTCACCATTGCTCTTTTCTACGGAGGTGGGATCACTCCAGTAGAAATGGAAACATTGATCAACTCCAAAATATTAGAAAAACTGTTCCATATGCTTGCTTCAGAATATTAAGTGGGGCTGGGTCTCTAGGCAGCCCACTCTTCACAAGTGCTGAGATGGTTTGGAGTGACTCAGAATCAATCAAGGGAAATGCCTCCAAGGAATGTTCCCTACTGTGAAGACTAATATCCCATGTTTGGAGGTTATTATGACCGTCTGCAAGAGGAAATGACAGATAAATGGTTTGAATTTTGTCATAAAAGAAATCTGCAAGTTTGTTTCAGTGTAGGCTGGTGTCATCAGGTGTTTCTGGGGGTGAGGGGGCTCTAAGCAGTTTTTTCGCCATGCGAAACATTTTGCGAAGGGGATTGGCTGCCAGGGGGATTCTTTTCTCATAGTATGAGACCTGGTCCAGTTTTATTTCTGCTTTATACATTTTAATGGCCTCCCTATATTCCGATATCTTATTTACGGCAAAATTCTTTCTCCAAATTCTTTCAAGTTTCTTGCAGATTTGTTTTAGCTCTGAAGCTTGGGAGAATGCCATGCCATTCTGTTGGACCCAACTTTCATCTTGGCCATTTTCTTCGGAAGAACCTGGTCTACAGTGCTCTCTATTCACTTATTAAAATTTTCGTTAGCAATGATTGGGTCAGGGATCGGCTTAGGTTTTCTAAGGCCGAAATCCACTGTTCTGAGGAGAGAGAGAAGTGACATGGTTCTGATCGGCCTGGTTGATGGGGAGGCGTAAGTGGGGGTCCAGGAAAAAGGGAAAAGAAAATTATCAGTCCAAGGTACTGGAATGGGTTCCCTTCTTGTTAATTCATCCAGGTTGCAGAATATAGGATCTAGTAAGTGGCCCTTCGCGTGGGTCGAATTGGTAACTTTTTGTTTGAACTGATAGGCTGCAAGGTCAATAATTTATCTCCGCTGCAGCCACATGCAAAGGGTCATCAAAATGCAGATTAAAATTCCCAAATAGTATGAAATTAGTGGGATGCTGGTAAGATTAGCAGCCATATCATGCAATATTTGCAGAATTGACTCAATGCCCCAGGGGGACAATAGGTTAAAATGCCTCACAAAGTGGGCATGAGGGCAAATCCTATCGTGAATAAAAGGTTCTCGCAGTCTGGTAGCGGACCTCCAGATATACGGCAAGTAAGATAACTTTTGTAAATTATAGTGCTCCCGCTACCTTTACCTGCAATCCAGTCTGACCTGTGGATAAGGTAGCCAGAGTTTGAACAATATTGGGATTGGATCCCGAGTTGAGCCAAGTTTCTGTCAGAAACAGGACTTCTGGACATTCTTCCTTTAACAGAATGGAGAGTTCTACCGCATGTTTGGGCAGCAAACTATAATTCAGCAGAAGCATTTTGTTGGACTTCTGAAGTGGCAAAGAAATTTGGGGGAACAATTGCAGTTTGAAAGAGCTGTGCGAGAAACCGGTATCCAAACTTCAAGGATCAATTGAATGTGCGCAGTTGTCCTTAATGGCTCCCTTTAGCTTCGAAGCTGAACGACATTATAAAGGTAATCATTTGTGGGAAAATTTACATGGGTTGGGTCCCCTGGCTCCAGCAGGATGCAGACGGGCGCAGACGGACTTGCTTTAGGTGCGTCTTCAGCACAGTTTATGATCAGTGATGCTGAATTTCTGGTATAAGTGAATAAAGTGTACCAACAGATGGGACTTTCGATTCTTTACGGAGTCTTTAAAAATTGTCGGTAACACCCTTAAACACAATCTGTGTCTTATTACATAACAGCTGACATTTTTACACGTACCTAAAACATGCAGTGCTGATTTGTACAGCCTTCCAAGTTCCTACATAGCTCCTTTAAAATCCCTACTGCATATACTTGCTACACAATTTAGGGAGTCATTTAGAGTTTGGCACAGTGGGTGGTTTACTCGCCCTCCCAATATTGAGCGTCCCCGTCCCATTTGGGATGTGAATGAATGTACCGTTCATGCCAGAGGAGCCTCATTGGCTAAACTAGTGAAAACCTTAACCCAGAAAATGCTTCACCACTCGCCTGCAAGATCTGCAGTGAAGAGACACGAGTAAGCGATAATACTTTATTTTTCTTCAAGCTCCCAGCAATGAATGAACACCTGTCATTATTACATTGTTTAAAATTCCCCTAACCTGAAAGTCCTATGCCCGAATGCAAACACAAGAGGTGAACGAAAGGGAAAAGGGACAAGAGTAGAATAGGTAGGTCATAAGACACATTGCAATACTTAAAAAATTAAGGGCCAGATCTACAAGAAAGTATTGCAGCACACCCCCGCAAGCCCTTTGCCTGCGCCACACTGAGGCACTTTCAGAGCACAGGAATGCAACATATTTACAATCATATGTTGTGTTCCTGTGCTCTCCCCCGGGCTGGCACACAAACAGCTGCCATGCGCCAGCACAGGCACCCTTGCACCATGGTGCAAGGATGCCTGCGTCATGAGAAGATCGTTTTGTGCAGGCATTTACAGGTTTACAACTCCTCATAAATCTTGAAATGTGTCTGGTTCCATTAGTCTTGCATGGGAACACCCAGAACAACACCCATGGAACGTCCCTTTTTATACAAAAAGAGGGGCCATATTTACAAGGACAAGAAAAGCCACAAAGGGTGTCCTTATAAATATTAGGCACAGAAATGCGCTGCCAGTGTGTCACAAAAAATGACGTACTGGCAGTGCAAGGGGCTTGTAAATCTGCCCCGAAGTTGTGAATGATAGTACAAGCAGTCACGGCCGGTGCAGGTATGAGAGTTGGGGCGGTGTCACTGGGTTGCGCAAGGGATTCGACAAAAGATTAGGAGGGAAAATTAAATAAATACTTCATTTTCCCAAGTGGGCATCTGTCGAAATCCCCACCCACCCACCCCGACCACTCTTACATGCATGGGCTGCGGCTGAGTACAAGGTAATGCGAAGGATCACCGCTCACTGTTTAAGGTGGTGTGTAAATTACTTGATTTCTCTACCTGGGACAGCCATGTAAATTATGTTGTTACAGGTAGGGAAATTAATAAATGGCCTGAGATGCAAGTATAATATTCTTTGTGGGTCAAGGTCATTGATTGGTTGGTTCTTTAAAACAACTCACAATTTTGGTGCTTAATTCAGAAAAAAACACAGTAATGTTGCATGGACCAAAATATCATGGCATGCGCTTGGCATTTACCTGAGCCTAAACTGAAGGTGTTGGCTGCAATGAAGGCTTTGAGTTGCCTGCCAGGCAGGTAGGATTTTTTATTTAAGATGGCATTTGTCCTACAACTAGGGAAGTGGAAGTCAAAACCTCTGCTGGTATGGTGTAGGGCAAGATGGCTGCCAAGGACTGAATGAGCACATTAAACTCCATGAGCTAATAATTTGATTGATTTCAATGCAAACAAGAATACAATTCAATATAACAAGTCTTCTTTAAAGACCCATGAACATGAATACTATTCCTAACTCACAGCTAAGCCACTCTCCACTCAATTGAGAAGCAGAAATAACGTACAAACAAGAGAGCTCATTTGAGAAATGTCTTTGCTCATCTGTGATGAGAGTCTGGAGTAATGTTCCATATCAAATACAGACATGACTATCTCATATAACTTTTAAAGAAACCTCAAACTATTCCTGCTGCTGAAGTACCTAGACAAAAGTCTTCTTCATTAATATTAATTCTGACCCTGGAATTCCCAAAAGATCTCCCTCAATCTATTTGTCCTTAGCACACCATGTTTCACATATCCCATTTCTTAATCCACTCTGAAACGCTCTGATCTACTTCCCTCTCCTATATTTTTCAATGTGTATCTGAGCATTCCCTTCTTCACCACTCAGTTTCAATTCTTTACTTATATGGTATGCACTCATTTAGGAGTCCTACAGTTAGGAGTCCTAACTTTAGGACTCCTAAATGCCTTTTGTGGATACCCAAAGTCTTGAAGTTAGGATTTTTCTCAGTTTAGGAGTAGTAACGTTAGGAGTCCTAACTTTAGGACTCCTAAATGCCTGCTGTGAATACCGAAAGTCTTAAAGTTAGGATTTTTCTCAGTTTAGGAGTAGCAAAGTTAGGACTCCTAAATGACTTCTGTGAATACCAAAATGAGTAAGTGCCTTCTGTGAATACCAAAATGGTAGTAAGTTTAGGATTTTGTCTGAAGTTAGTTCTGTGAATCGGAACCATAGTGTGCTATAAAATTGGCAACATTTGTTCACAAACCTTCACTCACCTTCTATTGACTACTTGTGCTGCACACTATCAACGGAAGTGGTCCCAGGGCACTACCGCCATTCTGTCCCAGTGCCCACCTCAGTCTGGAATGACATACAGAAAAGCAGGCATTGGCAATAGCTAATAGGTCTTAGCACCCGAGAGTTTTTGGTATTGTGAATGTCAATGTTGTTTGGTTATGTATAGCATTGTAAATGTATGTAAATGTAGTAGTACTTGTATAGCGCACGAATCGACCCATGAAGGGTATCTCGGCGCCTGTACACATACCGCTGTGGAACCCTTCCTGGCTTTTCCCTGTGAAGTGCCCACTCCTAGGCACCCCCAAGGTGAAGCCAGGCTTCCTAGCGTTATTGGGGCCGTTGTGAAGGTCCATCTACTTGTGTCAACATGGTAATGAAGGGTAAACATATTGTGTGCAGCTGAAGCGCTATAGGAACTTAAATTTGGGAGGAGCGCAGCTTGGTGCTTGGGACTTTGAATCAGAAGTTAACTGAACAGCTGGCCACAGAGGGGCGTGCCCCCCGGTCACTGAGAGGCCGATTCACATAACTATTCGGAGACAAAATCCTAAACTTTCTACTTATGGGATTCACAGAATGCACTTACGACTGCACTTACGACTACTAACTTTACATCCACACTTGGGCCGGAATTTCTGCACCCAGATTGAAAATTCCACACCGGAGCGGAATTTCTGCACCCAAAGCAGAAATCCTGCACTTGTGCTGGAATCTCCACTCCCGGGCCGGAATAACCACACTCTGGCCAGTTGAGCATTTTCCTCATTGCTAATCACCTGTCCAAATGCCTACCATCTCCACCATGCATCAGATACAGCCAGTTAACACCAGATTGTGGGTATTCGGGCCTAGAAGCAGAGATTCCGGCCCAATTGTGGAAATTCCGGCAGAATTAGGGATTTCTGCTTCAGGTGCAGAATTTCCGCTCCGGAGTGCGTACGTAAAGTTAGTAGTCGTAAGTGCCTTCTGTGAATACCAGAAGTAGTACATTTAGGATTTTGTCTCCGATTAGTTCTGTGACTAGGCCTCTATGGGTTTGAACCTCCTGAGACTGTAGGCTTTGCTGTCTGTTTGTATTGCACCACCTTTAAAAAACCACGCATACAAGTTGCAGATTGTGAAAGAAAAGCGACGCTGTCACAATTCATGCACACAGAGTTGCATATTGTTGAAGAAGAGCTGCTTAAGTGAGATCTATTTGTTGAGAAAAACGGTTGTGAAAGGCATTGCAAAAATTGCAGAGGGTGAACATTATTAAAGGGAACTAACATATGGAGGTCTTCTATCCCCATTTCCCTAGAATGTACAAGAATCTTTGCCAATTGCTACTTTGTGCTGTGATGGCTTTATACTCCCAGCAGAGTGCACAGCTTTCCTCTAGTCACTGTGAGAATGCTGAGTATACGTACATCTGTGCTGTGTTGTGAACTAAGGAATAGAACCACTGCCTTCATGTGTTAAGATTCGATAACGAGAAAGCACTAAGGGCCCGATGTAGGTAAACGCGATTTTCCGATTTCAAAATACCGAGGCGGGCCGAATCGGTATTCTGAAATCGGAAAACGAGATGTAGGGAAAAAAAACCGAATGAATACCGAATCGGTCGGCATCGGTAATGAGATTCGGTACGTTCCGATTCTGCTCGGTCCGAATCGGAAAGTACCGAATCGGCCAACAACGAATCGGAAATCACCGAATCGGCTACCACCGAATCGGATATTCCCGAATCGGCGAATACCGATTCGGTAAAAGCCGATTCGGTAAAATCCGATTCGGCAATCATAGATTCGTAGCCATGAAAACACACCCATGGCGAAAAAGCCCATAGGAATGCATTGAATGAACCGAATCGGCTTTTACCGATTCGGATAATACCGAATCGGATTTTACCGATTCGGATATTACCGAATCGGTAAAAGCCGATTCGGCAATAGGCGATTCAGCCAATGAGGTGGCTCCCCCTCCCCCACCCAAACAGGGAGTGGCAACCCTGGCAGGTGCAGCTAATTAAGAAGTTTCTGGAAAGCCTGCCTGAGCCCAACACTCACAGTTAGCAGCAGTGGGAGAAGGAGGTTGCCAACTGAACTGGAGAACATGGCAGAGCAGTCTGAAAGCCAGAAGTCCTCCCAGAAGAGGAAGCCCAAGTTCACCACCACCGAACTTCAGGTGCTGGTCGAGGAGGTGGTGAGGGTGCACCGCCAGCTGTTTGGCAAGCTGTCCCTCAACGTGCCAGACAGCACCAAGAGGAGAATCTGGGCCGACATCGCCCAGAAGGTGAATGCTGCGGGTGTCACCCCCAGGTCCATAGAGGAACTGAAAAAGAGGTTTTATGACATCCGCAGCCTCACGAAGAGGAAGCTGGCTGACATACAGAGGCAGGCTGGACTCACTGGAGGAGGCAACAACCCGGCACCACCCCTCACCGAGCTGGAGGAACTGGTCTCCAGCACCATTGAGAGGGAGAGTGTCGTTGGAATCGGGACCCTGGACAGCTCTGCGAGAGCTACAGCTACAGGTAAGAAGCATGCGCATCATGACACACCCTACCAGACACCTCCCCATTAGACACAATGCATAGGCAAACCCCAGCACTGTACTGTCACCAACATACAAGAGACAAGCATCATGGTACATGTAGTCAGCAGAAGTTAGCCAAATATGTCAGTGCAGAATCACAAGACAGGAAACAGTGTGACACAGTGTAAGGAGATGCAAGGACATGTGGAATGCCATAATTGTACTGACTGTAATACATCGGCACTCAGTTTACAAATGCTTCTTTGTACCTAGGGGCCCCATCAGGCGGAACAACAGTGACAGCAGAGGGAGCAGCAACGTCCAACACTGCAGTCGCAGGGCCGAGCACCAGCCAGGCTGGCCAGGAGGAGGATGAGGAAGGAGACACCCCAGGGCTAGGTATGGAGGGAGTCCTGGTCATTGACTTCCAAGCAGTGCACTCCCCAGTACTGCCCAGCACACCCCCCTTGCAATTCTCCCCAGAAAACTCCCCTACAAGGCACACCATTCCGCCTACACCAGCTCCTGCCACAACCGTGGCCTTGCCACCTGTCCAAACTGTCCTGGGAGCAGGGGCTCAGGGACCGGCCAGCTTCACACCCCCACCAGTGGCACCCCAGCCCACTCAGCAGGCCGGAAGCAGCAGTGCCCGACGCCGTGCAATCACCACCACTGCTGCACCAGCACGGGAGGGCAGTGTGTTCCTGGGCCTGGAGGGACAGATGGTTAAAATCCAGAGGCAACAGGCAAGATCCACCATGGCCTGCCAACGCCAGCTCCTGCAGCACAACATGCAGATGGGAGAGTTGGTGAAGGGATTCCAGGCTGTTGTGGAAACCAACAAGGAGGTGGCAGCAGGGTTAGGCAGGCTGACCACTGCCATCACCCACTCATCTGCCAGACAGGAGGAGCATGAGCTGGTGCGCAGGCGGGATGCCCGGGTGCTGAACCGGGCCATGGCCCGCCTTGCAGCGGCGACGGCACAACTGTGCCATCGCAGCTCCAACCAGGAATCTGTGCTTAGTCAGCATACGGCTGAGCTCACTAGGGGGATGGCCAGGATCACCACGGCTATGGAGGCCATGATAATTTCAAACACCGCCTCCAATCCTGCCCTGGACCTGGGTGATGCTGGAGACAGCAGCAGCCGCAGCAGCCCGGCCAGCGCTGCGTCTGGCCACGGAGGAGCACCAGGCGATCCGCTGATGCTGCTGGGCATTCAGAGGGGGCTGAGGGACACCCCAGTGGGTCTGGCAAGCGGGCAAAAAAATAGCCTGGCAAGGGCGGATGAGGCAACCAGAACCCTGGACTTTATTTGATTTTACATACTCCATTTTTTGATGCACATCAGTGCTGTAACTGTGGTGCAACACTATTAAAATTTGTTTTTTGCAACCAACATTTAGCTGTCTTTGCATCTGTACTCAGTCAGAAATAGTTCTCAGCGATCTCCTCACGTCTGTATCTGCCATCACTTGGCGTACACACCCCAGCTGGCTGTGTCAGTGGCACAGCTTCGTCGTCGTCATAGTCCTCGTAGTCAGACAACTCCACCTCAGTGCCCTTCTTGACCGCAAGGTTGTGTAACATTGCACATACAGCTATGATCTTGCAGCAGGTGATGGGGGTATACTGCCTTGCACCTCCACTCTTGTGCAGGCATCTGAATCTACTTTTCAAGATGCCAAAGGTCCGTTCAACAACATTCCTTGTGCGTATGTGGGCCCGGTTATACCTCCTTTGGCTGGGTGTGGAGGGGTTGAGGTAGGGGGTGAGTATGAATGAGCGGAGGGCATATGCACTGTCGCCTGGAAGAGAAAGGGGTCACATTAGACACATGCATACATGTATTCCACCTACCTACTATGTGTTATGGGGGTCTGATGATGTGTCTCACCTAGGAGGTATCCTTCTCCAAATTCGCCAGCCATCAGCCGTGCATATATGCCGCTCTGTTGGAATATATAGGAGTCATGGGTACTCCCTGGAAATTTTGCTACCAGGTCGGTGATGGTGCACTTGGCATTGCAGATCACCTGCACGTTGATGGTGTGTGTAGATTTCCGATTGCGGTATATGTATTCGGTGTCCGCTGGTGGGCAAATCGGAATGTGCGTGCCATCTATGCAACCGATGATTTGGGGAAATTGTGCCATCTGGTAGAAGTCAGCTTTAGTTTGTAGCAGTTCTGCGTGGGTTGCAGGGAAAGAGATGTATTGGTCCATCCTGTCTATCATGGCGTCAAGGAATATGTGGAAGAACCTTGACAGGCTGCTCTGGCTCACCCCTCCTGCTGCTGCTACTCCACTTTGATAGCTGCCAGACGCAAGCAGGTGTAGGCTGCATAGCACCTGGACGTGCGCAGGGATGGCGTGTGCCCTTGGGGTGTGGTGGTCCAAGAATGGCTTAAGGTCCCTGATGAGCTCAAGTATGGTGTCAGAGTCCAGCCTGTATCTCTGTAGGATCTCAGCCTCAGTGAGCATGAACAGGGTTATCCTCTGTCTGTAGACCTGTTCATTTCTTAGCCATTCCTTCTGTCCTTCCTGCTGTAGCCGTAGCCGCCTCGCAATGACATAGAAAGCTGCCATCCTGCAAGTTGCAATGCATTTTGGGACTGTTTATATGGGTTGGAGTTGGTTACCACCTGATTGCAATCCATGGTAAATACCGAGTGGATTCTACCGATTTTGAGCCGATTTCGGTGTTTCTGTGCCTCCCTACATCTCCCCAACTGTCGGAATCGGGGAATTTCCTGATCGGAGATTCATACGAATCGGCATGTTTTCCGATTCGGCTCATGTCCGAATCGGTATTTGTACCGAATCGGTAATTGGACCGAATCGGTGATTTTCCGATTCGGTGTCACTAACGATTCGGTAATTGGACCAAATCGGTGATTTTCCGATTCGGTGTCACTAACGAATCGGTAATTGGACCGAATCGGTGATTTTCCGATTCGGTGTCACTAACGAATCGGTACATGGACCGAATCGGTGATTTTCCGATTCGGTGTCACTAACGATTCGGTACATGGACCGATTCGGTCTTTGCATCCGATTCGGTGTTTTACCGATTCGTTACATATCCGATTTTCGGTATGTACGTATCGGATTCTTTCCCATTCGGTACTCATTCCGAATCGGTTTTCTATCCGATTCTTTCTGTTTTTGGTTCCCTACATCTCGATGGCTGTTTACCGATCGGTAAGGGCCAAAAATCGGTATTTTCGGCCGTTACCGATCGGTAACGCCCTACCTACATCGGGCCCTAGGTGTCGTGTCCTTAGTGATGCATATGAAGATGACGTGGCATCTCAACAAGTAGTGACAAAGCCAATAGGTTGTCCTTTCTTTAACGGAAAATCTGCTACAAAACACGTGGAACACATATAACAAAGCCTGCAGCACTGAAAGCGTTCCTCTGCCACAGAAGATAACTGTAGTGGAGTATGAGCATGCGCGCGCACACATACACACACACACACACACACTACATGCACTTAATCATGCACACATCCATATAATAGTTTTTTCGATTTTCATATGGATACTTTGAATTTGTTGAATTGGATACACAAGGCAGTTCAGAGAGACTTGATTTGTACGACATTTGACATCTGCTCAGAACAACAATTATAATCACAGCTGAAACCTAAAATGTGGCAGTGAGTGATAATATAAAACAATCAGAATTCAAGTGGAGATCAGTTAATATCTCAGTATGAGTTTGAAACGTGGTTTTTACAGCTGTTGCAATCAGTGGCTATTAAGAGTGGTGTAATACGAAATGCTATGAATTAAGATATGGCCTTTCTTTAATCAGCTGAGTCAAGGTTTGGTTGCGGATATGCTTGAGTTCTCATGCGGACGCGGATGTGCGCTTTCCTTGATGGCACCCTGCTAAATGATAAAAAAAATCAGGCACCCTCAGAACCAAGCATCTGACATGTGACCACCATCTTCCAATGCACAGCAAATGTGATGAGATAAGAACAAAAGTTACAGGGTTGTGTACAGAAACAGAGCTCTCTGAAGAATACTGAAAGAGGCAGCAGCGGAGAGCAGAGTAAGTGATAACACAAGTGCTCATGTGAAGTGTTCTAAAACAAAGAACAAAGCAGGTTCAAAATGGTCATAAAATGGGAGCAATGGATGGTTACTAGTACTTAGTCCATGCTCTTGGGGAGGGCCAAACACAGGAAGAGGCTTGACGCATGCATGCCTTGACAAATGGGGAAGAGAATATGAGAGTGTCGATGGAGCCAGCAAATGGGAAATCTATGGGCAGGTTGATGCCGACTTATTGACTACAACAGTCTCTTCAAGACCGTAGATGTACTGTCTAGCCAAGACCTCACAAGGGTTTCTGTTCTTCAATAAGGGGGCTTCGTTTTTTGTATTTCTCAATGAAGAGACTTCCCCAATATTGATACGGGGCATGGAGAGGCATTTCCTCTCATCCTGACTGAATGAAGATTAACAATCAATTGAAGCTGACATGCAGGCACCTATTTGAAATGATGTTCCTTGGTATTAATTCTTATAGATGGAGCATTACGTTTTATATTTTATTGAGTTCTCTTCAAATGACAACTGCAGTTAGGCCAGGACCAAAATGATGCAGTTCCTCTGGACAGGCTTAGCACTCTTGCTGCTGCATTCTGTAACCTTTGTAATTTTTCTAATCTGTGCTGCGGCATCACAATTATTTGTCCCCTGCATGGTGAGAAGGAATATACAGGACTGCATTTGACAATGGAACCCTGACTTTTACTTTGACCATTGTGTCACGCTAATCTAGAATGTATGAAGAGGTCTAGCAGCCTGATTCATCAAGCTGAAATCGGCTCGCAAAGGGCCAGATTCTCAGAATCTGGCCCTTTGCGAGTGCGATTTTTGCATTTGGGATTCATCATCCCAAATGCAAAAATCGCTATTTAGAAATTCGCAAATTTGCGAGGAATAGCATTTAAGGAATCTCTATTAGAGATTCCTTAAATGCT
Organism: Lissotriton vulgaris; assembly: GCF_964263255.1. Lineage (NCBI taxonomy): Eukaryota > Metazoa > Chordata > Amphibia > Caudata > Salamandridae > Lissotriton > Lissotriton vulgaris. The sequence goes on along the minus strand of NW_028255035.1, from coordinate 985,561 downwards.
ATTCATGAAACATTTTAAAATTGCGAAATCGCAAATTTCGGCCGCTATTTACCGCGAGGTCAAACATCGTGGTAAATAGCGAAAACTTAGAAAAATGCTTTTAAAAGCATTTTTCTAAGTTGCGTGTTACACACACACATGTCCTTAGGACATGTGTGTGCGCAACACCTGTTGAAAAGTGCATTTAAGGGGTGCTACAGGGTGTCCTTTGGACACCCCTGGCACCCTTCAAATCGCTATCTTATTTGCGATTAGCAAATTGCTAATCGCAAATAAGGAATACTCCCCATTCATTCCTATGGGCCCTTTGGCCCATAGGAATGAATGGGGAGTTATTCCTTATTTGCGATTAGCAATTTGCTAATCGCAAATAAGGAATCTGTAGGAATCGTATTTAATTTTGCGATTCCTACATGAATCCCGTTTTGCGAGTCTGTAATAGCGATTCCTTATGAATCGCTATTTCAGACTCGCAAAACGGGTCTTCCATGAATCTGGCCGTAGGTCTGTCCCTGGTATTGGGAGGTCCAGAAACGGGTATGTGACCTGTGGTGGCACACCAAGTGTGTCCCCATTGTAGGTATTGGCCTACTGTTCATGCCCTAGGTGCATCACATAAAGAGGTGGTGGCAGCATCCCGTTTTTTCAGATTCTATGTTCTGAGAAGACATTTTTTTCTGTGTTACGGAAAGTCAGTTCTACCTAATCTTCTCATGTAAAGATTTGTTGTTTTGAGAAATGTACACACTTGCAATAGCATCTCGTGTCGAGTTCATATATGTTTAGTGAGTCATTAGTAAGTTTACTACTGCGGAGACTCCGCATTTGGGGCGGAGAACTCTCACATAATCTAATGTGCAGATTTCTCCACCCAACAGCGGGTCTCCACAGTTGGAAACTGCTTATTAACTCATAGTGGCATATTATCAAGACTGGCGATAAAAATATCGCTGTTTCAGCGGCAGAAAACGGCCGCTAAAACGGCGATAATGGGCTTGATAATATGCTCTATGGAATTCCAATTGAAGCCCATGTTAGATGTCCTTCACATCTAACATGGGCTTCAATTTGAATTCCATTGAGCATATTATCAAGCCCATTATCGCCGTTTTAGCTGCAGTTTTCTGCCGTTAAAACAGCGATAATTTTATTGCCTGTCTTGATAATATGCCCCATAGTTTGTGAATACCAGTGTAAGTTTATCTTTGTGAACCAGGTCCTAAAAGTGTGCAGACAAGTCTGCCCCTTATGCTTAGACTTCTTCCTGCAGTGATAAAATCACATTGTACTGTGTTGTTCATTTGACCATCATGATGATTTGAACTATCTGCCTGTGTACCTCATCCCATCTAAACGTTTAGTGTGTTGGGAATGGTAGCTACAGAATCTTGACCATAGCCAGAAGATGGGAATACCAGGAGGACACCAGGAAGAATGGAATGTAGCAACACAATGTTTAACAAAAGTCAATTTTCTACCCTGTTTGCCAGTTACTTTGAAATGTGTTGGATTTTTTTCTGTTGTGTGATTAAAGTACTTTATTATTACATAAAAGGTAAGCATTGAGCTGGACATTATGTTATTCTGTCTGTTGGCTGACTTTTGTGTTCTGGGCACGTGTCCCCCACATTACCTCTCCCGATAAGTCTGTGATTGCTTGCACTGGCTACTTTGAAGGTCAAGTTTGTACTTTGCCAGTATGCAGATGTGATAATAGGACGGACCACAGGATGCCAGTGGCAAACGGACGCACCCACCATGGTTGGGGCCCAGGTGTCCCAGTCTGCCCTGTGGCATGGCCCACCGGGGTCTGAAAAGCCATCAATAGGACGGACTGGCTTAGACAGAATAACAAAAGCACAATCAACAGTTGACGTATCAGGGAAAACCATGTTTTGGTGATATCCTAGTTGATATAGCTGTATAAAATCTTCAGATTCTCTACTTTTTTTGCTTCTAATGTTTTCCAGTTTACTTCCATTTGCATATATTGATGAAAGCACAATGCATCTCTACATGTGTGCATTTTTGGCATCTTTGACAAGTACGTGCTCATCCTGACAGGAAGATAAGTGTATATGCAGGGACAGGGAGAGCTGCAGCGCGTGAAGAGTTGGAGAAGATAGAGAGCTCATATAAGCAATTAGCAAAACTAACACTGCGTGGAATTGAATTTTGAGAATGTCAAAATAATTGCTATAAGTATTTACACACAGTGCCTTGCTTCGTGGTTACTTTCCCCTGTCTGAACAATCATCTATAGTGTGGCAGCTTTAGGGCTGCCCTGCTGCTAATGTGACACATAATTGAAGGGTGTCAGGCGTCATATAGAGTGTTATTGACACTAAATGAATAGCACTGGAACTAATCATAGGCATTTCTGATGTCTGATGAAGCTTTCAGACACATGGGAGGAAGCACAAGTATGTTCTGTACTGTGGGTTATATATAGCAATAGGGGTAGCCCGTTAGAAAATACAGCCCTCAATTATTTGATTGAATTAAGTAAACTGCTTTATAAAATGGTCCGAAAAAGAAACTTTTGTATAGCGCTGTAATAGTTTATGTGTGTAATTAATACTGAACATTTTGTGCTGTGCTATGAACATGAAAAAAAACGGTGTCTGATTTCAGAAGGACGTTTGACATAAATAAAAAAAAACAAGTCGGTGATAGACACACCACTCATTTCCCTGCTCTAAGTATGCCAGGGTCTCTAGGGCAGAACCCTGGCAAAGCAACAAAAAACTGATATTGAACCGGGTCCCAAGGGAGCCTACATTTGTGTCCTTTGAGGACTGAAGAGAAAATATAACGGTATCTGCTTGTCTGTGGAATCCCACCGGAAGTACCTTTATGAAATGAGGATTAGCCGATACAGTGAATACTGTTGATGACCGTCTGTGTACCAGGGCCTAAGACGCCATTTGTACTACTGATACACCAAATATTTGCTGCCTCTGGCTTCATATTTCCCTTGCCCAGCGTTTTATGGCTTATGTCGCAGAACAGTTGTGCTATATGAACTGTTAAATTAATATCTTATTGCCTGCTGATTTTGGTAATTCTTTGATCAGTTTCTATTTATGATGTTATCAAGTAAAGTGTTCTATTTCATATGCATATGGCCATGCCTTCAGTGGCATAACCACGCCTCTTCTGATGGTGTCTTAGATAAGTTTCTTAATCTATATCCACTTCAGAGCATCCCCACCATTTCCTTTCCATGAAGGCACATCCTCCTTTCAATGCTCAAGGACAAGTGTACTTCTTTGAGCAGTTTATTTCCTCTGAAGCTCAATCTTGCCATTTCCATGAGGAGTATTAACACTCACAGTACATATGTTTAGGTCCTCTGATCCTACACACACTACGATGGGTAGATCAACTTCACAGTAGCAGGAAAACTGATTGCGGTAGACTAGTCCTCCCTTGAGGAACCGGAAGAAGTCATTGTCATCCATTCCCTGCTTCTTTAGTTCATCACTTCAACGAGACAGTCTGTTGTTGCTATTCCTAGTCATGAGATATGTGGTTACCTTAATCAACCTATTGCGTAATTAGACTTCAATGTAAACATACAAAGTAGACCCTGCCTGAGGTATCTGTCTTCACAATTAAGAAAGTATTGCTTCCGTTTGACTTAAAATGGCCACCATACATTTTGAAAAATTTGGAATCTCTGATCTCAAAGTGTCCGATGCCAAGGGTAAGCAGACCTGATTTTCTTTTTCATTATAATAATCCTATCTATGGATGTAGAGAAATTCGTATACAGCACACCTAGGTACAGGACCGAGGATTGTGGAATGGAGAGGGACTGAAGAGGACAGTGCTTAATTTGAGCCAGTGGCGGCCAGTGGAGGCCACCAACATTCATTTTTGGGACCAGCACTTATTTTTCCTCCTGAGATATATTTCGGGAGAACAAGAGAAGGGAAAACAGGAAAGAAGGAAGAAGAGCTCGATGGACAAAACGTTACCATGGGAGAATGCAGGAACCTGCAAGAGTGAGATAAAGGGGCTCAGGAGTATCTGGGAGTGTATTAAAGGGGCATTCAAGACTGCAATGCCTTGCGCATACATTCAAATGCACTAGCTGCGGGCTTCTGAAGAGAGCTTTGTGCACCAGCACTCATTATTTCACACATTCAGGATTGGAAGGGGAGTATTATTATAAGGGAGTAAAAAGAAGGTGGAAGGATGAGGATGGCTTCCAGTGGGGACCAGTTAAAACATTTTAGGGTAGACAGGGTCTGGTTTAATGTTCTTGGCTTGGTGGAAGAGGGCCTTTTGCCATTTGTGTGGGGAGTCTCACGGTTCTTTTAGTTTCAGTTTTTCATCATGATTGAAGGCCTCAAAGAACCTGTAGGAACGGAATAATAAAAGGATTGCATGTGCCACAGCTGACACAGAACAGTTGGATATGAATGAGATCTATATGGGAAGGGTACTGATTTTTTGTAAATTGTAAAAACCCCACCTTTATGGGATGTTCCATTTCTACTTCTCCATGGGACAAACAATGGTACAGCAAGTGATTCAATTAATTTAGGAACCTTTGCATGCACATGAACAGAAATATAGATCAAAATAAACAAGAAACTTCTTTAATCCCAAATAGATTTGTACCTACAATAGATGCATACTATATGTAATGTATAGGTGTTAACAGATAACAAAGTGCAATTTATTGTTATAGATGTGAACGGATTATGCATAGTACATGTACATTTAAGTTCTGATTGGGCATAAAAAAGGGTGTACCCTGGAAACATTTAAGAAATAGCAATGACCATTCAATTTTAATAATCAGTGGCATAGAAAGAGAGGGGGGCAGTGTGCGCCGGGTTAAATTAGTTTTGGGGGTGCCCCCATGCTCTTTGTGGGACTTGCCAGCACTCTCCCTTAGCGGTAGCTTCATGCGGCCGCCAGGCGGCAACTTGGGGGCCCATTAGAATGCCGGGCGGATCGCCTACGCCGGGCTGGTGGTAGCCACCCCTGGGGGGGGGTGATCCACCCTCCATCCATACCAGAAAGACCCCCATCATATTAGTATGGCTGGGGGGTCTGCGGCGGATGTAAAGACCGTCCGCCGCTTTTCTGCCGGTCGACTTGTCGACCGGGCGGAAAAAGAGCATATCATGGTGGCGGTGTCTGCAAGACACTGTCATCAATAACATGATGCAGGCAGCAATTGGCATTTCCATGGCGGAGACTCTGCCATTGGAAAGCATGCAGTCTTTTCTTTAGGGGCCTCTAGCGGGTCCCCAGGAAGTTGGGGGGTGCACATGCGGGTACCTACGGTAGCCCCCTGCATTGGCATGGATAAGGTGGCCGGCACTGCGCAGGGCCTGTCACCTTGTGCATGCCAATGCACACCGTGCATCTCCAGCATTTTGGCAGGGGGTGCTGTGAGCACCACCCACCACAATGCTGGGAATGGGAGATGCCACCACCACAGTGGCATCCTAATTGCAGGTGCGGGACGGTCACACTCCTGGCGGACAGTCCCACATTCCATTGCTGTCTCCCGTCCTTGTAATGATACCCTTAGTAACTGCCAACAGAGGCACAACAGCTAGCTACGCCACTGGTAATAATGGTTGACCACCACATAGCAATTCCAACAGCAGGTTTCGGAAAGGTTGATAAAGCCAATTAGCAAGGAATTGGATGCAAGCCTATTGGTTTTGCTAATCCTTGCTTTCTGCCTGGCCCTATCAATCGTAAAAATGGTTTAAATAAATGCAGAGACATTTTTCGGGCTCAAAAACAGATATTGCCGCTGTGGTCACTGTAATTCAGGGAACTACTTTGTCTGTAGATTTCCTGCTTTTGAAAGGACAGAATCCTGTCGCTCACAGTGATGTTAGCCAATGGGTGGATTGGACTGACCCTCTACCCTTTGGTGTATTGTGTAGTGAACGAAATTAAATTATGAATGCTGCAGTAACAGATCGAATGATGAGGCGCCCTGGTTGAAATCTGCTATAAGTAAGGATAATGGGGCAGATTTATGTCGGACTTGTGGCACATTTGCGCCGCTGTTGCGTCACTTCTGTGACGCAGCGGCGGCGTGAACCCTGTGCCACGTTGCGACATACTTACATCGTGACGCATCTATGGAGATGCGTCACAGTGTAAGGCCCTGCGCCACATGAAACCTGCGTAAACAAAGTTCTTATTTTGATATAGTAAAGTTTACGTCAGAGTACATATGTGCATTGCTAGATGTGAGATTTACCACAGCTGACAATGAGTTTGTGACTTGTGTATTTATTAAAGTGGAAAAGGTGAAGAAATACACTGTGCCAACACGTACATAAAAAAACTGAAGTAGTCAGTCATAGTGAATGAAACAATAGTCGGAAAGGCCAAAATGTCTGAAGTCCAAAATACTACAACCATCAGAAAGGGAAAAATGTCCAGAAAGAGTCCACAGAGTGAATGTCTTGCACACACTGGAGGAAATTTAGTTTGAGGTTTCTTGCTGGTGGTGGTGGGTGTCTTGCCATCTGCACTGCCTGGATTTTTGCATGGACGTCCTCTCTTTTTAGTGTGGGGGGTCCGCTACTACAGAGACAAGGGTGTCTGCAGGTGTGTCTTCCTCTGACAGGGCCTCTCTGTCTGTGGCAGCTGCAAGTGTAGAAGGCTCAGATGTAGTTGGACCCCAAATCCCGTCTCCAGCCGTTTAGAATTTCCCAGCATTCACCACCTCTCAGCGCCCCTCCCCCTCAGGCTCTACTTAATGGAGGCAACAGAGTGGCCCAGCCGCTGGCATGCCAAAAGCAAGCCTGTCTGCGCCTGTCCGCACCTGGACTGCGCCCAGTGCCAGGACCCTTGGCCCTCTCTCCTAACACTGGTACACGTCAGATAAACTACAGTCCCTTAACCACAGAAGAGATACCAACTGCTGCATCCCGTCACCTAGAACCACAGAAGGCCCCTACTTCTGCAAGAGCTGCAGCGTAACCTGCAATTGCAACTCCAACTCTCACGCCACTCCAACCCAGCTGACACCCGAACTGAAGCTCCACTGCACACTACTCAATGTATGATCCCTCTGCAAGCACTACACAGAATTCTGGGAAACCATAACCACCCTCACCTCGATATGAAGTTCATCACAGAAGCCTGGCTCTCCCCCTCATCAATGCCTGACATCGCCACTGCAATACCCCGCTAGCTACAAGATGCTACCCAGCAACCATGCCAGCAAACATGGCAGAGGCAGCGCCTTCATCCACAAAGACAACCTCCAATGCACTGCCCCAGACAACAACAGTATGCCATTCATGGAACACCTCAACTTTCTGATCAGACTCAATGCTAAAACTACCATCAGAGGAACCCTCGCCTACAGACCCCTGATCCCCCTTCCAAGCTTCTGCAACCCATTCCTGACTTCATCGCCCCCCTTGCTATCAACTCCAATTACTACATCTTCCTGGGAGAACTGAAATTTTACCTCAAGGACCGAGTGAGGCCAGCTGTGTTTATGTTCATGTTTAGGGATTTATAAAGCACATGGCTGCCCAGGGGCTTCCCAGCGCTGGCAGACAAACCCAAAACTGAAGCTAAGAGGAGAATAATGGTATAGAGTGAAGAGCCAAGTCTTAATATTTTTCAGAAAATTGATTCTGCTTCCAGAATTCTGAAATCAAGAGGCAGAGAATTCCATAAATTGGGTGCCAGATGTGTAAAAGACACACCACCCCCTATGGCTCTTTTGATTCTGGTTGTTTTAAGTAACTGTTTTGTGCCAGACTCTGCTACCCTAATCGAGAATTGAGCAACCTTGGCCTCTCCCAGCTGGTCTCCATCCCCACACAGAACCCCTCTTTACCTCCACCCTTAAAGAAGCCAGGCTCACCCCCTTAAACAACCTTAAACTCAAAATCCAGAATTTCTTTAAGTTGATCTCTTCCGCAGCAGGCACTCCCATCACATACCCTGCAAAAGACCAGCAAAGCATGCCATGGTTTACCCCTGAACTACAGACCCTCAGACACAACTGCAAGAAACTAGAGAGATGATGACGCTCAAGCATACACCACTCCAATCTCAGTTCATGCAGTCACCACCACCACCTCAGGGAAGCCAAGAAGGACACCATCACCAGCAGCATTGAGGCTAGCACCAACCACGTCCAAAGATCTCTCCACCATAGTCAACAAGTTTTCCTGCCCAGCTGCTCCAGAGAATGCAGTTCATCCCTCACAAGCTCAGTGACACCATTGCGGACTACTTCCATCCAAAACTTTACAGACATCGACAGCAACTTAGACCCCCAACCCACCAATTTAACCCACTCCACGCCCTCACCGATGATGCCAGCACCCACCGACTTTCCAACTGGAAACAACTCACAATATAAGACACTATCCCCATCATGAACTCTATCCACTCCGGTGTAAACACAGACCCCTGCCCTCACCACATCTACGGCCTATGGAGAGAAGACATCAGCAAAATCCTAACTAAGATCCTCAACACGTCCATCACAACAATCACTGTCATTGTCAGATGAAATCACGCAGAGGTTAAGCCTCTACTTCTAAGCTAACCACAGCACCAAGAGTGCCCTGATCGCTGCTACGGCTGTCACCAGATGCCTCTTCAACCAGGGGAAACAGCTGCCCTCATCGTCTTTGACCTCTCTGCAGCCTTCAACACCGTTTCCCATTGCATTCTTATCACCAGACTCCATCAACTAGCCATACAACACAATGCTCTCAACTGAATCATGACCTTAATCTTAAGCCAAACACAGAGGATGCATATACCCCCAATCTTCTCTGAACCCAAGAACATCATCAGTGTTGTCCCCTAGGGCTCCTCCCTCAGTCCCACCCTCATCAACACCTACATGACGCCTCTTGCAGACATTGCCCACAACCACTGACTCAACATCATCTCATAACCCAACAACACACAATTCATCCTATCCATCACAAATGACATTGGCATGACCAGAGCCAACTCCCAGAACACCATGGGGCATATTTACAATGAAGTGGCGCTGTGCCGCATTAGCCTTCCTGTCTTAACGCCACACTGCACAAATTCAGAAACCCAGGTCTGTACCATATTTAAACAATATGGTGCAGCCCTGCGTTTTTCCCTGCACTGGTGCTAAAGTTAGCAGCCTAGTGCCAACGCAGGCAGCCTTTTACCATAGTGCAAAGGTGTCTTTGTTGAGGGGAAGATTGTTTATGTGCAGAAAGGTCTCCCTTCCTGCACACAAACAATTCTTAAATGACGTTTTATAACTTTTATGTGTGCTGCTTTCTGCAGCATACAAAGAAGTTGCAAAAAAGTTATTTTTTAATTGCTTATGTGCCGGAAGGGTCTCCTTTGTGAACATAAACAATCAATGGCAATTTGCTGTTTCTACATCTGTTGCACAATGCACCACACATGGAAATAGCAAAAACAAGGAGAAATAAAGCATTTCTCCTTGTTTCGTCATGTTAAGATCAGGCTTTCACTGTCCTTTGTCTAAATCAACTATTTTTGATGAATTCAAAAAGAGGTACATTTCCCCATTTGGACACACTTGGTTACTAATAAGCAGATCAATCAGATCAACTCTGAGAAAACCCAAAGGGCCCCCTCCATTTTTTCAAAACAAAAAATCCTGTACCTGAAGGTACTTAAAAATTGCCCCAATCAACTAAACCCAAGCCCCTTCCAATGAGAGACATATTGGTCCAGGAAAATATCTGGTGATATCCTGTTATTCCATAGGGGTGCGTAAAAACTCAAACTGCCAGTCCCCAACATCCTATGAACAGCCGAACATACCTTAAAACCACACTAGAGGGTCTTAAAGCGTGCTCTCTTATAGTAGCTAAACTCTAGGTTCCTCCAAAGACAGCCCAATGTGCCAGCTCATATTGAAAATTCAAAGAAAGTGGGGATTCGGACCCCAGAGTCTGACACCACACACTCTTATGTTGCAAAGTTCAGGCCCACTAATAAAATTTAAGATTTGGTAGAGCCCATCCACCTCTCTCCCATGGTAAAGTGAGGAATTTTACAGCTCTTCTGGGCTAAGTATACACCCAAAGAAACTAAGAAATAGTCTCCTCTAATTTCTTAAACCATTGGTCCTCGATCTGCAGAGGAATGCCCCTAAGGAGATAAATAATTTTAGGGAAGAGAGCATTTTTCACTATGTTGCATCTAACCTCGAGGTAAAGATGCAGATTATTCAACCTCCAAAGATCTTTTTTAGCCTTCCCCATTAGGGTTTCAAGATTGTCCCTCACTATTTCATCCATATCTGGTGAAGTACCTTCTAACCAAAGGTATATTGCATTTTTCACAACACAATTATCCAACAATGATTTATTTTCATTAGTGACTGTTAAAGTCTAGTCTTTATTTGGTAAATAACCTGAAATGTTCCCAAACCCTAAACCCTCTTCCTCAACCATTATTAATGTCACTGCCAGATCAGAAGTAACTTATGTAATATCATCAGCATATGTTAAACTCTTGGTGTCCCACCCTTGTAAACGAGTTGGTCAGATAACAGAATTATTAGCCAGACTATGTATAAAGGGTTCAATGTATATCACAAATAATAACGGCAAGCAGGAACTACCATGCCTTGCCCTCCTTTGGATCCCAAAAGGCTGTGACTGATCCAACGCTACAGACACCCTCACCAAAGGATTGATTTACAGGCCTTAACTGCCTGGATGAATCCAGATCTGTTCCCACTCTCTGGATTGCATCCCATAGGTATTGCTAGGAGACCCTCTCAAAGGCCTTTTCCGCATCAATCAAAATCAAAGCCATAGGGTCTCCTGCAACTCTGGTGGCATCAAAGAGGGAGATTATACATCGGGTATGTTCTCTAATAGGGGTATACAAGTATTACCTTACAGAGACCACTTTACCATTTACCCAGGACAAATGGGTAGTCAAGACTTTAGAGTAAATCCTGGTGACCCCGTTAATCTTGTACCGGTATATTTATTTTTAGGAAAAACAGTAATTTTGGCGGCGGAACAGCGGCTTACGGGAATAGTTCCATTATAAATTTGCAAAAACAAATTAGTTAGCCAATCTTTAAGTTCAACAGCAAACACACAATAAAACTTGGTGAGTATACTGTCAGTGCCAGCTGCCTTTCCAGACGAGAGACTAGATATAGCAAGACGAAAACAAAATTCCCAAGATGGAAGCCCCTCATCTTCACTAAGCTTATCTAAAAGATTTGAATCCAAATATCAATATGGATCGGGCTCAACCCATTTAGTGCTATCTGCCTAAAAATATTGATAGTACCTTCGGAACATAACCCATATTCCTACAGGGTCAGAACCATCCCCAACATCGGGCCTCTTATTTCCCTCACCTCACTTTGTACATACTTCTGTCTTGTTCGAGTCACGAGGTGATGTCCGATCTGTTCACTGCATCCATATACTCTTTCTCTCCATGCCGTAAGCTTATCCGCTGATATTTCGGCAATTGCACCCTAAGAGACAGAAACCCCTAATTAGGCTTCTAACACCTCAAAGCACTGTTGAGCAGCCATAACAAATTTTGTTTCTGCTGAAGCTAATGCTGCATTAAGAGTAAGCATTCTTTGCTACTCATTCTTCCCTCGGTTCAAGGTAAACTGCAAGGTCTCCCCCATATCATTGCCTTCAATGTATCCCAAACCACCCATATTGAAGTACTCCCTACATTTTCCTTAACAAATAAAGGTATCCACTCATTCACATGTTTAAGATAATCTTCATTAACTAAGAGAGCACGTTCAAAACTCCACCCTCCTGGCAGACCCTCCTCCTGTCATCTCCTGCACCCGGGTTTATGATCAAACATTACACACGATAAGTCTCAATATCACATTCTTGTACAAGGTGTTTAAAATAAAGAAGTAATCCAAGCGTATATTCAATTGATGTGGTGCTGAGTAGTATGAAAACCCATACTCAGTAGGTCTTTTAAACTGCCAGACATCTACTAACCCATGATCTTGACATATCCTACTTAAAGAATGAAGCACTCTACGGCCCACATGCATGAAGCATTTTTGTAGTCGCAAACGGTGCGATTACTTAAAATCGGCCGTTTGCGAATGCAAAAGTGCTTTTTGGGATGCATGAAGCAATTTTAGAATTCGCAACATTGTTGCGAGTTCTAAAATTGCGGGTGCTTTTAAGAAGTCGCAGATGTGCGACTTCTTAAAAGCAATGCATCATTACTTTGACAAGTGGAAATTCGCAATTAGGGTTCCAAATTTACCGAGTGGTTGAACCACTCGGTAAATTTGGAAAAAGTGTTTGAAATGTTGAAAATGCTTTTTTTTCAACATTCATGTTACGGACACACATGTCCTTAGGACATGTGTGTGTGCAACTTGATGCGAAAAATACATTTCAGGGGTGCATGGGGGGGTCCTTTGGACCCCCCCCTGCACCCATGAAATTTTCTAAGTGCCACTCGCAATTTGCATTGACTCCTATGGGCCTTTTGGCCCATAGGAATCAATGGGAATTGCGAACATTAACTTAAGAATTCGGTATTTCTTTGGGATTCGGTAAAAATTGCGATTTTTTACCGAATCACAAAGAAATACCGAAAAAAATGATGCATAGCATTTTGCACTTCTTAATTTGCGATTCCTTATTTTTCGCAAATTAAGAAATGCAAAATGACACAATGATGCATGTGGGCCTACGTTTCCTTCCTGTATAAAAACAGTGGCAGCTCCCAAGTTGATTAATTTTCAGGTCCCCACATAAAATAATGGGTAAAGGCCAACAGCGCCAGTTCATTGAGAGACAATCAAATAACACTGATTCATCAAAGAAAGACCCATATGCAGAGCAGATAATAACAATTCAGTTTGAAGACTGATATGGCCTCCCTTTCTTATCGACCCATTCTTGTTTAACACCATCGATGCTAGTGTTATTTTCCTCCTGTGCTGGCACTTGAGATTCCCCATTGTTCATGACGAGCTCAGCTCGTCATGAGTGTATGGAGGTGTACATCATGACGAGCTGAGCTCGTCATGAGCGTCCAAGGAGTTAAACTGGTTAAATGAGGTACAAGCAAGGATTACCACTATTCAACTGTTCGACCCTTGTGATGCCCCCAATCACTTTATAGCCAAGAGAAGCAAGCAACTGCTGTTGTGATCCTTCAACATGGGTCTCTTGAAGAAAAACAATATCAGATTGCAACATTTGGTGCTCCAGTGCAACCTTCTGCTTTTTTCTTTCATCATAAAGCCCACAGATATTAACAGTATGTATTCATATTTACTAATGGCAAACCTTATGCAATAAACAGGCTGTGATACAACCCCATAGATCACAGAAGAGAATAGAGTAAGAGAACTAGAGACAGCCAGCCTGTCCCTTTAGTGTAATGCTCAAACAATTTTGTCCCACCTTTTGTGTGGTCCCACCCCACCCTCTTCAACCCTCCATTACCCCTTCCCCATCCCTCCCAGCCCCAGCCCCATCCCTTTCCCACCCTCCACCTAAAACTGAGCAGTCAGGACCCATGCCTGAATGTTGACACCCACAGAACACACCTGCTACCATCCACGTCCACCTCCATCCCTCCCATTAATTAAACCCATGAATAAATAAACATCAACAGGTGCATAAATAAGTGAAGCCCTCAAACACCTTTCACATCAATGAGCAGAATGCCTTACACTAAAACACAACATCTTGCGTAGCTCCAGCAAAATTGAAAAGATATATCCTCCTCCCAACTTGACCAAAAGAAAAAGTTATCAAAAGTCAGTGGAAGTCCATCTTGTAATCTCTTTTCGATATTCCTGGGACTGTACCTTAGAGGTGAAGCTGTGAGTTAAATATAATCTTTAGCAAAGCAGGATTTTGCAAATATACTTCCACCTCCAATTTCTGAAAGGGGCTAAAGAGCTGCTGCACATGCCACCGCTGCTCCAGAGTAGCGTGTGAGAAGTCAGGTCTAGAAAGAAAAGAAATCCTCTTGTGCTCTCTATTTGCATTGCATTTTTTTGATCCTTTAGTGACAGCACAGCACCTAGACGCCCTGCACGAAGGTGTTTCATAGGTGGAATCAACGAAGCCTTTACACTCAACTGGAGCAACAAAAAGTTGATGATTCCTGAGAGCGAGAGCCGGAGCAGGGAGAGCCGTGTGACCCGGAGTGGAGCAGGGAGAGCCGTGGGAGCTCGATAGCCGAGCCCGGCTGTGAGAACTGAGCCGTGGGAGCCGAGAGCTGATGGCCCGCCTGGAAGGCGTGGTCGCAGAGCCGCAGGAGCCGGAACAGAGCAGGGAGAGCAGGGAGAGCCGCGGGAACGGGAGCGGCGTCGACAGCCTGGCGGCCTAGCGGTGAGAGCAGCGACAGCCCAGTCTAGCAGGAGAACCGAGCAGTGGAAGCCGAGAGCCGGCGGCTTGCGGGGGAGTCGCGGCCGTGGAGCTGCGGGGCGATGCCACGGAAGAGACCGCCGCGTCGGCTGCACCGACCCAGAGTTGGCAGTTGGCAGGAGCCACAGCAGGCTAACAGGTACCACAGTGCAGGGGTCGTGGGGAGTACAGCGGGGCCCACAAAAGCCGGGGTTAGTCAGCAGGAGCAAATAGAAACCGTGGCAGACCAGTAGCAGGGTCGCAGGGGTCAGGGAGCCCCACAAGAACCCCACAAGAACTCCACAAGACCTGAGAGCAAACTAGGAAAGCCACAGAAGCCCAGAGTGGGCAGAGTTTAGTAGGAGAGTGGTAGTGTGGTTCGCAAGACCTCCTCCAGTACAGAGAGAGCCACAGGAGTTCTCACATCTCGCATCTCATTAGGAGGGGCCCCAGAACCCAGAAATTAGACCAGCAGGAACCACAGTTGGAGCAGGGGAGGAGAGCAGGAGGCTGCAAGGCTGCAAGGAGCAGATGCCCACAAATCACCTATTTCTACCCCCCAGGTGAGGTGAGGTCATCGCCGCTTGCACCAGAAGGAGACAACCTTCTACCACCAACTGCTCAACACCATACCTCACCCCTGACTGCAGATAGATAACAGTTAGTCCTTGAGACTGGCCAATTGAGGGGTGAGGTACATTGGGTAGTGCATAGGGAGGGGCACCCAGAGCATAGCAGGTGTGGCACAGGACGCGTGAGTGAAAGGAGCAGGTGCAGGAGCAGAGTTCAGGGGGGATACAACCAGTCCTCCTACTCCCACCCAGCCAGTGCCAAAGGTTGAGCAAGTCTCCCCCTACAGGATCCTAAGGAGAGTGACAACATTGTAGTCCATCATGAGATCAGGGAGAGACAGAACAGAGACCAAAACAAAATTTAAAAAAAAGAAACCAAAAACACAGCGGCAAGTAGTGCGAAGGAGCAAGTGCTCCCATTGAAGAAGACAAAGCACAGGAGTACAACACATACACCCATTCTCATACTGCCTAGACGCAATTGAAAATATCAGGACTCACGAACTCAAAGATCACAGATTTCCTAATTTCACCAGCTTCACTAGCGCCACGAGCTCAGAAACCGAAAACTGCCATCAGCAAAAAAAGAATGTCCCAGTCAGTTGGCTCCTTATTGAACCTATTGCAGTCACAGTGCAATGACTCATTAGAGAATAGCCAAAGCCCTTGGAAAACCCCCAAAACAATCGCCAATAGAATAACAGTGACAGCACAAATAAATACAATGGAAGCAGTAAACAACGGTCAAACAAACCTGTACAAAACACTCTCTGAGGCACCAAAGGTAAAAACATCAAAGGTGATAGAGAAGAGACGCTCAATAAGCCTGGGCTCACTCTTTTGCATCCAGGTGCCTGACTTTGGGGGTGGCCGTCTGATGGAGCAAGTATTCGCACGTTACGCGATTTGCTTGAATTCATGAACCTCGAGTAACCTTAACTTTGTAATCAATTCGTTTTGTCTTACTAATATTGCACATTTTACACTACACGGGATGTCCTAGAGAAGCTTTCCTATGTGTTTACTAAACAGTAATGACGCTTGCTTCTAATATGGTCACTGCTTTGCGGGAATTTAGTCTGCGCATGCGACGGTCATACCCATGTGATGTGACCCACTCGCAGATCTGGAGGGAACTTGTTGCTCATGCGCAGTATTGCTAAAATGGCCGCTTTGTTTCTCACATGCTCCGCGCTTGCATTGCCGCTTTTGCAAAGCTGTCTGTTCTGCCTAACTCCTAACGCTATAGTATTATAAAGTAAGGGGTGTAGTATAGCCACTCACGGTATACAGTGTATTCATTTTTTTTGTGTTTCTAAATTGTTTTCGCTTACTTTTCATGTATCGTTCTCCGGGGGCCTAAGAGGTGTTTGCTACTCCATATTTGAAGCTTCTATGGTCTCAGTCACATGATGGGGGGAAATGAACCTGGCCACAGTGGAAGTCAGCCAGCTTGCAGCCAAGGCTAAGATGTTCATGTGAACGCAACCTGCAACCCAGCAAGACGAAGATGAACTGTACCGGCACTTGCTACATTTGTATAAACCTTACAGTGTACCCTATTGTCTTCTAAAATCCTCATGCCATGGGAACTGGAATGTAAGGGGTGGGTTTGAAAATGAATATTGAGCCTGAGAAAGTCTAAATTTTAGGAGGTACCATGACCTAACCTCCTCAATCAGAATTTAGGGAACCTTTCACTTGCAACATTTGTGGGTGGTACATTGACCCAAAAACAGTATAATTAGCCTAGGTTTAGCTAAAGAAATTGTCTGACTTGTCCGAATAGCTGACCTGTCACTGACCCAACGAACTCTGTAGGTGATTGATACAGAGAGCTGCGGAGCACTCTGTCCGTAATTTCCACAGACTCAGTCGGAGTTTGAGAAACCTTAAGTGCTGGCGAAGCACTTTGCTGGGAGATTCGAGAACCCAATCGGGGTTATTGGCAGATTCCTTGCAGAGAGGGGTAGCACAGGCGTTGTATCCGATGCTGCAGGTGTTGGTCGTACCCTTTGGTGAGCCCGGTCCTGATCCAAATCCTGGGGTTATCCTGTCCTGACTGTCCATGAGCTGCACCTGCTCGCCTACTGGCAGCCTAAGTCCTTGAGGGTCCTTTCCCGCCTTTCCAACTGACCCGTGGCCAGGGTAAGTCTTCAACCTATCCTAGGTAAATATAATAGAGTGTGGGTGTTCGTCTATCTAAGCTTCTCTCTTTTGCCCTGAATAAAGCATAATTGCCTACGTCTTTTACCCTGTTTTCTATAAATAAGGTTTTCGTGCAAACTTGTCTATTAGCATGTTCCATTCTCTCCCTACCCTTAGTCGAATTCAGAACCACATGCATATATAGTGTGTTCCATTCTTACCCTTCATTTAGAGATTAAGCCCCATCTGGACAAATCAAGTTGCATAAGTTTCGTTTCTTATAAACCGTTAGTGATAACTGAAAGTTTTCTTTTATTAGTATGTTCCCTTTCTTTACCCCCCTTAGTGAAGTTGCAAAAGTCTGATTTTTTAAAATAGCGTGTTCCTTATTTTTCCCTTCCCTTTATTTTTGATTCTAAATGTTTCTTACTCTCATAAATAGCTATACTATCTTTTTAATCCTGGTTATAGACAGTTTGATCTGTGTAAATTTGTGTCTCATGGCAATAGAGGAAGAAGAAAATTAGATAAAGGTTTTGAAAACTTCTTGCGTCTGTGGTTATTATAAATTTCAACTGGTTTTTCAAATGTTGCATGGTATTTTTATGCTATTTACCTACTCACAAATCTAGCTCCTGATCCATTGTGATTTTAGGTACCTGTTACAAGGATTGGTAAGTTAGGTACACAGATGGTTAGAAGAAATCCGAATTGCTGATATCAGCGTGTAGGTTACCTGATTAAAGTATACATGAAAATTATTATTTATGGGCCCGAGTGTGCATTATGTTTGGTCGGGTGATCTGCGCGCTCTATCACGTCCATTAGCCACAAGCACGGACAAAATGAACATAGTAGACAATGAATCAATTGATAAAGGAATTGCAGCGCATCAAACAGGAGGCCAGCCTAAATATAATGTTTATTCAAACTTGGAAAGACAGAAGGCACAGGAGCGCTTACCAAGTAGCGAAGATTTACCAAAGGATGAGAAAACAACAAAATCTGCTTCAGTTTTAGAAACACAGGAAGCACATGATTGCTTAATTAGTTTAATAATTTGCCATGAGTTAAGCGAAATTCCATCAAACGACCCGATAGGGCTCCCTTTCATCTATCATACCATTCTTTCACCAATCGAGGTCCTATCATCAAATGGTTCATGCTCCCAGACAAAAAGGGCGGAATTTGCAAACAAAACAGGTGATGGACAGAATGTGGATCAATGTCACACATTCACCCCAGTCCAAAGATCTGGGCCCAAATCCATCGTTTTTTTGCACTCCACACCACCCTGGGTTAGACAATGGCGATATGCAAATCAGCTCTGACCCTGTGCCCCATGGGAACAGTCCAGTCCGAACTACAAAAGCCATGTCCTTCCCAGAACGGAATCAAGCATCCGAGGACCAGACCGGTTTCGAGGTAACACCTCTCATCAGCCCGGCTAGCTTGACTCCAGTGGTGTGGAGTGCCTGGGACCCACGTCTGAGCATCCCGAGCGCACTTAGGGCGGAATTTGCAAACAAAACAGGTGATGGACAGAATGTGGATCAATGTCACACATTCACCGCAGTCCAAAGATCTGGGCCCAAATCCATCATTTTTTTGCACTCCACACCACCCTGGGTTAGACAATGGCAATATGCAAATCAGCTCTGGACCTGTGCCCCATGGGAACAGTCCAGTCCGAACTACAAAAGCCATGTCCTTCCCAGAACGGAATCAAGCAACTGAGGACCGGACCGGTTTCGAGGTAACACCTCTCATCAGCCCGGCTAGCTTGACTCCAGTGGTGTGGAGCGCCTGGGACCCACGTCTGAGCATCCCCAGCGCACTTAGGGCGGGATTTGCAAACAAAACAGGTGATGGACAGAGTGTGCATCAATGTCACACATTCACCCCAGTCCAAAGATCTGGGCCCAAATCCATCGTTTTTTTGCACTCCACACCACCCTGGATTAGACAATGGCGATATGCAAATCAGCTCTGACCCTGTGCCCCATGGGAACAGTCCAGTCGGAACTACAAAAGCCATGTCCTTCCCAGAACGGAATCAAGCATCCGAGGACCGGACCGGTTTCGAGGTAACACCTCTCATCAGCCCGGCTAGCTTGACTCCAGTGGTGTGGAGTGCCTGGGACCCACGTCTGAGCATCCCCAGCGCACTTAGGGCGGAATTTGCAAACAAAACAGGTGATGGACAGAATGTGGATCAATGTCACACATTCACCCCAGTACAAAGATCTGGGCCCAAATCCATCGTTTTTTTGCACTCCACACCACCCTGGGTTAGACAATGGCTTTTGTAGTTCGGCTGATTTGCATATTGCCATTGTCTAACCCAGGGTGGTGTGGAGTGCAAAAAAATGATGGATTTGGGCCCAGATCTTTGGACTGCGGTGAATGTGTGACATTGATCCACATTCTGTCCATCACCTGTTTTGTTTGCAAATTCCGCCCTAAGTGCGCTCGGGATGCTCAGACGTGGGTCCCAGGCACTCCACACCACTGGAGTCAAGCTAGCCGGGCTGATGAGAGGTGTTACCTCGAAACCGGTCTGGTCCTCGGATGCTTGATTCCGTTCTGGGAAGGACATGGCTTTTGTAGTTCGGACTGGACTGTTCCCATGGGGCACAGGGTCAGAGCTGATTTGCATATCGCCATTGTCTAACCCAGGGTGGTGTGGAGTGCAAACAAACAATGGATTTGGGCCCAGATCTTTGGACTGGGGTGAATGTGTGACATTGATCCACATTCTGTCCATCACCTGTTTTGTTTGCAAATTCCGCCCTAAGTGCGCTGGGGATGCTCAGACGTGGGTCCCAGGCACTCCACACCACTGGAGTCAAGCTAGCCCGGCTGATGAGAGGTGTTACCTCGAAACCGGTCCGGTCCTCGGATGTTTGATTCCGTTCTGGGAAGGACATGGCTTTTGTAGTTCGGACTGGACTGTTCCCATGGGGCACAGGGTCATAGCTGATTTGCATATCGCCATTGTCTAACCCAGGGTGGTGTGGAGTGCAAAAAAATGATGGATTTGGGCCCAGATCTTTGTACTGGGGTGAATGTGTGACATTGATCCACATTCTGTCCATCACCTGTTTTGTTTGCAAATTCCGCCCGAAGTGCGCTGGGGATGCTCAGACGTGGGTCCCAGGCACTCCACACCACTGGAGTCAAGCTAGCCGGGCTGATGAGAGGTGTTACCTCGAAACCGGTCCGGTCCTCGGATGCTTGATTCCGTTCTGGGAAGGACATGGCTTTTGTAGTTCGGACTGGACTGTTCCCATGGGGCACAGGGTCAGAGCTGATTTGCATATCGCCATTGTCTAACCCAGGGTGGTGTGGAGTGCAAACAAACGATGGATTTGGGCCCAGATATTTGGACTGGGATGAATGTGTGACATTGATCCACATTCGGTCCATCACTTGTTTTTTTTGCAAATTCCGCCCTAAGTGCGCTGGGGATGCTCAGACGTGGGTCCCACGCACTCCACACCACTGGAGTCAAGCTAGCCGGGCTGATGAGAGGTGTTACCTCAAAACCGGTCCGGTCCTCGGATGCTTGATTCCGTTCTCTGAAGGACATGGCTTTTGTAGTTCGGACTGGACTGTTCCCATGGGGCACAGGGTCAGAGCTGATTTGCATATCGCCATTGTCTAACTCAGGGTGGTGTGGAGTGCAACAAAACGATGGATTTGGGCCCAGATCTTTGGACTGGGATGAATGTGTGACATTGATCCACATTCGGTCCATCACTTGTTTTGTTTGCAAATTCTGCCCTAAGTGCGCTGGGGATGCTCAGACGTGGGTCCCAGGCACTCCACACCACTGGAGTCAAGGTAGCCGGGCTGATGAGAGGTGTTACCTCGAAACCGGTCCGGTCCTCGGATGTTTGATTCCGTTCTGGGAAGGACATGGCTTTTGTAGTTCGGACTGGACTGTTCCCATGGGGCACAGGGTCAGAGCTGATTTGCATATCGCCATTGTCTAACCCAGGGTGGTGTGGAGTGCAAAAAAACGATGGATTTGGGCCCAGATCTTTGGACTGGGATGAATGTGTGACATTGATCCACATTCGGTCCATCACTTGTTTTGTTTGCAAATTCCGCCCTAAGTGCGCTGGGGATGCTCAGACGTGGGTCTCAGGCACTCCACACCACTGGAGTCAAGCTAGCCGGGCTGATGAGAGGTGTTACCTCGAAACCGGTCCGGTCCTCGGATGCTAGATTCCGTTCTGGGAAGGACATGGCTTTTGTAGTTCGGACTGGACTGTTCCCATGGGGCACAGGGTCAGAGCTGATTTGCATATCGCCATTGTCTAACCCAGGGTGGTGTGGAGTGCAAAAAAACGATGGATTTGGGCCCAGATCTTTGGACTGGGATGAATGTGTGACATTGATCCACATTCGGTCCATCACTTGTTTTGTTTCCCAGACAAAAAGGGACAAACAAACAACACCAGAACCAGGCGCATGCCTGGAAGGAGACCTACGGGAGAACATCTGGAATAAACCAGGGGAGGTTACCTGGGCAAGCCAGCAAGTAGTAGCTAATCAAACAGACCACTTCCTACCATAACAGGCCCCATTGTGGTCGCCATTCATAAGCATTATGGAAACTATATCCTCAGCACTACTGCAACACTCAGAAAAACTAGAGTTACAAATCAATCTCTTGTAAATGTTGGCATCTCACGTGGTTGCAATAGACAGAAAAATACTAGAGTTAAATTCACTCATCGGGGGAGGAGCTACTTGAGCATCCGAGATGGCCGCGAGAGCACAGAGCTCCCGGGACCCTCGCCACTCTTTGCAAATTATCCTGAAGCTATCCTGATTTTTCAGATGGGTTATTGAAGATGAACCTCGGCTGATGCTTTTGCTCTTTGAAAAATTTTGATTAGGACTATGGGAACCGAAGTTACGTTGATTCGATCTTTTGAGGCCCACCTTGCGGTAAGCCGGGGATCATGGCAAGTTGGCACGCCGGGACGAAGTTGAACAACAACGGCTGAGGGGCCTTCACCCAGTAGCCCTTCATCAACTTTCGGTTTCGCTTTTGGGTCCTGGCATTGTCTGATCGCAGGACTGTTCCGTTCTGTCGGAGATCCGGCCAGGCTCTGTCTTATCATCGTGTGCCTTCGATCCTCTACGCTTTCGTGTCGAACTGCGTTGTCACCTTGGCCACACGAGCCTACTTTTGTAGACTTTTGGTGACTTGCCTGCAGGCGGCCATTTTCACCAGATCTCAAGGGCTCCTCCGGGGCGTATCTTCCAGTATGGCGGCTAGGGCCGACACCGAGAAACGGAAAACCAAGGCGCCCATTCGCGGGGGACCGGTCCAAACCAATATCATGGATCGTTATACCCAATCTAAAGGATCCCCCGGTGGCGCCAGCCGCACCCCGGAGGATGCCAAGGGAGATTCAACTACGCCTACTGAACTGTCAT
Source organism: Lissotriton vulgaris (assembly GCF_964263255.1). Taxonomy (NCBI): domain Eukaryota; kingdom Metazoa; phylum Chordata; class Amphibia; order Caudata; family Salamandridae; genus Lissotriton; species Lissotriton vulgaris. The sequence continues at coordinate 963,003 of NW_028255035.1, read as the reverse complement.
GAGCGCCATTGCCAATATGAAGGCGACCATCGGCCAGCAGTATGAGGCTCTGGCTCATAAAATCGACACGGTTGCCATCGATGTCACCTTGATCAGAGCCGACTTGTCTAAAACTAACGAGAAAGTGAAATTGTTGGATTTGAAGACTTCTAGCCTTACGGCCGATGTGTCGGAACTTCAAACGGAAATCGGCAACCTGAAATCAACCAACGATCTTATGTCTCATCGACTGGAGGATTTTGAAAATAGGGCAAGACGCAACAACATCCGCGTCATAGGTGTCCCTGAAAACCCCAAAAATCCTTCGATGGACCTCCTGGTGGAGGACCTCGTTCTGAACCATCTTGCCCCTACAGGACTGAGCAAATTCTTTGCAGTGGAGCGTGCCCACCATGTCCCGGGTGGAAAGCCGAGGCCGGGTGCCCCGGTGAGGCCTATCATTACCAAAGTCTTTCATTTCAGAGACCGGGATGCTATCCTGCAGGCCTCGAGGGTGAGCGGCCCGGTAAAATTCGAAAACGCTACAGTCAACTTTTACCCGGACTTCACTCAGCTCGTCCAGAGGCAAAGGATGGGTTTTCAGGGTGTGAAGTGAAGACTCCGAGACTTGGGCCTGAAATATGCTATGTTGTTTCCTACCAGACTTCGTGTTGAGTACGAGGACCGGACATTTTTCTTCGAACGGCCAGAGAACGTGAGTGACTGGCTGGATTCTCTGCCTGCCCGGAATGACCGAACTGAGCGCCCTGGTGGCGCCAACGGTGGTGAGCCAGAACAGAAGTGACGATGCGGTCCCTGATTTCCAAACACTTGACTTTTTGCATCTGGGTTTGATTATTTCACCATTGTTGTATTTTATTGTCGTATACCCGAGGGTTGCGGGGGTGGTGGGTCTCTTTCCTCCTCCAGGGTTCTTTTTGTAGATTGGGGTAATGGTAGGGCGACAGGCACACTGCAAGTTGGGGTGGCTTTCTAGTCTAATGCAGGGGTGCAGGGTGGGGGGAGTTGTAACGGGATTTGGTTGGGGGTGGGGGGAGTGTTTGTGGGTTTGTTTTCTTTTCTCAAGGCAACGTACTGTTCTTTTCTATGATCCGATTATTGTGCTCTTTGTGGGGTGGGTTCCACATTACTTGTTGGGATGGGGGGTAGCGGGTTGAGGCTAATATCGTGGAATGTCAACGGGTTGGGTGATAGAATAAAACGGGGAGTGGTGCTGCAATTCTTGCGTCGCCTGTCCCCCGATGTCGTTCTTTTACAGGAGACACATCTGGTGGGAAACACCTGAAAAGCCATGAATAGGTGGGGTTACCGCCTTGTTGCACACTCTGGGTTCACGACTGGTTCTAGGGGTGTTGGCATTCTTGTCCGGTCCTCTCTCCCCCTGGAGATAGATGACGTAATCCTCGACGACAGGGGGCAGTAGGACTGTTTCGTTGCTCACTGTGTATGTTCCGCCGGGTCTACAGACCTCCACTTTTTCAGACATTGGGCGAGTAATGCTGGGACTCCCTGATGGTACTCTGGTCATGGGTGGGAACTTTAATTCTGTTGTTTCTGGCAATGTAGGCCATCACCCCCCCAGAGATCTTCCTAAGTCCCAATCATGGCTTAGTGGGTTTTTGGAGACTTTTGGTTTGGTGGACTGCTGGAGGTTGATGCATCCAGCACAGAGACAATACACCTTTCACTCTGGGGCCCATGGAAGTTTTTCCAGACTTGATTATGTTCTCATGCCGGCGGCACAGTCCCCTTCTGTCAGAGAGATCAGACACCTTGCCCCGGGCATTTCAGACCATTCCCCATTGTGGCTTTGTATGGACACTAGTGTGTGTTGTACAGGACGAGTCGCTCCCATAAGCCCCTGGTACTTACGTAATCCCAAGACCTATGCTAGTTTGATAAAGTCCCTGGATCACTATTATCTTGAAAACGAGTGGTGTGTGTCCTCATCTGTGTCACTATGGGAAGCCTTCAAGACTGTCATTCGTGGGCATGCCCTATCCTTAATTTCTGATGCTAAGAAAACTAAGAATCAAGAAATTGTTCGTCTTGAGGCAGAAATAGTCGAGCTGGAGAGTGACTTGGAATTAAGTGTTACCCATGCTAAACTCCACGCCCTTGGTTTGAAATAACTGGATTACAAGACCCTTGTCACGGATGCTGCCAAAATAATGCACAGGGAGCAACAGGGCAGATTGTACGATGTTGGGGACAAGGCGGGTAAATTGATTGCGTGGCTTGATAAGAAAGAAAGGGCAAATCGTGTGGTCCCCATGATTCAGAAGTTGAATTGAGAGTGTGTGACTGATCCGAGTGAGATAGTGGGGTGTTTTGTGGACTATTTTTGTACAGTGTATTCTCCGGTCTCTTATAGAGATGAGGAAGATTCTCATTTGTTGCTACGCGATTTTGAGCTGCCACGCCTATCGGAGATTGACCAAGACCTAATGGATGCTTCGTTGTCGGCGGATGAGATTGCAATCGCCATTCGTTCCATTCGCTCTGGCAAGGCTATGGGCCCGAACGGTCTACCCATCGAATTATACAAATTTTGCCCCGATAAAGTCGCACCGTATCTCCGAGATATGTTCCTGGAGTCGCGAGACCATGGCTCCCTCCCTTCTGATCAGCGTTTAGCTACAATTGTGGTAATTCCTAAGGAGGGGAAGCCTCGGGATCGCTCCGCTTCGTACGGGCCCATCTCCCTGTTGAACACCGAACCTAAAATCCTAGCTAAAGTTTTGGCTAATTAGCTGATCACGGTGATCGGTGACCTGATCCATCCGGACCAATCTGGTTTTATCCTGCATCGTAACACTGCACTCAACTTGCGGCGTTTGCATGGTGTCCTCGTGAGGGCGGGGTCTCTTCAAGAGCCGGCCATCTTGGCTTTCTTGGATGCCACGATGGCCTTCGACACTATAGAATGGCCGTATCTCTGGGCCGCCCTCGTGAAATTTGGTTTCGGTTCTGAGTTTATCGGGTGGGTGAAACTTCTATACGAGGAACCGCTGGCTCAGGTGGTCGTTAATGGCCGAGTATCTGATTCCTTTACTCTTGGTAGGGGTACGAGACAGGGTTGCCTGTTGTCTCCCCTGCTTTTTGCGCTTGCTTTAGAGCCTCTTGCAGCTTGGCTCCGATGGGAGCCTTCGATAAAGGGTATCCAGTGGACTCCGGATTTTGAAGAAAGGATCTCGCTTTATGCCGACGATATCCTGTTATACCTTACCTCCCCCCGAAAATCGCTTAATGCTTTGTTCGATGTTCTCACTTCGTTTGGCAAGAATTCAGGTCTAGTTATTAATTGGACTAAATCCTGTGTCTATGTAATTTCGGGTGGTCTTCCCCCCTTGCCTCGTAGATTTCCCATCCAGGTCTCGCAGACGGGATTCAAATATTTGGGGATTTTTATATCATTAGACCCCGCTGTTCGCTATGAATGCAATTTGCTTCCCCCTCTCCAGAGGTTGAAACGCGATGTTGTTCGTTGGCGTAGATTGCCACTGTATCCGCTCGGTCGAGCCGCGCTTTTTAAAATGATGTCCCTGCCCCGTTTTCTGTACGCACTCCAGAATTCATTCGATATCATCCCGGCAAGCTATTTCCGGGAGGTGGAGAGCTTGCAGAGGCAGCTTGTCTGGGACGGACGTGCAAGAATCGCCCTCGCTAAGCTAACCCTCCCCTGGTATGACGGGGGCATGGCGCTCCCAGATATCAGGCGGTATTATTGGGCCTCTCAGTTGAGCGTGATTAACCATGCAATGTATGCACCCAGCCCATATCCTGCATTTGAGATGGACAATTATCAGTTGCCGGGTGGGAATTACAACAGGGCGCTCTACTCTAAGGTGGCAGGGAGGAATCTAACAGGTCCCACTAAAATTGCTGTACGAGTCTGGTGTGATGCAAATGCGGCCCTGGGTTGGAAGGATCGACTGACACGCGCGACTCCTTTGTATGCGTCTGAGAGATTGGGATGCCTCTGGACAACGATAGGTTTTGAGAAATGGGATATGATTGGTATTAGCAGAGTGGGCGACCTCTAGGCTAAGGTTGCTGTTAAGACTTTTGAGACATTGCAGAAGGAATATGAGTTGAGTGACAGGGAGTTTTTTAGATATGCACAGGTTCGTTGTGCCTTGACCTCGGTCTTCGCCGCAGATGCCAATATCCCTGAGTCCTCCCCACTGGACGATCGTGTGCTTGATGGTCATGTGCCTGATAGTACGATTTCACTAATATATAAGAAATTGATCAATAATCGGGCAGATCTCCTTGTACGTCTCAGGGAAGTCTGGACCGGGGATGGGCTGGAACTGGACTATGAAGACTGGCAGTCTGCATTATCTTCACCTAAGGAGGTGGCCATTCCCGCCCGTCTCCGTCTCGTCCAACTTAAGATTCTCCATCGTGTGTATGTCACCGGTCCTCATCTGGTTTCCATGGGTTTTTCTGCTGATGGGTTATGTAAGCGTGGCTGTGGAATGAGTGCTACCTTCCTCCATATTATTTGGGAGTGCCCGGAGGCGACTGCGTTTTGGAATCGTGTGCATGCAGTGATGGAGTGTGTCACCGGAGTTGCGTTGCTTCCTGGGGCCCGGAGATGTCTGTTGAATGTGTGGGAACTGAATGATTATAACGTCGCTCAGACCCAGTGGGCGACCCTTGGGAACATGATCGCCAAGAGAGACATTGCACAGTTGTGGGGTTCCCGGCGGCCGCCCACTGTATCAGTATGGAAGGAGAATATGGATTGGTGCATGTTTAGAGAGAAGACTGTGTATTTGGCTAGGGGCAAGCCTGGGGCGTGGACCAAAATCTGGAGCCAGTGGAACGCCTATCGAGGGAACATATGTACACCCCACCTTGGAGGACAATCCAGACACCTCCTTCTCCCCCTGATCCGACATTCCATGTCCTGTTTAAATTTTGTACCTATTTTTGACTTCCCCACTGTCCCCCCTGACCCCCTCCACTACCTATTAGTTTGCACAACTTTTCACTTGAAGGTCCCTCCCGTACGAGCACAATTTTGTGTACAATGTCCCATGCCTTGAGACTTGTTTGTTTTCTTTTCTTTCTTTTCTTCTTTTAAAAAAAACAAAATAATACTTGTGTTGCTACGAATCTTATCCTGCATCACTGCCGGGCCTCAGGGATGTTGGCGAAGGAGCTGTGGTATACACTGATTGCTTCTACTTTTGCTAGCGGCCGGCCCCTGTGTTTGTAGGCCCGTGTGTGTAACTCTATTTAAATGCACAATAAAGTTTAAAAAATGAATAAATAAATAAATAAATAAATAAATTCACTAATCGAACGGGTACAGAAAGACCCCCATACAATGTACCATGAATGCCAATGCTCCCGAACAATGAACCAACTTAAAGCCCTAACGACAATTCTAACAGACATTCTGGCAGAGGTACAAAACAACTGATCGCCATAACAGTATTGCAAGCCCCTGCACAGAAAATGATTCAGATCATTCAAAGAACACAACTAGCTGTGACACTTCAGCAAACGAGGAAACAAGTGTGGACACAATGGAAGGCCTATCAAACCAAGGAAAAGAGTGAATAAAATTGGTTTAGGGAGCAAAAAAATTGTCCACCATAGACAGTTTATAAAGTTTCCCTGTCTTGGCTATTTTTAACATTGGTGCTGGGAGTTTAACCCTATTAAAAAAATGTTTGCTCCCTAAACCAATTTTATTCACTCTTTTCCTTGGTTTTCCCTTGCACTGCACGTTTTTTTACCCCATTGGCTACATTACCAACACTCTAATACCAACATACACTGACTAACAGGAAGGCCAATCTCTTTCTGTTAGAGAACAAGATCATGTACAGTGTTGGTCCTCGGAGCCCCAAATGATGAAGGGCGGTTCCGAGTGGTGACTGATGGGTGCCAGAGACCAGACACCAACTTGACCTGGCCTTTTCACTATCTTTTCAGTCATATGGCTAGAGGTAGCATTTCACTTTCACCCTCTCTGTCCTGAATAGTTGCCTGTTGAACTCTTGACCCTCTGATACTTTTCTGTGATATATGTCTGTTGGGCGTGTATTCAGAGCTGGTCGTTAAAATTGCCCTTGGGTCCCCCGTATTGTATGTAGTTTAGTAGTATTGAATTCAAACCACTCCCAAATGTAAAAGGGAGAGATAAGACAGTGGTAACTTGGAGTGATCCTAAGAAAGCCAAAGAATTTTGGCAGCACAGAGAAAAGTTCACAAAATGGGGAATTGAAATTAGACCAGTAGAAATTGAAAGATATCCAGGCCTGTTATGCCCGATGGTAGAGGCAAGATCACAGACTGACAGTGGACTACTCCGGGGGGCAGTTGGTCATTCTGACAGCATTAAGGAAGGATGGACCAACCTTCGTATCGTCCACCAAGGTTCATCAGGAACAACCAGTCAGACCAGGAAAATCCTACTCCCAACATCAAGTTCCACGGACTACAGGAAAAATGAAGCATGAAAATCTAATTTGAAATTATGCTTGTGGAACATAAACGGACTAGGGGGCAAAACAGAGGATGCAAAATTATTAGCATTCCTAAAACAATTTGATATCTTATTACTTCAAGAGACCTGGTCAATTACATCGGTTCAGATAAATAGCTTCAAAGAATTCCAACAATATGCCACCAAAAGAGGTTCAGTAGGTAGGGCAGCCGGCAGATTAACAATCGACCTGAATACCAGCATACCATGGTCGTACGATCTAATTGGCTCTGGACAAACATGGACTCAGTGAATCAAAATTGAGCTCACATCTGACCTCTGCTTAGGATCACAGGACGCCCAAGAGATACCGTCATTGGTAATTTGTAACATCTACATACTTCCAGAATCTAAGACGAAACAAGAGAAAATCTTGACCCTTAAAGCACTTGTCAAATCCGTACAATCTACTTTCTCACAGGCGGGATTGGTTGTGTCAGGCGACTTCAACATGTTTTTATCACAAGTGGACCACACACAAAATATCCATCAAAACAAACAGAAAGGGAAAACAATTCCTCCAATGATAACAAACCTCTGAAAAAAGGACAAATATGGCCACCTGTGTGCCTTAAACTTTGCTGAAATCGGCATGAACACTTTGAATGGCCGTTTTCCACTAGATCAGCCTACAGCCATGACCAGAATTGCTAAACAGGCTCAATTAGTCCTAGATTATACCATAGTGGACTTGGAGGTACTTCAAAGGATCGTTAACTACAGAATAATTCCCAAATTGGAGAGCGATCATAGTCTGCAATCAATTGATCTCAGCCTTCAATATGCAGGGGCACCAGCAAGCAACGACTTGACGGAGACCCTGAGCCCATATAACCTCAAACGACTCGTATGGAAGGGAAAGAATGTTGAAGAAATCATGACCCATGTAAAAAATGTACAGGAAAAAGGCGAAGGAAAAAGTTCGGCAGAGCATCGGGCCAACTGGGAAAAGATGATCATAAGTTTAACCGATTGATTCGGTCTTCAAAACAAAAGCCATAGAAGTAAATCAAGCACAGTACACTCAGTGCATCTTGGCTCTATAGTGTGCAAAAAAAGGATTTTAAATCAGGAAATCAGAAAGTTACAAGGAAAAGATCAGATTATGGGTGAAGACACAAAGCGACAAATTCATAAATTAAGGCAAAAATACAAAAAAGAGGTTTGGATAGCAAAGATAAATCAACAAACAGAAACTTGGCAAAAACTATTGGAAACAAGCAAATCAAATATTAACAGGACATTTTGGGCAGAAATTAATAAAACACTAAACGGAGTAGTCCACGATTATAATGCAAATATATTACAGGTAGATTAGATCCATCACTTAGAGCAAAATCAAGGGAACAACTGCAATATCCAAGTACTGGAATTAGATCACACTACTCACCAGCAACACAAAAGGGAAGAATCGGAACAAAACTTTGGTGAAAATTGGATCAGTCCAGATCAAATCCAAACGGTCATAAAAACTGAGGTCAAACAGTGCACCTGGCCCAAACGGCTTGCCAAATGGGCTTTTTAAACATGACCAATTGTTCTGGGCAGAATACCTCACCCCATTGTACAACCATGCCTTTCAAACGGAAAGTATACCTTCATCATGGAGAGGGAGCATTTTGCATCCAATTTTTAAAGCAGGCGGCAGATCGGACCCGGCAAACTACAGGCTGATTGCTCTCATTGACGTAGAGGCCAAAATATACGCATCAAACCTCTTGAGAGCACCGGAAGAATGGGTCACCATAAATAAGATCCTTCCAATCACACAGACTGGGTTCAGGCCGGGAACAAACACGTTGTGCAACCTGATTGCTTTACACCTTCTTATCGAAAAAGCAAAGGATAAATCAACAAAATTGTACACCTGTTTTGACGATGTAAAAGCAGCGTTCGACACCGTACCGAGGGAGATCCTATGGCAAAAGATTGCAAACTGGGGTATCCCATCGAGGTTACTGCGGGCCATTATCAACCTATACACATTCACCTGGGTCAAGATAAAATTAGGGTATGGTGAAATAACAACAGCAAAGATCCCTACCCAAATTGGCCTAAAGCAGGGATGCGTATTGGCCCCCACTCTTCTTAATATTTTTACTGCAGACCTCAATAAGAGGATTTCAGAAATTCAAAGTGATCCCCCAAAGCTAGCACATCACAAAATAAGTAGCATGCAGTGCGCAGATGACATCGTCCTATGCAGCCAGACCCCTTTGGGCCTACACCGCTCCATCACAAGGCTGCATGAATACACCAGGGAGCACGGATTGCTTATCAATCATAAAAAAATGAAGGTCATCTGTTTTTCATCACAGGGCAGCTAAAATTCAAATGGCACGCAGCAGGTAACAACATAGAGCAAAGTCTCACATACAAGTACCTAGGAGTAGTGGTAGACTCAAGGTGGACTCTAAAAGACCATTTACTGTATAGAAAAGCCCAGGCTAACAAACTACGTTTCGCTCTAAATTTACCAAAAACAAAACTGAAGTGCCCATCCAACTTATACTTGTTAAAAGTAATCGCAGCTAAATTTCTCCCAACCCTCACATACGGTTCCGGAATATTCAGTGGCCAAGATGCAAACTTTCTGAATCTACAACAATCAGAGTTATTCAAATACATCTTCCTGATTTCGAAGTTTGTATCACAAGCACAAGTTCCTCTGGAATTTGGGCTATCAAACCAGCATTTAGTAAGACAAGCTGCAATATTAATAACGTGCTGGAAATTAAATGCAGCACAAGAGGATTCGCTGATGGGTCACTGTTGGATCGAAATAAAAAATGAAACAAAAGTAAAAAACGCCTGGAATACAGTCCTAAAAGAAGCATTGATAAACCTCAAAATGCAAGAAGCATGGAACACCAATTACACCTTTGCTGCTTTTGAAAAAATAGTCAATAATGCGGCAAAACAAAAAGCCTGGATCGTAGATAAAGCCGCACTAGCAAAGAAAAAACACAGCTGGACAGTATTAGCTTTGTACGAGAGAAGCTCCCCACAACCATACTTCGTCAATCACATCTCACCAATGACCCAACAAGTGTTACTACGAACTCAGATGCGAACATTTATCTCAAAAGATCAGGTTCCTGCATGGAAAGAAACATGGCCAACATTACTCTGCAGACTCTGTGGCCAAGCGGAAGAAACTCTGATTCATTTACTGTGTATTTGCCCATCCCTGAGTAACCTGAGATGTTTCTATCTATTACACGCAATTTCGCACATTTCAAATTAGATTATGTTGGTCAGCAGCTGTGTTAGCACTGAATAGTCAACTGTTAGAGGTAGCATGCAGGGCTACCAGATTCTTGCAGAAAGTTAGCCTTTTAATACAGAAAACCGAAAAACAGGGCATGAGATCAAACGATCAAAAGGACTGAGGTGTAAATAATAGTTTAGAACCCAAGACAATGTAAAATAATTTTAAAATATGATTGTATAGATTGCCTATGTATTTTTTCTTATTTTGTAAATGCCAGTTCAAAGATTTTTGCACAATAATTGTAAAGGTTTTAATTAACTATATACAATACATTTACTTACTTACTTGCATTAGGAGGTGCCATATCATAGATGTCCTGTCATAGAAGAAAGTTCCCAAAGTAAACTAGTATAGCACTGGACTTCTCTGACTCGGTGGCCTGGCGTTTCTTCAGCATAAGAGGGAAATGATGGGCAAGTTGAACCTCCAGGTCCCAGTTCCATTGTGGTATTTCCGGGAAGGCTAATTTCTTAAGACTTACCATAAAAGCTCTAGTGTCCGTACCCTGTGCCCCTGTGAAAATCCCCTAAGAATCTTAAATTATTCCTGCACTGTCTATTTTGGTAGTCAATAAGCTTCCACATCACATCCATCATCATTGCTTCTTGAAATATATTCTGGGTTCCTAACACATTAACTGCAGACTCAAGACACTCAGTCTGCCTCTCAACCATAGTAATCGTGTCTGCAATCTCCAAGAAACTCTTGTTGAATTTCACAATAGCTCCCACCAATTTTTTTGAGGCAATCTGGGCACATCGATTGTCACTCTGAGCGTCTTCCTGCAGTTGTTTAGTAGAGTGAAAAATTAATGCAAGTAATTGCTCGCTGTGCTGGGTGAAACATTTGCAATGGCATCTAAAACATTGCCACTCCCAGTTAACAAAGCCTCTCCTTTTTCTTCAGGAGAAACCTGAGAAGCAGAATAATCCCATCTCAAGTTACAGGTTGTATTTCTATCGACACTCCTGCCCTCTCCTCTTTTTGTTTCCTCATCAAGTGTTCATAGCATGTTGAGGCAACCATCTCATCTGGTGTTCTACTAAGGCTCGACTCAGAGTCAGATCATATAGACGAGGAGCCAGGGCCGGCTCTAGGGCGGTGCAATCTATGCCATCGCACCGGGTGCTGACTTGGGGTGGGGGCGCCATGTTTATTGTTCTAAAAAAACGTCTGAGGCCGCACTCCTAGTCCCAGCAATAAAAATGTCAAGCTAACTCATTTGATTAATTTTCTTCCTGGAGAGAGACCAGAGCTTTGCCTAATAAATTTTGACTTGTGGTGCAGAGAATTAATATGCCTGCTGCAACGAACGTGTCCCATTCAGATCACAAAGTGCATATAATATAAATTAGAAATAGTCGCCCCGGCATCGAGTATTGAGATTGCTGTGTACTGGATGTGTAGCGGAACAAGTTTCTCGCCAAAATTAAGGGCAGATAGTGTTTACGACGGTCCATCTACAAAAGCCGCGTATGAGGACGCCCACAAAACAGGAAGCGTTCCCGCATCAAAGGCACATTGAAATATGATGCAAGACCAGTAAAAGGGTACGGCTTACTATAATAATATCCCATGAAGTTAACCTGATAGGAACGCAGAAGAATTTTAACAGACCGATAAACGAAGTGAGAATAATAAGCCAAACACTACAAATAAAAACTGTTTAAGAAAAACAACGTTGAGTAGGATCTCAGAAAAAGGATTAAAGAAATAATTTTGTGGAATATAAGAACTGGAGACAAAAAAATGTTTTGGTCTTGATAAAGATGGGATTATAAGCAAGATATCATCAAAACGTGTCAACGCTGGGGTGAACATAATTCAAGGATTAACCAAACCTAGTCGAATGTTGATGGGATCGAAACATTGATTAAGGAGGTTGTTAGAATCTGTTTTGTATGTGTACTAGTATTTGACAAGGGGTCACGTCATAGTATTGTTGTTTTGTCTCTTCTTTTTATTCTGGTCATAATTAGAAATTAGAAATTGTTAAATCAATTATTGTACATTTTTTTGTGTCATAATAGGGATAATTGTGGGAAGGAAAATAGTTTTTATAATTTGTGTAATATGACATGTTTTTAACTGTTTATATAATGGAGTAAGAAAAGATTTTTTTTTTTACTTTGAATTAATGCTACAACAATATAGTAAGTACATATTGAATGTAGGAACTGATTATTTGGTGTTGGTTTGACTATTGTATTGTGATTTCACTTGGGTCAAGGGAACTGTTTTTTGCCTATAATATAAATTGGTCAATCAATCAATCAAGCAGAGCATTTGTAGAGCGCACTACTCACCCGTGAGGGTCTCAAGGCGCTGGAGTGGGGATGCTGCTACTGCTCGAATAGCCAGGTCTTGAGTAGTCTCCAGAAGGTTAGCAGGTCCTGGGCCTTCTGTAGGAGGATGGGGAGTGTCTTCCAGGTCTTGACGGCGAGTTGGGAGAACGATTTGCTGCCGAAGGTCGCTCTTCGGATGTGGGGGACGGTGGCAGGGGCGAGGTCGGCGGAGTGGAGCTGGCAGTTGGGGGTGTAGAAGGTGAGTCGTTTGTTGAGATATGCCAGTCCGGTGTTGTGGGGTACCTTGTGTGCGTGGGTGAGGAGTCTGAAGGTGATCCTCTTGTTGAGGGGAAGCCAGTGCAGGTACCTCAGGTAGGGTGTGATGTGGTTGTGGCGCGAGATGTCGAGGATCAAGCATGCCGAGGCGTTCTGTATGCGTTGAAGTCGTTTTCAGAAGTTTAGCTGCGGCTCTTGAATAGAGGGCGTTTCCGTAGTCCAGCTTGCTGCGGACGAGGGTCTGGGTGACCGTTTTCCTTATTTCGGTGGGGATCCACCTGTAGATTTTGCAGTGCTTGCAGAGGGTGACGAGACAGCGTTGACTTGTTTTGTTATGGAGAGAGTAGAGTTGAGGATAAACCCCAGGTTGCACTCGTGTTTGGTGGATGTTGGTGCTGTTCCCAGTGTGGTTTGCCACCAGGAATTGTCCCAGGCTGTGCTGGTGGAGCCGAGGATGAGGACTTCAGTCTTGTCTGAGTTCAGTTACAGACGGCTGTTCTTCATCCACTCGGCGATGGCTTTCATTCCTTCGTGGAGGTAAGTTTTGGCAGTGAGGGGGTCCTTGGTGAAGGAAAGGATCAGCTGGGTGTCGTCGGCGTAGGAGATGATGTTCAGGTTATGGAGTCAGGCGATGTGGGCGAACAGTTAGCCGAACAGTGTCGGGCTAATAAGGGCTGCGATTTTGCTGTTGTCCAGCATGGCCCTGAAGTCGTCCGTGAGGTGATGAGGACAGTTTAGGTGCTGTGGTTGCTTCTGAACCCGGACTGGGACGGGTCCAGGATGCAGTTCTCTTCGAGGTAGGGAGTCTGTCTGTTGACAGTCTTCTTGATGACCTTCGCCAGGAACGGGAGCAGGGAGATGGGTAGGAAGTTCTTGAGGTGTTTGTGGGTCGGCCTTGGGTTTTTTGTAAGGCGTTGATCTCAGCCTGCTTCCCGCTCTCTGGGAAGGTCGCTGTCTCGAAGGAGATGTTGATAGTTTTGCGGAGGTGGGGTGCGATGGTGGCACTGGCTTTGTTGAAGCTATGGTGTGGGCATGGGTCTGATGGAGAGCCGGAGTGGATTGTGTTCAGGATTTTGATGATGTCGTTTTTGTTTATGTTGGTCCGGGAGAGCAGGGGGTCAGTGTGGATGGTGGTCGTGGGGTCTAAGGTCTCGGTAGCTGTCAGGGGGGTCATGGCGTTGAAGCTGTCATGGATGTCTGCAATCTTGCGATGGAAAAAGGAGGCAAGGGAGTCACACAGGTCTTGCGAGGGTGGAATGTTGTTGGTGTTAGAGCTGGGGTTGCAGAGTTTTTTCATGATGTTGAAGAGCTCTTTGCTGTTGTGTGTGCTGTTGTCTACGTAGATTTTGAAGGAGGCCCTTTTGGAAGTTCTGATGAGGTGATGGTGTCTGCGCATGGCGTTCTTGTGGGCTGCGTAGTTGTCCGGTGTCTGTTCACTGTGCAATTTCTTTTCTAGTTTTCGGCAGGTTTGCTTGGAGGCCTGGGGGTCTTTGGTAAACCAGCTGGCTTTACTGTTTGTGTGTCTGCCGGGGGATTCTTGGTTGGGGCGAGAGTGTTGGCGCAGTCATCGATCCACTGTCTGAGGTTGCGGGTGGCGGTGATGGGGTCGGTGGGTGGGCTTCGAGTGAGGGTGGGGGTGGTGTAGCTGGTCTACAGTGACTTTGCTCCAGCAGGGGAGAGGGATCTGTTGGGTGCATGGTGCGTGGTGGGTTTCCAAAAGGTGAAGTGGATGCAGCGGTGGTCGGTCCAGGAGTACGGTGGTGTGGCTGAAGAAGACACAGGAGCTTGCGGAGAAGATGGAGTCCAGCGTGTGGCTGGCAGAGTGGGTTGGTGATGTGATGTGATGAGCTGTCTAAGCCCGAGGTTGGCAAGGTTGTCAGTCAAAGTGGTGGTGTTGGTGTTGTTCTCGAGGTGGAAGTTCAGGTCCCCAAGGAGGACGTAGTCTGTGGACGCAAGGGCGTGTGTGCTGACGAAGACGGCAATGAAGTCGCTAAATTGTGGCCAGGGTCCGGTAGATCTATAGACGATGGTTCCTCTGAGGGTGGTGTTGGGATCGGTGTAGATCTGGAAGTGCAGGTGTTCGGCAGTGCAGAGGGTGTCGTCGGTTACCGCTTTTGTCAGAGAGATCCTTTTGTTACTTGTAATTTATAAATTAAAATCCTCATATATTAACTGTCATCAAAGGGCTGCATGCAAACTGAAAGGAATGTATTGGAGCTATGTGTTTTTTTGTCCATTCTTTTGTTATCCTAATATTGAAAAAAGAGTTCATTTAGGTAGAAATCACTTCTTATTATTAAAGAAAACCCCTAACAATGGTGTTACATTGTAAATTCTGAATTTGAGTTTTTCCAGACCAGGGACTCTTAAAGTACATGTGACTCCTACACCTTGTAGGCCTCTGTCTTATGTACCATTTCCTATGCGCTCATTTACACATGTATATTTGTCTTAGTGCAATGTGTGTGTGATGTAAAGTGTGACACCTTAAACTAGTATGAGTGGCGCTATAAAACTAAGTTAATCTAAGAGACAGTGGTTATGAAGACTTGAGAGGCACTGTCAAATGGTGGTAGTGAGGGAATCTGTTGCAGAGGTGGTCATTGAGGGCTGCCAACAAACATTGTCACACAGGGCGCCACCAGTAGTAAAGCCGACCCTGCGAGGAGCTGTTGAGGTTGTATATATCAAAGCCATCCGTAAATGACAAAAGTTTCTCCCATGCACATAGGGACCCAGCACAGTAAAACAATTCCCCACCTCCTGGCCTAGAACATACCAGGACCAGGGGAGTCACAGAACTAATTAGAGCCATGTCACCACCACAGCTCTTTGCCATCAAATTCCCTTCGGGGGGGGGGGGGGCGAGTGGAGGGGTCACTTCCATTTCTATCTCCTCTTTTGACACTTTGCCTTCCACTTCCCCAGGTACAAAAATCTGCCTGCATAGCTATATGCAGAGGAACCACTAGACATTTGTCTTCATTACTTAGTGCCAGCAGCAAACATTCTCCATTCGCTCCTGTGAGAAAAGTAACGAATGGTGTATCTTCGCAACTTTCGAAAGCCACAAGTCTGTACTCTTCCATTGTTGCGGGGTCAATAGAGGCCATGCTCATCCTGCATCAGCCCCCCCGCAGTGAGTACCAAACAGCCTAATGCGCTTTGCTGCAGCTTCCAATTTTGCTCCTTCACCAGCAAATTCGTCCAAGCATTCTGAGGTCCACTTACAGCATTTCAAATTCCGGCGGATCTCCTCCACGTGTGCCCCTGTCAGTGCAGAGCCATCGGAATAGGCGAGCAGAGCAAGAGAGGAGCAGCGAGCAAGCGAGGCATGTTACTCACCATCTTGCTCCCCCCTAGGGTGACCAACCGTCCGTAAATTTCACGGACAGTCCGTAATTTCGGCCGTCTGTCCGTTGTCCGTGAAGGAATCTTTAACGGACGCCATTTGTCCGTCATTTTAACAGGGCACCGGTTGCTCCACCCTAAAGCCGGCACAGCTTGCACCACCTCCCTTCTTCACTCCGATGCTGCACCAAAGCTCCTCAGATGCCCTGCAGCATTGGAGAGGCACAGCGGGATGGCAACCCTCACACCTCCAGCCCTTGATGACCTGTTAAGAGGTGCTTCGAAGGTGACTGAGAGGGAGGGGCTGCGGCTTCAGGAGCAGGGCGCATCCATTCACATGCAAACAGCCCTGAATGTGTCATGTCTCTGTTGTTTAGAGGGGGGCTCACACATTCCATTTCTACCCAGGGCCCCAAACATTCGAGACTCGGCCAGATTACACCCCCGATTACACCGAGGCAACACGTGGTTCTCTTCAAACATGCAGTCTATAATGTAAGAAAATAAAGAAATGGCACAATCGCACCCACACTGATTGACAAAGTATGGAGGACAATCAGTTCAATCAGTTCTCTTAGAGTATCTCCTGTAAGTACTGTACATCACAGTGGGGGATGGCATTTTGGACAGAGAGCCTGTCTTCTCGTTGTCTTGTGCAGGAGAGGAGCCCAAGATGATACTAGAATACTGCATGCCCACCCCTGTGTTCCCTCTCTTGTGATGGCTCCTGCCCTCCCCTCAGTGATGGCCCCTGTCCCCCCATGTGGTGGCTCCAGTCCACCCCCGCCTGTGATGGCCCCTGTCCCCCCATGTTGTGGCTCCAGTCCACCCCCGCCTGTGATGGCCCCTGTCCCCCCATGTGGTGGCTCCAGTCCACCCCACGCCTGGGATGGCTCCTGTCCCCCCATGTTGTGGCTCCAGTCCACCCCCACCTGTGGTGGCTCTTGTCCCCCCCTGTGGTGGATCCTGTCTCCTCCCTGGGTGGCTTCTGTCCCAGTCCTGGAACGGCCCCTGCAGTGAGGGTGAAGTTCTTGATGGGCCTCTTCTCAAAAGGGCTCAGCACAAAATTAATATGGAAAGGTCGGCGAGTAAGTAAGTGAAGGGATGGGTGAATGGCTGGATGAATTAATGAAAGGGTGAATGGATGAATGAAAGATTGAATAAATGGCTAATGAGAGAGGATGGATTGATGAGTGAGGGGAAGGATGGAGAGAAAATGTAAATAGCTGGATGTATGGGTGGAAGGGTAGCTGGATGATGGATGAGGGGAAAGATGGATGAGGGGAAGGATGATGGATGAGGAGAAGGATGGATGGATGGATGGATGGAGGGGAAGGATGGATGGATGGAGGGGAAGGATGGATGGATGAGGGGAAGGATGGATGGATGAGGGGAAGGATGGATGGATGGATGGAGTGAATGGATGGAGGGGAAGGATGGATGGATCAGGAGATGGATGGATAGATGGATGAGGGGAAGGATAAATGGATGTGATGGATGGATGGATGGGTGAGGAGAAGGATGGATGATGGATGAAAGGAAGGATGGATGAGGGGAAGGATGGATCGGTGAGGGGAAGGATGGATGGATGAGGGGAAGGATGGATGGATGAGGGGAAGGATGGATGGGTGAGGGGATGGATGGATGGATGAGGGGATGGGTGAGGGGATGGATGGATGAGGGGATGGATGGATGAGGGGATGGATAGAGGGGAAGGATGGGTGGGTGAAAGGATGGATGGATGATGAGGGGAAGGATGGATGATGAGGGGAAGGATGGATGGATGGATGGATGGATGATGAGGGGATGGGTGGATGGATGATGAGGAGATGGGTGGATGGATGATGAGGGGGAGGGTGAAAGGATGGATGATGAGGGGAAGGGTGGATGGATGGATGTGCGTGAAAGGATGGATGGATGAATGATTAGGGAATGGATGGATGATGAGGGGGTGGATGGATGGATGATGAGGGGAAGGATGGATGGATGATGAGGGAAAGGATGGATGGATGATCAGTGGGTGGGTAGAAGGATGGATGGATGATAAGGGGGAAAGGATGGATGGATGATGAGGGGAAGGATGGATGATGAGGGGAAGGACGGATGGATGGATGGATGGATGATGGGTGGGTGAAAGGATGGATGGATGGAGAGTCGGTGGGTGAAAGGATGGATGGATGATGAGTGGGTGGGTGAAAGGATGGATGGATGATGAGTAAGTGGGTGAAAGGATGGATGGATGGATGAGTGGATGGGTGAAAGGATGGATGCATGGATGGGTGGGTGGGTGGATAGTGGGTGGGTGAAAGGATGGATCAGTGGATTGGATGGTGGGTGGGTGAAAGGATGGATGAGTGGGTGGGTGGATGGTGGGTGGGTGGGTGGATGGTTGGGTGGATGATGGGTGGGTAGGGGGATGAGTGAAACGATGGATGGATTGATGGATTGATAAGTGCAAGGGTGAATGAATGGACGTATGAGTGAAAGGGTGGATGTAAGGATGGATGAGTGAGTGAAAGGGAGGGTAGATGGACAAAAGGATGAATAGATGAGTGAAATGATAGATGGATGAGTGATAGGATCAATAGATGGATTCATGAGTGGATGAGTAGATGGATGGATGGGTGGGTGGATGGATGGATGGATGGAAGGAAGGATGGCTAAGTGAAAGGGTCGATGGAGAGAGAAAGGGAGTATGGATGGATGACTAAAATAGTGGATGGGTGGAAGGATTAGTAAGTGAAAGGATGGCTGGATTGGTGAAAGGGTAAATGGCTGAATGGATGAGTGAATAGATGGATGGAATAAAGAGTGGATGGATAAGTGTACAGATGGATAGGGTGAAATGGTGGATGGATGGATAATGGAGATGAGTGAAAGGATGGATGAGGGGATGGATGAAGGGATGGATGAGTGAAATGATAGATGGAAGGATACATGACGGATAGGTTTGCAAATGGTTGAATATGTGTGGAAATGGCTGGGCTTACTTATATACTATTGCGCGACCTCTGATGTGTCTGTAAAACGTACCTATTGTCCTGAATTTTGACCTCCTGTCCTGAATTTGTGTCCTGAATTTTGACCCTTTGTCCTGAATTTTTACACTCACCGTCCTGAATTTGCATCAATGCCAGTTGGTCACCCTACTCCCCCCTCAGGTTATCAATTTTTTCTCCGTCTCCACCCGGGCCCAATTTATCTGACAGCCCTGGGGAGTAAGGGCAAACCGTGAAATGGCTACACGTCTGCCCAGCCAATTTGCATGGGTGGACATGTAGTTATTTTTTACTGTTCTTTACTACCAGGTAAAACCTGGCAGTAAGGAACAGCAAAACCATTCTAATGCACCAATCAGCCCAGTAAAAGCCTCCCATGGCAAGGTGAGAATATCTTTTTTTCTTTTCAAGAAGGAAATCTAGTTTCAGGATTTATTTTGTAAAGGTACGTAAAGGATACTTTTTGCAACAGTGCAGTGTCCTTCTGATGCATCCCTGCAGCAAAAAGGGCTCGGTGGACTAATGCATCCACTGCAGGGACCTGTGTTCGACCTCATGGTCACAGGTCAAATCCCGTCGGGTCCACTCGGCCTTTCATCCATCCGAGGTCGATAAATTGAGTACCCTTGAGTTGGGTAACAATAAACATCAGCGTCAAGATGCCTACGGGCTTTACAAATACACGTTATGTAATGATGGTTCCTGCCAATGCCTTTATAAAAGACCGCCTGCTCGATGGTCACTTATACATTGGTAGTCAGTCAGGAGGACAGGATGGCGGAACGGCTCTTAGCCTGGCTAGCAAGTTCAAAACACTCTGCACAAAGGTGCATTAATTAAATATATATTTATATGTATGTGTGTGTGTGTGTGTGTGTGTGTGTGCGTGTGTGTGTGGGGCTTAGCCTTTTTACAAATTAACCTTTGCATAAACCAGCTAGGAAGGAAATATTTTATAATGCATGAAAACCCTGAATGGAGGTTCCACCTTTTTAAAAAGCCTTTGAGAAGCTTACAAAGGTGCAGACAGACATCAGTTTCCAACATATAATTTGCTTGCATTGCTTGGAGGCATAATTTGCACCCATTACTTGCAAAAGGTTTTTCGTGCTAACCAAAGATATAAAATTACTTAAAAAAAGTAAATTTGAAGCCCTTGGGGAGAAATCTTTGTCTGCATAAGAGCAACATGGAAATAGGCGAGGGCTTCAATAGAGCGGGGAAAGGAGAGGAACACTTGGTGTAACTGGTGGACAAAACGGTTCAAACTGTCAGTTGTGAAACGTGTTGTTTTAAATATACTAATTTGCGCTGGTCCCAGTTGTTCATTTGTTCCCAGTTGCCCTTTTCAAACTACATGACATGCTGCAATTTTACCAATTTGCCTGCTGCTGCACACCAACGATTAGCTGACACCTGACACAAAACGGATCTGTGCTGTTTTTGCCTCCCTGACATTTTAGCTCTGTGGGTGTTAGTCATCACGGCAGCATGGTTTCTGTGTTCATTCTATAGCCAACCAGGGAATATTTTTTAAAAAGTATGTGTTATTCAAATACAGCAAGAGTTAAACTTACATGACCTGGAAAATACATTACCTGAAGTAGAGAAAAACAATTCTGGGCCCTATTAACACACAGGATGGCACATTGCTGTCTTTTCCCCTGCCCAAGCGCCCTTTTGGCAGACTAGCGCCAACGCAGGTACCCTTACACGGGTGCCTGCATTGGAAGTAGGATTGTTTTTTGTGCAGGAAGGGGCACCTTCCTGCACAAAACCAATCCTGAGAGGAAGTAACAAGGAGAAATAA